>NC_142083.1:77537980-77841010 GCF_054644295.1 Miniopterus natalensis
CCGCCTTCTCCAAGCTTCCAGAACATTCGCACTTGCAGCCTTTCCAATGATTAATAAGCCTTTAATGCCCTCTGTTAAAGCCCCTCCTACCTGAAATACCTAGTGTGGCTTCTGTTTCTTTCTCAATGGAATTTTGATTTACATACCTTACATTTTCTAACTTTTCTTTTGAATATTTTCTCCCCTAATAAAGGTTTTTCCACTTCTGGGGACCAGATATCAAGAGGAAAAAGTGAAGAAAATCTTAATTGAGGTTAATATGAAATTGATGGCAAAACAATATTTTGAGAACTTCTAAACAAATACTTGCTAGAATGAACTACATATACTTTTGTCTCCATAAGTGTATGTGATGAACCACGAAGAATGAACCACAAAGAAAGAACCACGGAGCTCCAGGTCACCCTCCGTGAGAACTACAAGACGTACTGGCCATGTGGCTAAAGTTCTAAACCTTGTTCAGAGCTCTCTGGTTCTGGGGAAACTCAGGTGTCCACGCTGTGCATCAGCTTCAGAACCTGTCTCCTGCATGTCAGCAGGTCTTAGCAATTATTTCAGCTCAGTGTGAAACAAAAAACATTGAACTTTTCCTCTTGCTTTGTGTGGAAGAGAGCTCAGGTACACAGGATGGATTCATCAGAATCCTCGATTCATAGCACACACATTCTAGGTCCGTGCCCAGGCCTTGTGTTGTTTAATCATTTATTTGTTAATTAATATGTCTTAATAATGCAATCAGCATCCATGAACCCATCACCCTTGCATCCTGTGGAAGCTTTCTCTACTTCAATATGCTTTGCAAAATGCTGGCAGGATTTTATGTCTTAGCAAAAATAGCTCTGTGATTTTTCAGGTGTCTCTTTAACCTCATCACTAGATCTATATCTTGGACCAAGTCTGCATTTTCTCCCTTGTCTGTGAAAATGAGTAGACATTTCAAACCCCTTCTGGCAGTAAGAATAATATCCTCCTACTAGTCCAAGCTATAAATGGATCAGTCTTGGGCAAAAATATAAGTGCCCTGACATTTCTGCTTGTCACCATGAAAGCATCCCTTTGGCAATAGCAGATGGAGCATTTCTACATGATCAGAATGGCATGGGTTACATTAAAACCTTGGAACTCTGTTTTGGATTAATAAAAGGAATGAAACTCTTGAAAAAAACATTTGGTTTTTAATAGTAGATACTCAAAAATAAATGAATAGATAAGTGGAGACTTTAAATATTCTTTATATGAGGGTATATTTGTTAAACTTTAATCAAAGAAAATTATATATCAAAGGGTCTGACAAAATATAAATTTAAAAACATGCAAAAATTATCTCACTACTTAATTACAAAATTTCAATTTTTTAAAGGCAAGAATTTGAACTGAACTGATCATTAAATATAGAAAACTACATTTAAACATGTCAATTCACTTGCCACTAAATTGAATGAAAAGTATATTATGTAAAAAACAAAACAGAATCTGGAGATTCTAAAACAAGTGGAAACAAATGGAAATGAGAGAACTGAATCAATTGAAAACCAAATTTAAAAATGTTTTCTGAAATTATAGTCATGTAACAAAAAAGTAGTCTCTAACATAAATGTGAAGCAAAATTGTTCTTCAATTTAATAATTTCTAAGAGTTGACTGTTTTCCATCTTAGAGGGCCAGTTAGTGTGAGAAGTCTTATACTGTCACTTTAATTCAACATGATCAATAGATAGGTAGATGATGATAGACGATAGATTGCCGGAAGCAGTTCCATCCTTGCTGCTCGACACAGTCCTTCACGGAGAAGATATCTGCACAGCCAGTGCTCCACGGGTCTTGGTGTTGGCATACCCCTCTTTCTATGCTTGTTCCCCTTCCTGACGCTCCGTGTCCTTCCCGGAGTCACTGCACCAGAAAAGGGTTTTGCCCTAGCTGGAAACTTTTCCCTAGCGGGGGAGTCGGATAGAACTGGAAAAGACAATGATTCAGTAAAAGCCCCAAGTATTACAAAGATATCATGTGGCTCCTATAACGAACTTAGACTCAGATCGTCAGCAGAAGAGTCAGGACTTGTTAGGCCCACTGCCCCGGGGACCTTCCCACCAGGGAAGAGGCCTGGGTCCCGGCCCCTGCTGACTCGGCGTCGCAGGGCCATCCACAGGGAGGCCACCAGGGAGCTCCCACTAAGGAATGTATTACTGGGGCATGTTTATATTAATGGAAAACTCTGGAAATCCCCACAAAGAAAGAGCAGTCTAGGAAAGAGACCTCTTATCATACACAGGATATCACAGTGAGGACAGACTGCTGCAGGGAATGTAAACTGGGTGCCAGACAGGCGGTCAGTCACCATGGCTAAGAACAATTCAGCACAAGCTACAGACCCTTACTTAGGACTCGCATAACCTTTACATAAGAAAAGCTGGCTTAGTTATTCTCTTTTTAGCTATGTGGTAGAGCAATAAAATAGTAACTTCAGAATATAAATAACAAACTAGAGATTAACCTGTAGAATAGCCTATAGAAATATAAACAATAGGTAAGACTAAAATTAACATACCTAAACAGATGTAAATTCTTTAGCAAAGGTCAGATAAGAAGGTATATTCATTAACTGCGATAGGCCAAAACAGAAACCGGAACAAAGCTTGATGTCATGTTGTTTAACCAGCAGTAAAATCAAATAGTATGAATACAGTTGTAACAAGGCAATAAAAAGAGAAACTGATTGTCCTGATGCTCTGAAGGCTGTCTCCGTGTCCTTCATTCTTAGCTGACGCCGTCCACACCTTTGGAGACCCCCTGGACCACTGGAGCAGGACCCCAGCAATAGGTGATAGATGATGATAGATAGATGATAGATAGATGATAGATAGATAGATAGATAGATAGATAGATAGATAGATAGATAGATGATAGATAGATGATAGATAGATAGATAGATAGATAGATAGATAGATATAGATAGATAGATGATAGATAGATAGATGATAGATAGATAGATAGATAGATAGATAGATAGATAGATAGATAGATGATAGATAGATAGATAGATAGATAGATAGATAGATAGATAGATAGATAGATAGATGATAGACAGATTCTCTGTTGGGTGACAAGTGACTGGAAAAGAGTCTCACAAATTTTTAAAAATCTTCTACTCTGTGAGCTTTCCTCCAAATCCAGGAGATCTGTCCAATCCCGCAGGGAGAAATAACTAATCACCTTTCAGCCATGTCTATGGCAGAACTGGAATTTCTCTCATGGTGGATGGAACCGAATGTGGACCTCAAAGGAATTTACTCACTTGCAATTAGTACCATGAATTAAGCACATTAATGTTTAGGGGACATTTGTCTTCAGGCCATGCATCCACTCCTTCTCTAGCCACAGCATGTATTCAGAGATAAGTGCTTTTCTTATAGATATGTCTATTATAGATAGTTACATCTGTGAGATATTTTGGAGTCCATCTCATCCAACCTTCTAAGGAATAAAAAAATAATCGCAATCTTGACCACCTTTATTAAACAAAGTGCCAAACACTTTCCATTTATTGTTAGCTCTCATCTTCAAGCCTTCAACATTAGTTCTGTTATTTGAGTTTTACAGATAAAGAAACTGAAGATTGGGAATTATGTGACTTGCCTACAGGTACACAGTAACTGAATGATGAATCCAGGCATTAGGCATGAATGTTTCTCTAAATCCCACATTTTTGTGTGCTATGCTAGGGTGCCAATCATATTATCCTCCTAGATACTCTTACTCTTCCAAGGAAGAGTGTGGCCTTGAGCTACTTTGCTCTGAGCAGAGGTGTGCTCCTGTCCCCTTCTGTCGCTTACCGACTCTAGAACACAAGCTCTGCAGAAGCACTGGTTCTCTCTCTCTCTCTCTCTCTCATCTCTACCTTTATCCACCTCTATCCAACCTGCGGTTGAGCTAAAACCTTGGCTGGCATCCATAGTACAAATAGTGCAACAGCACATAAACTTATTTTCCTTTCAATCGATAAAACAAGTTCAATGTATGCGCTACCTTAGGGTAATTCCTCCAGTTCCCAGTCTTACCTCCTTTCCCCTTCCCACCCCTTCTGCTTCCTCCCCCTCCTCCTCCCCCTTTTCTTCTTCTTACTGTTACCATTATCCTTTCCTGCTAAAGAGACTCAGAGAAACCCAAGGCAACAAAGCACCTTTGCCCATTCACTCTCATTAATTTGTTCCCTAAGTTGGGTTTGGAATATGGGTCACTTAATCAGGCGTCTCCAGAGGAGCAGAATGTTTGTGTGTGTGTATACAAACTATATTTATAGGGTATGTATATGTGGGTAGACACACACACACACACACACATATATCCAATAAATCCATATCAATATATTTTTATACATATATAGGCTAGTGTTGGACTGCTGGACCAAATGACTGGGCCTCATAGCCTACCCAGTTGACACATAAAATTAACCATAACAGAACACTTAGATGGCCAAGCCCTGAGAAGGGAGGTCATGCTTTGTTTCCAAGAAAGCGATAGCTGGAGGAAGTGAGAAGCAACTCTGAAAGAAGGGCTCTGGGTTCAGTGGTCTGGGACAGAGGTGAAAAGAGAGGCCATCCCATAATACTCAGCCCGGAGCGATGATCTGCATTCTGGAAGCCAGAGGCATGAGAAGTCTGTAGGAGCTTTTCTTTCCACAGGTGCAGAAGTCATTTCACTGACTTGAGCCACAACGCAACCTCGGAGTCCATTTCAGTTTGCAGGCAGCCCGTTGGGAAAGCACCCGGCAAGGTTGCTCGATTGCATCAATTCTGAGGTTGCACAAAGAAAAAGACAGAGTTCCAGTCACTCTCATCTTATGGCCTTGAGCTATTTTGCCAGCCAGTTACTAAAAAAGTGGGCTCAGCTTACACAGGCTTGTTCCTAACGGACCCTCTCAGTTTCTAACCTGTTCCCATTCTCATTCCGATGCCTGAGTTCTTCCAATATTCACACTCTGTCTCCCATGTCCCCAGGCAAACTTCAATTGCAACTGTGGGCAGAGCCTATGGGAGGGGAAAGTCCTGCTAGTGGACAAAGGGACATTCGGTGCCTCTTAATTGGCAGAGTGTGCCAAGGCATTTTGTGGGCAGCTTGAGGGAGCTGGATTTCTTACAGATCAGGTGGGAATTAAGCCAGAACAATATTTTCATAGAAATGTTTTTTAAAGTTTTCATCTCAAGAGTTTTGTATTTACAGAAACATTGAGAAGATATTACAGAGAATCCTCACATACCTCATCTTCATTTCCCCGTTATAACATTTTACAATAGCGTGATACATTTGTTATGATTATAATAAACCAGTATTTACACATTATTAACTGAAGTCCAGGCTTTATCCAGATGTCAGTAGTGTTTACATAATGTCCTTCTTGTCTCTCAGGATCCCATCCACGGTGCCACATCACATTTAGTTGTCATGTCTCCTTAGGTTCCTCTGTGTTGTGGCAGTTTCTCAGACCTTCCTTGTCTTTGATGACCTTGGTGATTTTGAGGAGTCCAGGTAAGATGGACTATAGGATGCCCCTCTGTTGGAATTCTTTTGATATTCTTCTTATGATTAGATTTTTTCTTTTTATGAGTTTTTGGGAGGAAGAGCACAGGGGTAAAGTGCCATTTTCTTCACATCTCATCAAGGGTGCACATACTATCAACATGATGTATGACTATTGAAGTTGACCTTGATCACCTGGCAAAAGTAGTGTTTACCAGGTTTCTTCTCTGTGCATTTGCTTTTCTTTTTCTCCCTTTCCATGCTGTGCTCTTTGGAAAGAAATCACTATGCCAGCCCACACTTAAGGAGTGGGGGGTCATGCTCCCCTTCCTTGAAGGTGAAGTAGCTACATAAATGATTTGGAATTCTTCTGCATGGGAGATTTGTCTATCCTTCCCCATTATTTGCTTATTCAATTATTTATATTAGCTTAGGCTCATGAATATTTATTTTACACTTTGGGTTATAATTGAATATTATTTTATTTATTTTGTTGCTTAAATTGTTTCAGCATCAGCCATTGTGAGTCCTTTCAATTGGCTCCTGTGTTCTTTTGACATATTCCCATCATTTGTGTGTTTGTGTGTTGTCGTGTTGTTGTTTTTTTACTTGTTTTTTTGTTTGTTTTCATTTTTTATGGGGGGGGTGGTGGTGGTAGTCCTTACCTTCTGGCACTACAGGGTGCACCAGGCTCATCCTATATGTTATCTGCCCTAGCCCTCGAATCAACCGCTTCTCCAAGGAGCCTCATGCTTCTGGAGGAGAGTATTAAAAACCAAGATTTGGATTCTAGGTGTGCTCATTGCTCCTGTGCTGCAGTTGCTGCCTGACCCTCTTCCTGAATCTTGTGATGAAAGAGCGAGGAAACATACGTGTGTACTCTAATTGTGTATATATACATATTACATATTTCTGTACATAACCATCATTATCTATATCAATGTAAATGGGCGTTCTTACTGATATCTCCAACTCTAATTCATCACCACAGTGATTATTGTAGTCTCCTCTCCTTGCAGATAAGTAAATTCTACTCCCACGGTGAGAAATCTGACTCCCACCCACTTACCTCATTGTTCTTCATAAGTATAAATGTATAGCGGTGTCAGGATAGTTAACATATCTCTGTGGTATACACATTTATCAACCAGAGCACATCGCTTATGTACAGTTTCTTATGCCTTTAATTTCAGCACATTTTCCCCCAACCTTCTTCAGTGAGGTTGTTTTATACATTCGGAATACATTTAGATTGTTTCATTACATTCTGAATTCCATCTGGGATCCTCTGTACTCCTAAATTATTTTTTTAATATACATACTTTAAGGTTTATACTTTGTGCTGTAAAGTTCTATGGGTTTTGACAAATGCCTAGTGTCTTTAATCTACCATCGCAGCATCATAGCGAATGGTTTACAATCTGAAAAGAATCCCCTGCTCTTCACTGATTCAAACCTTCTCTCTCCCCTGGAACCTCTGCTCCTGGCAACCACTGATCTGTTAATCATCTCGATATTTTTATCTTTTCCAGAATGTCATGCAATAGGAATCATACATTATGTAACTTTAACGGACTAGCTTTTTTTCCACTTAGCAATATGCATTCAATATTCATCCATGTCGGTTTGAGTCTGGATAGTTCATTTCTTTTTATCACTAAAAAATATTGCATTGTATGCATATAGTAGTTTGTTTATCCATTTGCCTATGAAAGGACATGAACATATATCTTGTACTAATTGTATTAAAGCTATATTTGGTATTATGCCTAAGTATTTCACTTTTGGGGGAGATATTGTAGATAGTGTTTTTTTAAAAATTTCAAATTTCTATTGTTCATGCAGAAAAATAAAAACACAATTGGCTTTTGTATGTTTGCCTTGTAACCTGCAACCTTGTGAAACTCACTAGTTCCAGGAAGATTTTTGTGGATTCTTTTGTTTTTTTCTACACAGAAAATCATATCTGTGTATAAAAGCAATTTTGTTTCTGCCTTTCCTATATATATTACATTTATTTTCTTATCTTATTGTACTAGCCAAGAATTATATTCCTAGAAATTATATTTCTTTTTCTTGTCTTACTGCTCTAGGCAGGACTTGCAGTATGATGCTGAATGGGAGAGGTGAGAAAACTCATCCTTGCCTTGCTCTCAGTTTTAGGGGAAAACATTCAGTTTCTCACTATTAACTATGATGTCAGCCATAGTTTCTTTGTAGATGTTCTTTATCAAATTGAAGTTTACTGTACTTCTATTTTAATGAGAGCTTTGTATCATGAATGGGTGTTAAATTTTGTCAACAAAATCTAAAAACTTTTCTGCATCAGTTGATATAATCATGTGATTTTTTTCTCTAGTTTGTTGACGTGGTGTGTTACATTGATTTTCACATGTTCAGTTGCCTTGCAAATGATCTCACTTGATCATGAGGTATATTTTCTTTATACATTGTTCAATTTGCTAATATTTTGCAGGAAATTTTTACGTCTATATTCATTAGAGTGGTTCTTCTGTAGTTTTCTTTTCTTGCAGTGTCATTATCTTGTGTTATTATTTGGGTAATGCTGGTCTCATAGAATGAGTTACTTCTAGTTGTGCAAGAGACTGTGAAGCCTTAGCTTTATTGCTTCTTTAAATATCTGCTAGAATTTACTGGTGAAGCCATCTGGGTCTGGTGATTTCTTCCTTGGAAGGCTGTTAATCATTAAATTTATTTAATAGATATTGGCCTATTAAAATGATCTATTTCTTCTTGTGTGAGTTTTGGTGACTTGTGTCTCTCAAGCAGTTGGTCCATTTTATTTATGTTGTCAAATTTATGGGCATAGACTTGTTCATAGTATCCCTTTATTATCCTCTTAACATCTATAGGACCAGTACTGAAAACCCTTCTTTATTTCCAAGCTGCTAGTTTGTGTCTTCTCTCTTTTTTTCTTGGTTAGCCTGGTTAGAGGTTTGTAATTTTATTGATTGTTTTTAGAGAATCAGCTTTAAATTTTTTTACATCAATATTAATTTAGGCTTTATTTCTAATAGTCAAAATAGGTTCGCAATTTAAACGTCCACCAACAGGTTGATGGATAAACAAATTGTGTTACATCCATAATATAAAATTGTTTTAAAACTCATTTTTAAATTATATTTGACATACAATATTGTCTTTGTTTCAGGTGTACAGCATTGTGGTTAGACATTTATATACCTTACAAAGCGATCACCACAGTAAGTCTAGTACCCATCTGACACCATGCATTGTTCTAACAATATTATTTACTATATTCCCCAATGCTCTACTTTACATCCTCATGATTAATTTTATATCTGGCAGTTTGTACTTCTTAATCCCCGAACTTTTTCCCATCCTCCATCTCCCACCCCCAACCATGATGCTAAACATTACTAACCATCAGAGAAATGCAAATCCAAACCACAATGAGATATCACTTCATACCTGTCAGAATTATTAAAAACAAACAAACAAACAAACACCAAAAAAAAAATCCCTACAAAGAATAAGTTTTGGCAGAAGATGGGAGGAAAAAGGAACCCTCTACACTGCTGGTAGAACCGTAAACTGGTGCGGCCGTTGTAGCAAACAGTATGGAGAGTAATCAGGTTTTGATTTCATTGATTTTCTCTGTTGTTCTCCTGTTTCCAATTTCATTGATTTCTGCTCTAATTTTTCTTATTTCTTTTCTTCTGCTTGCATTAGGTTTAAATTGCTCTTCTTTCTCTAGTTTACTAAGGCAGGTGCTTAGGCTATTGGTTTTAGATTTTTCTTATTTTCTGATGTATGTATTTAATACTATAAATTTCCCCTTAAGCATCATTGCTTTTGCTGAATCGAACAGATTTCAATGAGTTGCATTTTCATTTTCATTTAGTGCAAAATATTTTTCAATTTGCCTTGAGACTCTTTCTATGACTTCTGCGTTATTTACAAGGGTGTTGTTAATTATCAAATATTTGGTGATTAGCCAGCTATCTTTCTGTTATTGAATTTTAGTTTAATTCCGCTGTGGTCGGAGAACATGCTTTATATACATTTTATTTAAAAAACATTCAAATAAGTTTTATGATGCCGAATATAGTCTATCTTGGGGAAGTTTCATGTTAGCTTCAGAGGAGTATATATTTTCCTCTTGTTGGATAGAATATTCTATAAATGTCAATTAGAACAATTGATAAGGCAACTTACTGACTTTTCTGCTCACTTAATCTATCAGTTCCTGTAAAAGGTATATGGAAGTTTCCAACCATTGAAGTTTCCAACTATTGGGTTTCTCTATTTCTCCCTGAAGTTCTGTCAGTTTTTGCCTTACTTATTTTGATGCTTTGTTGTTTGGTACATACACATTTTAGGATTATGTCTTTTGGAGACTTAACCTATTTATCATTATGTAATGTCCCTCTTTATCCTTAATAACTTACCCTATTTTGAAGTCTGCTCTTTGTGAAATTAGAAGAGCTACTCCAGCTTTCTTTGGACAGGTGTTAACATTTATCTTTCTTCATGACTTTATTTTTAATCTACCTGCATCTTTCTGTTTAAATGCATTTCTTATAAACAAAATATACTTGGCGCTCTCTCTCTCTCTCTTTTTAAAGGTTTTATTTAATTTGGTTTAGATTTGTTATCTCACAAAATTCTGTAAAAATAATGTTATTCTTTCCATTTTATAGGTGAGTAAATTGGGCTTAGAACATTTCATTACATCAGAAAAAGGGTACAAACTTACCTATTTGATCTTTAACTAGAAAAGCACACACCACAGCGGTTAATAGCACCTGTCTTTGCCATTTGCTGTTTGACATCCTGGGAAAGTTACTTAACCTGTTCTAAGAGTCTGTTTCTTCAACTATGAAATGAGGGTGATGATAAGCGGCCTATCTTTCGTTAAATTAAATGCATCGAAAGCCATAAAACATGTAGAGCGGTATGTTGCACTAGGCATTAAAAGAAAGAAGAGAAAAAAATTAAGCCCTAAGATTTTCCTAATTCATCATCTGCCTTTGGATCTGTCTTCATTTGAGACTAAAGAATATTAATAGAATCAATTTCCTAAGTTTATTGAGTGGATTAAGTGAAATATTGCCTGTGAAACACATACTGAAGAGATAAGCACCAGGTGAGTGCTCATCAAATGTTGTCTATAGTTATAAAAATTTGTATTAAGGTGGGTGTTTTCCTATATTTCACTCTTACAAACATTCCTTAAATGAGCATACTTATACATGTATTATTATATGATGATGTTTTCTCTGCAGACTGAAATCACGGAGGTATGGACATTTAAAATTTCAATAGCCATCATTCAATTTCAACCCAAGAATTGTACCACTTTAAACCCTTCATAGACAATGTTTGCAAATACCTGTTTTCTTCAGACCTTCACCAAGACAGCTGTTATCAACCTCTTTCATTTTTGTCAGTATAAAAGTTTCATTTTACTTTAATTACATTTCTGTATTAGTGAGATTGAGCATATTTGTATGCCCTTTGTCTTATTCATGTTGCTTACCCCTTTTTTCTTTAGGTTATTTGCACACCTGTTACACGCTGGGTGTGATCTCTGGGCACCAGAGAAGAGTGATTACCAAAACACACAAGGCTTCTGCACTTGCCAGCTGAGGTACGTTACTAATTTCTGTTCTTATTGATTTTTAAAAAAAATATATCTTTATTGATTTCAGAGAGAGGAAAGGAGAGGGAGAGACAGAGATAGAAACATCAATGATGAGTCATTGATCGAGCCTGCAACCCGGGCATGTGCCCTGACAGGGAATCGAACCCCGATCGTCTGGATCCTAGGACCACGCTCAACCGCTGAGCCACGCCCGGCCGGGCTGTTCTTATTGATTTGTAAAGGCTCACTCGGTATTTAGGAAATTCACCCTTTGTCTACAATATGCTACAATTGGCGGGGGCGGGGGGGAGCACATTTTTAAGGCAGAGGCTGTTGCAGGCCATTTTTTCAGTTGGCAGTAAAGTGTTAATTTTCAGGAGGAGCATAGGTGGATTTTCCAGACTGGCGGCAGCAGTTACAATTGAGCGTTAATGATTTTCCTGATTCCCCAGCGAGAATCAGATGTTAAGTTCCTTAACGCATTCTTGGAAAGAGTTGGAGCATGGCAGGTGACAGGAGAGGCAAGGTGATCTTAGAATCCTGAATAAATGTCCTGGTTTACAGCAATTCTTTTTTTAACTAATTGAACAACACAGTGTTATGGCCTGACGATGGAATTTTCAGGCCCAAATTCAAAAGTCAAAATTGAAGCAAATTACCTAATGTGGCCTAATGATTGAGTCTTTTAGATAGTAGATTGGAAATCAATAGTTTTCATCTAAGTGTGGAGCTTTCTTATTCAGAGGGACAATTTGTATCTAATTGGTGCCGATGACTTAGAACACAAAGTACAGGGCACAGAGACCCGATGCTAATGCAGTCACTGCCATTCAAGTCAGAGATCACAGGGATGGCCATGGAGGCCACCCCCTTGGGAGGTGCCTGGCCATTACATCACAGCTGGGCTGAGGCTTCCAGGGATAGTCACACAAGCCTCTTGGCCTTTTCTGCGAGCTATTTCAAGGGCCAACCACCTCCACGCAGAGAAATCCGGTAAAGATCCAGAAGACCATAGCAGAGTATGTGTCTTAGAAGGACAGGGTGTTAGGAAAGCAGCCCCCCTCCAGGACACACACATACACACAACACCCACACACCCCCCTTCCATTCCCCATGGACGCACTCTGCTCGGCTCCTCTCTCTATGACTCTGAGACAGCCTTCTTTAAACGGCGAATGTCCCGAGTGGGTGGTCCCTTCACTGTCTGTTCATTGTCAGGCAGCCCCTTAAAAAGAATCATCATTTCCAAGGCGGCCTCTGCTGCCTCAGAGGGCTAAACTGTGACTTTTGTCGCTATTCCACGTGATAGGACACCTGGGAATATTTCATATTGAAACAAGCAGTGTTCCCTTCTCTCACACAGTGCACTAAGTCAGTGTTCTGCACAGAATTTCCTCAAGGAGCCTGCTCATTGGAAACACGACAGAACGCAGGTGAGGTATCACAACAGAATGCTCACCCCCAGATGTTCCCCACATGTATAATCTATTTCATTTATATTATGTGCATAAACAGTTTGTGTATCTTTCTTATACTATGTATGTATATATTATATATTACACATATATCTACATACAGGCTCTGTATATGTATATTATATGTAGGGCACATAAGTAACAACCTTTTCAAACAAACATTTATATCTCACATATCATATTATCATACTAGGTATATTATAAACATGTATTATACATAATCATAATTTTCTGTAAAAATACAAGATTGGCATTATTACACCCATTTTATAATGGAAAAAACTGCATTTCAGTAAGGACTGACAGCTTGCTGATGTCATACAGCCAGTACGGAACCTGGCTTTGACCGAAATGCAGGCCTTTCTTTCTTAGTGGGTCACAATATTAATATGAACAACAGTGAAAACTAACGCTGCATAATCTTTCTATGTGCCAGGCACTGTTCAAAGTGCAGTTTATATGTGTTAACTCATTTAACCTCCATGAGGTATTTATGGTCATCATCCCATTTTATAGGTGAGAAAACTGATACACAGAGTGGTTAAATGAATTGCCCCAAGTCACATAGTTAATGAGTACAGAACTGGTATTTGAACCCAGGAAGCTGACTCCAAAGCCCAGTGCTCTTTCCACTACATCAAACTACTTCTCTAGTACATGCTAATTGTGATTATAGTCTTTTTGTCAAACACTTAGGAATTACAGAAAAAAAAGAAGAAAACATCTACAATCCCCAAACCTAGAACCATCCACAAATGGCATTTTATTGTATTTCCCTGCAGTCTTTATTAACGCCCATTTTATATTGTTGAGTCTCTTTTAATTGACTGCAAAAATTTAATTTATGAACACTCCAGAATTTACTTCTCCATCTCTCTCCTCAAGGCATTTGGCTTTCTCTCTATTTGTATTTGAGTTCATTCTTTAGAATATATTTCTCGAGGTAAAATTGAAGGTGAAAGAAAATCACATTTAACCTTTTCAAACATTGTCAAATTGCTCTCTTGGAAGATTATTCATATTTACCCACCTATCAGCAATATATGTGACTGCCCACTTCAGCATACCCCATCACAAAAAGTTCTAGCCACTTTGGAAGGCATAACACGGTATGTTGTTAATGTTCAGTAGGTTTGTATGTTTTCACATGTTAATAGTCATAATCTCTGTCTAGAGGATTTTTTTTTCTTTGCAATTGTCTTGAATGACCACTAACCCCCTGAGAACTTAAATGGAATCTCCTTGGCCTGGTCATATTGACATTGTATGTTTCTAGCTTCCTTGCTGAGCCCAAGTGCCAGGGCTGAAAACCATGCCTCATTCTAGATCCACATATTTTAGTTAGTTTTTTTACCACTTTCCAAGACTGCTTTTGTCACACTGTGTCCACTTTATCCTGGAGGAAGGAAAGGACAAACCCTCTCAGAGTAACATGAGCCAAGTACATCTCGTCTCGCCACCACTGCCAGTCGGTTTTTCTGTTTGTTTTGTAGGAGTCATTAAGGAAAAACAACAACAACAAACATTTCTATGGCTATGGAAATGATAGCCAAGTGCCAAGCTCTGCTGGCATTTCCTAAATGGAGGCCCCAAGGGGCCACACAGCATTCTCAAGAGAAGGGGAACATGGAACCATAGTTTCAAAACCATAGTTTTGAAATCAAACAGACCTAGATTTGAGACCTAACTCTACTCATAGCTGAGGTAACGTGGGGAGACAATGTTCAGAAGAATTAAACACAGGGCTGGAACATAACATGTGCTCAATAAACAATAGCCACGATTATTATTAGCAGTAACAGTATAGATTAATACTGTGGCATATGGGAAGAAACAGTCAAGAAAAGAGACTTAATATCCTAACTTTACAATTTTGCAAAATACTAAGGCTTGAATTCTTAGATTCCATCTGTCTATAGGTGGTGCAATCAACAGAAACCTCAAATATTTCTTTGGCTAACTGAACCACTCATTAAATGGGCTGTAGCTGATCTGTCCAATCAGAAGGTACAGTAGGAAGGTGTCACACTTGGACAAAGACATTGCTAAAAGACCAGAACACTGGAAACACTGAGCCATACTTCCTTGTAAGATTTTCATGAGAACTGCATTCTCTGAACTTGCCTCTCAACCTCTCAAAGACTTATAAAGATGTTTTAATGCTCTGATGTGAAGATAAATGTGCCTGTGGTTTCCGAAGTATCAAAGGTATTACTCGAAAATGAAAATTTCAGGCTGTCAACTTCAATGGCCTACATGGGACCATGGAACCTGTTTAGTTGATTCTTGCCATGCTGTTATCTCCAGCAATCTCCTACTCCACTTCCCACACACAGCCAAAATTAGCTGGGCCCTTTTACACACACACACACACACACTCACTTATTCAATGACCACCTTGATTGTCCTTCCTGATCAGTTTGATCATGCAACTGATTGACTCAGTGATAAAGCTTAGCTTGCACCGACTTTGCCTCTCAACTCTGCCACCTCTCTCCCATCCTTACTGCCTATGAAGTTTTGTGTAATCTTGTTTAGATTAGCATGCTAATTTTTCTTACTTCTCCCCAAATTATCTTCCTACCAAAGCTATTTCTCTAAAATGCAAATAGTAGTATAGCATTTTCCCACTTACATGATTTCAAAAACTCTCATATATCTATGGCAGTGCTATGCAATAGACAGTGATGATGGGAATATTCTGTATCTGAGCGGTACAAGGTGGTGGCCATTAGGCACATGTAGCTACACAGCACATCAAGAGTGGCTGGTGAGGTTAAGAAACTGAATTCATTTCTTAAAATTGTCATTGAAATTGGAATTGAAATACTCATAAAAGGCTAGGGTCATGCACATTATGCTAAGAACCTATGGAATAAAGTCCAAGTTTCTTAGCATGGCACACAAGGGCCTCCATCATCGGCTCCTGACTACCTCTCCAGGCCCAGCCACCACTGTTCCCTGCCTTGCATTTGTAGGAATATCAAACACCTTGTAGCTCTCCAAATATGCTTTATCAGCTAGTGCTTCTATGCGCACAAGCTATTCCCTCGGCCTTAAATGTCTGCCTCTCTCAAACTTGTATAACTGCCATACCCTTCAGGAGCTTTTAAGACAAACCCAAGACATCCCTCCAAATTTCTTGTCTAACCCCGGAAATCAATAACTTCTTTAGTAAGGTTCTTTTTACTCCCTGTATGTGGTTTTCTTATTGCACCAATAACACTAAATTATATTACTAAGTGAAATGGCAGTTTATTAAGGACAAACTCATGACAATTTGTTTGTTTGTTTCTCCAGCACCTGCTGCCTTACCTGGGATAGAATGCCACTTAATAAATGTTTGTTCAATTAGATGTCATTGAATTATTTAATTGACATTATGGAGGTAAAAATTTTCATTATTTAACTGATTTTCCCCCCCAGTTCAGTGACTATTCTTTGGACTCAGTTTTATGTAAAACACCAAGAGATCTCATTTCCTCAGCAACAGAAAAAGAGTAAGGGATGGAGTGCGATTACTGACTAAAAAGTCAGCTGCAAATGTCTAATATCCAGTTTCACCTGCTCATTCAGCTCAAACAGTCTGAGGATCGAAAGCTATTAAAAGTAAAAATGTCTTTTCAAAAAAGACCTTATTCAGTTGTAAGATTGTTTCTCTTACAATCACTTGCCAAATTTTAGCTGCATTTAAAATATATGTAGTGCCTGTGTTTTCAGAAAGCATATATAAATTAGATCTGTCCTTCACACAGTTTAAAATATTATAGCAATTTCTCCATGTGAGGGAAAGCAACTCTTAGCAAGTTCATTCCTTTAACAGATGTTATACAATTAATAGACTCCATGTGGGTATCTATGAATTCTGACTTGAAAAATGCCATGAATTGCTTTCTCATGTTTTCCTAGCTGCTCTTAAATCTAACACACAATATCCGTCATCTCAGTTTTGGTGCACACACCTAGGCTTTATCTTCAGAAACTAAAATACTATTGGGTGCTGTACTCTAAATGGTCTGGTGGTCTCTGAAACGCAGAAAACGCAAAAGTCAAATAAGAACAAAGTCTCATGTTTGCGTGTCACGTCCCAGTTTACAAAGCACATTTACCTCTACTATCTCATTTGGTTGTTTCAAGAACTTTTTGAAGTAAGCAGGGCGAAAACTGTATTTTCTGTCTTCATGAGAAAGGAAGGAAGAAACTAATACTCCTATTGTTGATCTGATGTGCCCAAGTTCTTACAGCCGGTGCTGCAGGGCGAGAACTCTTATTCAGTCTGACCCCAAGTGCAGAGCTATTTTCCTTATTCACTCTGCTGCCCAGATTATAGGTTGGTCATACTCCCCTGGGACCAGGAGCTTGCAGCCGACAGTAGAAGTCTTCCCAAAACTGCAGTCTCAAAGTGAAAGTGTGTTCTCACCATGTCATCCCATTATTTTCTTTCTGGAATGTTGCTTCTAGTAAATGAGGAGGAAAATTGCCAGTGACAGCTTGATAACTACCCCCAGCCATGGTCGACAGAGGTTACCTTCAGCCACAAGTTGGGAAGCGGTCTCCATGGAAACCCCGAAGTGAAGCTATTTCTCAAATACGCCTCAACAGCAAGAGCTCAGTTATAAACTTTGTCAAGAGTTTGGATGTGCTAAAGACTGAATGAGGCTAGAGCCACACATCTGAATAGAGGGAAAGGGCTCCAAATAGTAAAAAAAATATTTGTAAAATTATCTCTTGGTTATTCATATATAGCATATTGTACATCCTTTCAATCTCATTCAAACCAATAATACCTCTTCTTCATTGTCTCCTGAATCAGGGTTTTGGTAATACCTAATAAGTGAGAGTATGTTGTAATGAGGATTTAAAAAAAATACTTTAATGAAACCTTCTTGTGCAGAATTCAAATTCAAATGGGACCTACTCCATAATAAATATGGCAGTGTCAAATATAATTCATTATGAGCTTTCCTGGTATTTTGCATTAATGGATTGGTCAATGGGTCTACCAAACACCCAATGAAGTAATGTGATTTTTTTGCTAAGTGCCGTTCATAAGCAATTGAATTGAAATACTCTCTAGTTTCTGCCAGGGAGCTGGAATGAAAAGGAAAACATCTGGTCAACCATTTCTTCATTCTGGCCCCAAATGCCAATAGCTTGCTCTACATTCATGAACTTCTCGCTGCAACATTCTGTACCTTATACTCCTCATGAGGGGCTGATCTTGACTGTCCTCCAGCTCTAAAATTCCAAGAATCAGTGTTTTGCTTCACAGAGAATAAGTAGCAGCTAATTGGCTAAATGTTCCCAGTTGAATTCAGAGACCATGGCAGAATGTAAATACAGAATAAGTAAGGGTAAAAAATAAAATACATTAAACTCTTAAGAGATTATCTACAATTTGTGCTTAGTACTAAGTAGGTAATTTGTCTCCTTTCCATTTCTAGACTGTTCACCTAAACCATGAGTTGTTGTGATTCTAAAAATATAATTTTAGAGAATCAGTTGTTCGAGTGCATGTTAGTTAGTTATTGCTGTGTAACAAACCATCCCAAAACTCAATGGCCTAAAACAATAATTATTTATTATTTCTCATAATTTGGTAGATCAGCTGAACTTTTCATCTGCTCCTTGCCCTGTTGGCTGAAGTCATTTATATAGTGGCATTCATTTGGGAGTTTGACTGGGACTGGAAAGTCCACAATGATTTATTCACATGCATGGAGCTCATGTAGGGTAACTTGAATGGCTGGTGGCTGGCAGGTCCTCTCTCTCCATCAAGATAGCCAGGGCCTTACATGGTGGCTTAGGTGACTGAAAATGCAAGCCAATAAAACTCTTAAGGGCCAGGCCCAGAACTGGCAGTGTTGGTAAAGCAAGTTAAAGTCTAGTCAAGATTCAAGAGGAGGAGATACACAGCCCACCTTTCAATGGGAAGGGCTGCATATACATACAGAAATGGGACATGGAAGGAGTTATTTATGGCCATAATGAGATAAGCTACCACAGTCTGCCCTACAGCCACAACAATTTATGCAAATATCAACCACCACCAGCCACAAAGACCTTCAGTCTCATCCAAATAGTGTCTCAGGTTCAGGCCCAAAAGCCAGGATTTAAACCAGGCCTGGATGTGGCTAGATGTGCTTGGGGCTACTCAGGTGTGGTTTCTCTTGATCTGGAGTCTTGAAAACCACAGAAACAATGACAACAAAAAAAGAAGCCAAGTTTTCAGCCCCTGACCCCACATGAATGTGTCCAACATGGTGGAAGGAGAACAGAAAAACCGCAATAGACACATCTCTTCAAAAGGTATGTCGTCATCTGTCAAAAAGCAAATGCCATCGGGTCCTCCAACTATAGAAAATGGTCTTCCGTCAGGGCCCAGTCTGCACTCTGAGAGCAGTTCCCTGATCCACGGTTGTCCTCTGATCTAGGCTCTGTCCTCAGAGTCATTTTTCCTTCTCTGTAAGATAGGGCTCATTATTACAGTTCATGAGCTTTCTCATCCTGCTTCCTGCCAATATGTAATGTCGGGCGCCCAGAGGACTCTTGTCATTTTGTGCTTTTCATTTTAGTCCATGCTGGGTGTGTTTTGCTAATACAATTATTTTAAAGCTATGGTTTTTCTCTGAATCTTCTTGTGGCCCCCAAAGCCACAGCCTTGATCCTTTCTGAGACACTCTTTTCTCCACTTGTCAGGCTGATGTGGGACAGCAAGATTCTTAGACACCCTATTCTTTAGCAGTGAAGTTTACTAGGTCTACCTTAAATCTTTCAGAGGTCTTACAAAGAATTCTTGCACCCCTGATTCAAGGGGAGGAGAAGCTGCTCGGACTCTCTTTGGGAAGCCTGCTATGATGCACTCTGAGTGGTTAGCTTTGCAAACAATATATTACAGAGCTGAAAGGGACATCAGAGGTCATCTGATCCTACTCATTCTGATTCAAAATCAACTGAATTCTAGAGGCTAAGAAGCTAAGGCTTAAAGAGAAGAAAGAATTTGACCACAATCACAAAGCAAGTTGTCTGCGAAGAGAGAGAAATTACATCGCTTATATTAAGGTTCAGAGTGCTTTCTGCTACATTTCCCCTAAGTTTAGTTAGAAGGAAAAACTGCTTTAAAACATATTATTAGGAATATCAAAGTTAAATTATCTTTGAAATATATGGTTTTTTATTATTATTCGTACCATTGCCATTTTCCTTCAGTGTGCCTAGTAGAGTTGACTGTACTGGAAAGATATACAATCAGAAGAGCAATCAGTGCAAAGTGGGAAACCAAGCTCCAATTCCTGTAACTCTGGAACATCTAGAGGAAAAATAAATACCATTGGTTTGGGGGCTTTAAGGGTCTTTTACTTTCCATTCATTCATGTAACAGATGCTTCTTAAGTACATTCTACATGTCAGAATATATTCTTTACATTGGAGAACTGGCCTTAGGCAGGAGTGTGGGCAGCTGATAGTCAGAAATATAAACATGTAGTGAGAGCAGAGAAAGCAGCTCTACTTGGGGTAGCTGAGCAATGACTTGTGGAAAGAAGGAGCAGAAACTCACCAGGAGTTGCTAACTGTAGGGAGACCTGAAAGATCAAAGAATGTCCACAGTTGGATAAAGTTAAACTGTAGCTCCAATGATGGGCAGGGTGCAAAGGGAGGCTCTGGGGAAGTCAGAGATGTCATGCAGCACCTTTGGTTGGGCACAGAAGCTGCAGAGCCAGTAACTTCATAAACAGGAGGGGAAAGAAAGAATAACAACAGAATGTGGTGCCAGCCTCAGATCAGAGGCCGTTTGCCCTGGGTTAGAATTGAGTTTTCAACTTATATTGGACAAGATAATGCTTCCACAACTCAGTTTCCTTGTGTCTTTCTCTTATTGTTTCCTATGGTAACAAAACCTGGTGATGAGCACTGCCACGGTTATTTGAGGGAGGCAGCTCAGAGAAATTAATATGGTCATAAAATCAGGTAATGTTAGCAAAGATGCACCGGTGCTTAGGAAGTGAGCATCCCGAGTGCGTCTACGTTTCCTCTTTGGGTCATGCCTTATCATCTAAAAAGCACTTTAAATTTGCTTTTGAATCTTGTACCTGTGTTGTAGACCACTGCCATGAGGCAGTTGGAACAGGATTTGTAGAACATGCTTTAGTTAAAGTGAGTACACATTATTTGAAAACATCATTCATTTTTAGAACCTTAGATATTGTTTAGTCTGAAATCTGCTGCAAGTTTAAAAAAAAAAAAAAAGCCTAATTCTCCTGTGCCCAGATAAACCTGGGCTTGGTGACTGGTCAGATTTGTGACCAACGTCTAAAGGCTGGCTACCTGTTTAACCTCAACCATGGCTCAAACACAAGGCTGAGGGCCAGACCGGTCATATCCTCAAAGAGGCAATCAAGCTGCTTAGCAAAGAAAACAGAGGCAGCGAGAAGGCGAGATGCCATGAAATAAATTAGAATGAACATCCTATTTTTATCTCCATGGCAGTCAGCCCATTCCATTCTTTGCATGCTATTTTCATATGTTAACAGTAGTTTGAGAGCTAAATAGGGGGAGAGAAGGAATGGTTTAATGGAATGAGAGGGGAAGAGAGACAGAAAAACACTCAGACCCAGCAAAACCCAGTTGTGTCTGTTGTGACCAAATAGGACTGGACATCGGTTGGGGGCTTGCCATTGCATAAGGCAGTGAGTGCCCTCATCCATCCTGGCCCTCTCTGTCTCTCTCTTGAACCTTGCTTCCACTATCTCTGCAAACCTATATTGAAAACAGTGACATTTCCCCGATTCTTCCCCAGTGGTCTGTTTAGCTGGGGCTGTGGAACCCTGAGCCGGGGCTGGGGACCCTCTCTGGGGAAGAGGGGAGAGGCTCCTCCGAGCTCAGTGGTCCTGCGCACGCAGCCCTCTCATCCTGCAAACTGGTGCAGCACTGCGGAAAGCATGATGCTGTATGATGGGCTGGGTGCCAAGCACTGAGATCGTGTTAGAAAATGGCCAGTTTCGATGGCAGATTTTATCCATTAAAACCTATTACTACTTCCCTCTCAGAGCCCAGCTGGTTCCATTATAGAAAATTGGAGTGAATGATGTCAGGTTTGTGCCATAAAAATGAATAGGAATCTTGCTTTTCATTATTTTAAATTGCAGATTTTTGCACTGATATGTATTTATTTTCGTCATTTCTCTCTGGCCCTGGTTGAGGGCCTGACCCTTGAATAATGAATGAATAGAAAGACACATGTTGCCACTTGAGCCTTGCCAGTGTCACCCTGGGTTTTCCTTCCATTTTTGACAAATTCAAAAAATGCAGCACTCTTAAATGGGTATATAATCTGTACTCTTTTAAGCTGTCACTCAATCTCTGTCTCAGAAAATAGGCTATTGAAACTAAGGAGGAAATATTTCATAGAGACCTTGACACTGCAAACTTGTTTCCAGGCTTGGAGGCAGCCCTTTGTAGCTTTAGAATTGAAATAAGAATTTGGAGTAATTGTTGCTTATCGAGATAAAGGAGATTCATTTGGAAATGCCAGGCACACTTTAGCAGCCTTAAAAATGATGACTTTCTTTGTTTGGGCATAATCGAGTTGTCTAGATGTTTTTTTTTCAGACCCAGGATTTTATAGGATGAGTCTCAAGAGTGGGCAAAACAACAGTGAATATAATAGTAATGACTGTGGGTTCATTTTAGAGTATTTTATTGTTTAAAATGTTTTATATCTTGTTACCCTAGCACTTAAGCCGTATAAAGACCAAAAATGTAATAGGTCCTAGAATTACTAGAGATATGAGAAGCAGTTGAAGTACCGTAGAGATAAGAGAATTTATACCGCAGACATCTTTGATTTTCAGGAAAATGTACTACTCACAATGGCCATTAGGAGTCTTAAGATTATAAAATAATACAGCTGAAAAAAACAGCAAAAAATAATGATTGCTTGAATTTATAAAAAGTTTAAATACTATTGTTTTCAGAGATGCAGAAAATTTCTTGGCACAGATTTTCTTCCCTGTTCACTAATTAAATTGTGAAAGGTATATTTCAGAGAAGGTGGTGGCATGAGGGGCAGCCACACAAACATTCTCCTTTAAGTTCCATTCTTCCAGGTAAGTAAAATCCACTCTTAATTAACAATGGCCACAGTAAACACTAAACTTGGCCTATCTCTGAAATGTTGCCATATTTACATTCAATCTTGTGGCCAGCCATTATGATATCTTCTCTGCCAAATTTGAATATGATAAATAGAGACACATCAGAAATCCCCTATTTATGCCAAATCAAAGCCAATCTCATCCTGAGCTCTCTGCAGACAAGGTGTTGAGAAATTCAATCATCATTATTGGAATCCCTTGCCCCTAAATTCATGACTGTGTACGAGGAATTTGGAATTTCACAAAACCTAGAACATTTGGAAAGGATTCCAGAATGTGGGTTTATGCTGGAAATTTATGATATGGTCATTTTCTAAGCACAAAGAATCCCTTTCATGAGTGCATGTCCACCACTGTGTGTTATACTTGGAGCAGAATCTTTGATAAGACCAGAATCCCACATGCATGGGCCTCATTACTTAGATGTGACTCTGGGTCATCCATTTCTGAGGTCCACCAAGTTGCCAGTTAGTAGAGTAGTAGTTCTCTCCCCAATCTTGGAGAAGTTTCTCCTGGTTCAGTTTGGTTAGTTGTGTGTTCTTTTCCAAGTCCTTTCCTCTAACCTTTTATCCCTTTCTGGGAAAGTCTCCTGCCACTAGCCTTTAGAAACACACCATTGACTTGCCCCTACTCCTTATTGGAAGGAAGAGCTGAAACCTGACAGTTTTGTGACTTGTTAATGTATTTCTTAAATCTAGATTTAAGTTTGGACTCTATCACTTTGGAAAAACCAATAGGCTTTTTGTGGCTCAGTTTTTTCGTAAAAGTGGCATAACAGTGTCAATATCATAGATTAAATGATAAAAAATACCCCATATATTTTTATTAGTTCAGTGAGCATAAGAAACATTTATAAAATACTACCCATCAAGATGGAATTGTGACCTACCCATTCAGTCAATCTTGATAGAAGTAATTCTTCTGGATGAACAGTATTTCCAAAACCAGTTGATGATCTGTGCCAGAAGGTACCAATACCAACACACAGGCTACTGAGGGAAAACTAAGGACCAGCCCCTCTATGTGACTTTTTCTCCAGCCAGAGCCCAGGCAAGACAAGTAGCAGGAGGTCAAGCCATGGTCCATCTTGTGTCTCTAGACATGTTTCTCTTTATGTTTAACTATGCATATGTTAATCAGCAACTAAAATCTATACCCAAACTGCCCTCTAGCCTCAGCTCAACTAAAATTCCCCAGCAAAGCTCAAGAAGAATTGTTTTCCAGACACAGCTATCATGACAAAAGATACAGATATTTCAGGGGAGAGAGCTTTGGGGAAATAGTTGGCCTGAATTGGGTAAGGGGTCTTGGCCGAATGATTCTTAATGGATATGTTAGACAGAGCAATGGTTAGCCACAGATATCAGATATTAGGTCCTAATTCTTAAAACCTGTAAATCATGCTTGGTTTGAAAAAAGAGGTTTTGCACATGTGATTAAGTTAAGGACTTTGAGATGGAGAGGTTATTCTGGATTATCCTGTGGGCCCTAAATGCCATCACAAGCGTTCTTATAAGAGCATGCGGGAGATTCAGTACAGACACGGGAGAAGGCCATATGAAGATGGAGCATAGAGATTTAAAGATGATGGTCTTAAAGACTGGAGTGATGTGACCACAAACCAAAAAATACTGGCAGCCACCAGAAGATGAACAAGGCAAGAAATGGATTTCCTCCTAGCACCTCTGAAGGGAGAGTGGCCCTGATGAGACCATGATTTTGGCCCAGTGATACTAATTTTGGATTTTTGGCCTCCAGAACTGTAAGACAGAGTAAATTTTTGCTGTTTTAAGCCACCAAGTTTGTAATTTGTTACAGTAGCCTCAGGAAACTAATATAATGGGAAAAAGAGAAGTTGATGACAAGAAGACAGGAAAATGTGGTGACATAGTGAGAAGATAACAAACAATGTTCCACTCCTTATAAAATTAATGCTTCACCCCCTTGTGAAATTAAACAGAGTTCTGAGTGTGGGATCTGTTGGGTTTTTAGAGCATACAGGCATGTTATAGAAACTGCTGTTAATCGGGTATCGTTATAGTCATGGAATAAATCACTCCATAAGCACAAGAAAGCCTAGCATCACAGTTTAGAAGCCAAAATGAAAGTATGAACATTGTAATAAACTATCTCAAGTCTGGCACCAATAAGCAAGGCCAAGGACATAACGGCATAGAGAGAAGAATAGGCTCTTCCAGTTTCCTGTGTAGCTACTGAAATAATGATATATTTTGTGTTTTCCTAATGAAACAATAGAATCCTGTGCCAGTAGCTCTGGCTAGATCTGTTTATAGTATATGACTGCCACCTGCTTTATTGTAATAGGAAAACCCAGACTAAACAAAGTTGAATATTCATAAAGTTTTTCAATTGTGTCTTTTGAGTCAACAATGAATGGGAGGTGGCAGAATATGCACAAACAAACTGGGATAATTATAAAAATCTGTACACACACAAAAGAGTACCATAGATGTCACATTTTGTCTTCAAAATAAAAATTTTATCTTCAAAACTAATGTGGAAGAGAAAAATCTACAACTTAGAAAAGATCCAAAAGGTAGAAATCAAGAGGACAAAAATAGTTCAAATAAACAATACAAATCCCTTGTGAAGCTTTTAAATTTAAAGGAAAATAGATAATCCTGTGAGCTTCAAAAAGAGCAACATTTGCTTTCAGAGTAGTTAAAATAGAGTTAGTTTCAGATTTTCTTTCAGCCATAATCAGTACCTAAACGTCTAGTTGTTGACCATATGTCTAGGCCCAGAGAGGCATTCTCAGGTCTGCAGTCTCAGATATATGTTGTCTAAATGCCTTTTTGGAAAAAAAAAAATCACTGGAAAATATTTTGAATAGTGATTGTAATTTTTAAAGAACAGCAGATGGTCATTGAAATACAATTATTATATGGATGATTAAAGACACTAAGTATTAATAAAATGTGGATTATTACAGATGTAACATGAGTATTTCCAAATCCTCCCATATGTTTTCCTTTAGTATCCAGATACAGTAGCCAGAGTCCCAACTCACAATTTCAAAGGAAGTTCAAGGTTCTTTTGCTTTTATTTTTTGGTGGGGACTTCTGCTGTCCCCAGTCCACTTCATCCATTTCTCAAGCAACCACAAACATGAAACACCCTATGGGAGGAGGGATTTTTTTCTGTCTTATATAGCATAGTACCTTTAGCACTTAAAATGATACTCAGTGAATTAATAGATGAATGCTATTGTCAATGATAAAATTTTTCTGAAGGTTTGACAGTGGTGGTGGCCATTAATGGCATAAAAATGAAATAACTCAAAACTGAATTTTATACATCACTATTCCTAAAATTTTGCAGCTATCTCTGCCATCTTGTAGTCTTATCTTCACAGCTGGCTCCATTCTGAGGCTTCTGTCCTACTGGCCTGTGGCCAAGCTGGTCCTTGATTTCAGACTTCCTCATCGCCTTCTTTCTCTGAGATCAAAGGACCTTGTAGCCCTTATAGCCTTTTGATTTATTATTTAAGCTTTCAATGGTAAAAACTGGTAATGTATGTATTACGAAGGTCACCCTGCTTTCTAGATAACCAACCACTGTAGCCCAGTCCTTACTTCCCATAACATAAGAATTTTTTAATGTGTATTCCAAAGCAAAAGAGGTTCCAGTCCAAAAAAAATGTTTCCCTCATTTTTTGAAATTGGAGACTATCTAATGTTTCAAAAACAATGGCATTACTGTACACCAGAAAAAGACTCCAAATACGAGAAAGGAAATGGATATCTAAATTCGAGAAGCTCACAGACTCCAATTAGAATGAACCCAAAGAGGTCCATACTGAGATACAATATAATCAAACTGTCAAAAGTCAAAGACAAAGATATAATCTTGAAATCAGCAAGAGAAAAGCAACATGTAATGTACAAAAGAGCTCCTATAAGATTATCAGAGGATTTTGCAGCAGAAACATTACAAACCAGAAGGGGGTGGAATAATATTCAAAGTGCTGAAATAAAAAGAAAACTGCCAACCAAGAATAGTATATCTACCAAAACCATCCTACAAAAATGGATAAGTGCTTTCCCAGACAAACAAAAATTAAATTTTTATTAGTTTAAAATATATTGTTATAACTATAAGTTGTTTTATGCAACCACAAAGAAAATACCTATAGAAAATACACAAAAGAAAATGAGAAAGGATTCAAATTTGTAACTACAAAAAAAGTCAATGAAACAAAACATAAGGCAGAAAGAGAGGAAATAAAGAACAAAATTACTACAATACACAAAAAACAATGAACAAAATGTCAACAGTAAGTACTTTTCTATCAGTAATTACTTAAATGCAAATGGTTAAACTCCCCAATCAAAAGATACAGAGTGGCTTAATGGATAGAAAACCGAGATCCAACTGTATATTGTCTATAAGACACCTGCTTCAGATATAAAGACACATACACATTGGAAGTGAAAGAATGGAAAAAGATATTCCATGCAAATGGTAATCAAAAGAGAACAGGCGTGGCCATACTGATTTCAGACACAATAAACTTTAAGTCAAAACTGTCACAAAAGCCAAAAAATGATACTATATAATGACAAAAAGTTTAATTCGCCAGAAACATATAATAATTATAAACATATATACGCCCAACAACAGAACACTCAAATATACGAAGCAAACATTGACAGAACTGAAGGAAGAAATAGACAGTAACAAAATAATAAAAGGAAATTTCAATGCCCACTTTCAATAATATATAGAATAATTAAATAGAAAATTGATAAGGAAATTTAAGACTTGGACAGCAATATAGACAATTGTTCCTGACAGGTACAGATCACTCAGCCCAGCAACATCAAAACGCACATTCTCAAGGGCACATGGACCATTCTTTAGCATAGACCACCTGTTAGGCCACAGAACAAGACTTAATCAATTTAAGAAGATTTGAAATTATACCAAGTATCTTTTGTATCTTTTCTGACCACAATGGAATGAAATTTTAGATCAATGAAAAAAAGAAAACTGGAAAATTCACAAGTATGTGGAAAGACATAAATAAATGGAAAAATGTTTTCTGTTCATGGATTGGAAAACTTGATATTGTTAAAATACTAACACTACCCAAAGCAATCTATAGATTCAGTGCAATCTCTATCAAAGTTCAATAGCATTTTTTCATAAATAGAATAAGACATGACTCATTCCACATAGATTCATATGGAATCTCAAAAGATCCTGAATAGCCAGACCAATCTTGATTTTTAAAAAAAGCAAGAGACGTCTTAGATGAAATACGTGACACAGAGAAGGAACCAGCAGTTACACTTGGCCATAGGTAGTTAAACTTACAGTGGACTTAGAACGAGAAGTTGTCCTGAAACTAACAGGTTAAAGGTCACAAAAATATGAAAATAGGTGCCCCATAAAAATAAAAGATTTTTTCCTGTCCCTCTCAATCATGGAATATTGAGAATGTGCTGCTAAACACGCAAATGCGAAAATCTAAAGGGCCTGGGTTCTTAGTGTGGAATGTCAGTCTGTCCCCACGTAAGGAGCAAAATCATCTGGTTGCCTGCCTGTCTGGGAGCTATGAGAGATGGCTGGAGGGAGCTGAGCTCAGAGAGTGCGGCCTGTCTCTCCCCCCTGCAGCACACGCCTTGCCTTGCGCAGCAGTGGCTGTGGGGCAGGGCCACAGGCTCTGTCCTTACAGTTTGCTGGGCTGGGCAGTGGGGAGGCAGTGGGGAGAGGCCCAGAGACACTCCGAGAGAATGAGAAGAGCTTGAGTTTGACTGAATGTTCCTCTGAGAGAGCCTCTGAGTTTATAACCAGGTTGGATTGCAGAAATCATAGGGCTGGGCTAAAATTTAAGTAGGAAAAGAACAGAAAATGTGATGTTTGTTTTAGTGGTTCAGCTTTCAGAGCAGAATGTACAACTGTGAGTATAAAAGTCACTCTGTGTTCATCTATGGCTGAGGTGAGATTCCTCGCACAAGCTCATGGTTAGTGTAATTTTCTTATTATAAAAATGACACATAATTTTTGTGGAAAATGCATTTTGGCATTACTCTTGATTTTTCCTGAGTTGTGGCCATTAGTTTCCCTTTACTTGGGGAGTTACCTAGTGAAGGCAGGGTCTAGGTCACCTAGAATAAGAGGACTTTCACTGCCATATTGAGCTGCGTGCACAATTAAGGTTTCCTTGACTTTTGGTTATTAAGAAAACCTAAAGGCATTTTTGAGATGATCCATTAAGGGAAAATATCTATGTGGAAAAGTAGACAAGAAACAGGCAGTTATACTTCACTGCGTGAAGGGAAATCTAGCAGAATTTCCTTTAGAAATGTTCCATGTAACATTTGCATTCCCTGTGGGGAGAAGGCACGGCAACTTCTCTTGGCTGAATTCACATATTTTGAACTTTGTGAGCTAATGATGATGAAGACTGCTTAGGAAGATTTGAACTAAATCCCCCTACTCATTAAGTCACATAAGTGGATCATGTCATCAAAGAAATGATAGCTCAGAAAGTTAACAAGTTACAGAAAAATCGTCAATAATATACTGGAGCCCAATGGTATTGAATTGCTTGACAAACATAAGTGTGCATTTAATGGGGTTTTTAGCTCTTACGATAGTCAAGGAAAACACATTTACCTAAAATACCTCATTTAATTCTCACAATTATCCTACTGAGTTGGGTACTACAGTTCTCATTTTATAGATGAGTAAATCAAGGCTTCAAGATATTTAATAGCATTTTCAAAGTCTCTGAACAAGTGAGTAGAAGAACCAGCCCTCAAATCCGGATTAACAGCTTTGCTGTTAATTTCTTCAGTAATTGTTTGTCCTATATATCACCTGGAATATGATTTTTCTGTCAGACCATATTTTAATGTAGAAGTAAGGTGATATTCCCCAGAGATCCAGATTGTAATAAATGTAGATTTTTAAAAATAAAATCTGACCCAAGAGATCAGGCCTCTATTGCCAAGTCTGGTGTCAAACACAGAAAGGGTAGTTTCTTATTTCCAGGTGTCTAGTTAATGATGAGGACCTGGAGCAATCTTGATGGATATGTTTGCTGAAGATATCCCTGAAGGACCAGGAGCACAGGCTGGGTGGGAGGAAATATTTATGTCAATCAACTTCAGTCCACTCTAGTGAAAGGAGAATTGTATGGTGGTCTTTGGGTATCTGTGGCCAGGATGTGAACTTTGGGCTGAGTATATTTTTAGGTTCAGCATTTGCTGGGAAAGATTGTATGTCTGAACTACAGCATGTCTCAGAAGGCAAGTATTCGTGGAAAGATACGGTCTTGGTGTTCGAGGTAAATGAAAAATTGCTAGTGGGTTGGGGGCCTGGTGGGTAGCAGCAAAGGAAGAACACCTTAAGGTGGGCTCTAATTATGACTTAATAGTTACCTAACAATTACCTAACCCAAGTCTCCCACCACCATTAGAATGGTACCCCAGTTTGGTAAGTATAGGAATCTGTACTTCTTGGGTTCAGCCCATTATGAATAAAACTTCTGAGGAAACCTAAGTGTGCCTACCAAGGCCTAGGTTTAGAGTTACTTGTGTTGGGCAGCCCATTTCAACATTATCTGTACTTGCCAATCCAAAGTGGACTAGATAATTGGGGACTGTGCAGATTTGGGAAGTGCAGTTGACTTATCCCACTTGGCAGAAATTTTCTTTAGAAAACCAAGACATGTATGTAACCTCCTAAGAGAGAACTGAGAAAATTTAAATAATTAAAGGGAGCACAGAATAAGTAAACAAATGAGGGAGTAAGAAGCTGGGGAACGACAGGTATTACAACAGGTATATGTATTTGGGCAATGCCTTTGATGGGGATCTCACTGCATGTAAAACCCCAGGTCACCCCTAGCAGCCCTGCTTATTCACAGATGATGAGAGGACCAGGATTTATCTGCTTTCCATTCCACCTGTCTAAATCCTACCTCGTCTTTTTAAAATTCTTATTGTATAAAAGAGGTCATATTTGTGTGTGCTCTTTAATTCTTGCCTGAGGAGACGTTTTACTGATTTTAGAGAGAGGTTAAAGAAGACAGAGAGAGAGAGAGAGAGAGAGGTTGAGAGAGAGAGAAACATCAATGTATGAGAGAAACATCAATTGGTTGTCTCCCACATGTACCCCCACTGGGGATCGAACCTGAAGCCAAGGCATGTGCCCTGACCAGGAATCAAACCACCTACCTTTCAGTGCACGGGACAATGCTACAATCAACTGAGTCACACAGACAAGGGCTTTTTAAATTAAATTAAATTTATTATTATTATTTTTTAATGTCTTAACTCATCTTTATTGTTGAAAGTATTATACATGTTCCTTTTTCCCCTCCATTGATCCCCTCCCCCTGGCAACCCCTCCCCCTCCAGGCCTTCACCACACTATTGTCTGTGTCCGTGGGTTATGCATATAAGCATATAAATTCTTAGGTTAATCTCTCCCCACCCCCTCTACCTCCACCCTCCCTCTGAGATTCGTCAGTCTGTTGTTCCATGCGTCTATGTCTCTGGATCTATTTTGTTCATCAGTTTATTTGTTCATTACATTCCACATATGAGTAAGATCATGTGGTACTTGTCTTTCTCTGACTGGCTTATTTCACTTAGCATAATTTTCTCCAGGTCCAACCATGCTGTCTCAAAGGGTACGAGATCCTTCTTTTTTTACAGCTGCATAGTATTCCATGGTGTAAATGTTTGAGAAGATGCTTGATATGATTTCAATCTTCTTGAACTCGTAGAGGCTTGTTTTGTGTCCTAACATGTGGTCTGTCTTTGAGAATGTCCCATGTGCACTTGATAAGAATGTATATTCTGCAGCTTTGAAGTGAAATGTTCTGTGAATGTCAATTAAGTCCATCTGACCTCTTGTGTCATTTAGAGTCACTTTTTCCTTGTTGATTTTTTGTCTGGAAGATCTATCCAGTAAAGTCAGTGGGGTGTTAAAGTCCCCTACTGTGACTGTATTGCTGTCAATCTCTCCCTTAAAGTCCTCCAGAAGTTTTAAAAAATATATATTTAGGTGGCCCAGCCAGCGTGGCTCAGCAGTTGAGCACTGACCTATGATTCAGGAGATTTTGGTTCGATTCCCAGACGGGCACATTCCAGGGCTGTGGGCTTGAATCCCTGTAAGAGCTGCGCAGCAGGCAGCCTATCAGTGACTCTCTCATCACTGATGCTTCTATCTCTCTCTCTCCCTCTCCCTGAAATCAATAAAGACATATTTTAAATAATAAATAAATACATATATATATTTAGGTGCTCCTCTATTGGGTGCATATATATTTACCAGGGTTATATCCTCTTGTTGGATCGATCCCTTTAGAATTATGTAGTGACCTTTATTGTCTCTTGTTATGGCCTTCATTTGGAAGTCTATTTTGTCAGATATGAGTATTGCAACCCCAGCTTTTTTTTTTCATTTCCATTTGCATGGAAAAAATTTTTCCATCCCTTTGCTCTCAGCCTGAGTGAGTCTTTTGTTCTGAGGTGAGTCCCTTATAGACAGCATGTATTTGGGTCATGTTTTCTAATCCATTGAGCTACCCTGTCTTTTTATTGGAACATTTAATTCATTTACATTTAAGGTTATTATTGATAGGTACTTATTTATTGACATTTTAATTCTTTATGCCTAGTTTTCTCTGTCTACTTCTAGTTTTAATAAAAAAATTTTAAGTTTATCTTGTTTTTCCTATGTTTTCAGGTAGGTTTATTGAGGTATAATCTATATAAAATATAATTCACTAATTTTAAGGTGTAGAATTCAATGAGTTCTTTCAAATGCATATAGTCATGCCACCACCACCATAATATAAAACACTTCCATCACTTCAAACTGTTCTCTTGTGGCTCTTCACAGTCAATCTCTTTCCATGTCCTAGGACTCATTAGTCCTTGGCCATCCCTTTTTAAAAATCATAGTAGTTTTGCATTTTGTGAAAAAGAATATAAATGGAATCATAAAGTATGTAGCCTCCTGTGTCTAGCTTCTTCCATTTAGGTAAAATTAGAAATCTATCCGTGGTACTGTGTGTTTCAGTTAGTTTGTTCCTATTTATTCTAAAGTTATAACAAATGTGAAAATAAGGTATAAAATTCTTGAATGTTGTTCTATTTTAAAAGTTTTTTGGTCATTTTAGGGTCTTTGCCTTTACATATACATTTTAAAATCAGCTTATCAGTTTCTAAAATCATGTTGGGTCTTAGACATTAAATCTAGAGATCAGTTTGAGTAGTGTTGGCATCTTAACAATATTGGGCCTTCCAATCCATGAGTAAGATATGTCTCTACATTTATTTATGTTTTCTTTGATTTATCATCTTAGTGTTTTGTTGTTTTCAGGTACCATACACATTTTGTTAGATTTAGACCTGAATATGTCTCTTTTGGGGGGCAATTGCTTATTGCTAGTTATTAAAATGTAATTTATTTTTTAGCATTGGACTTTTTATTTTTTACAAACTTGCTAAACTCACTTTTTAGTTCTAGAATTTTTTTTTTTTTTTTTTTCAGATTCCCTGGGATTTTCTCTATAGATAATGATGTATCCTGTAATACTTCTTTATTTCCAATCTATCTGCCTTTGTTTCACTTGCCAGAGGTTCTTTCCCAGCCTGGTTAGTTTGCTCACACACATGCACCCATCAGTATTCAGCCAAAGACACAAGAACAGCCTTTTGTTGACCTCTGGATGTCTCTGTCTTTCTTTCTCCTCTCCAGTGCCCTTCCATGAAATCCTGGTCTCTCGACCTTCAGCCCAGACTCCACACTCTGTCTCCTCAGTCCAGGAAGGCCACCAGGCTTTGGTTGGCCCCTATGCACACGATTAGCCAAGGAACCTCTCTGCAGGTAGTAAGCAAGCCTAGGGCTCACCTCATTTGTGACCCTTCTTGCAGGGATCACTGCCCTGTGCTGCCTATTGTTCCATTTCTGAAAAACTCCTTGTTCATTTCATCTGACTTCCTAGGATAGATCAGAACTCTAGTTCCTGTTATTCCCTCATGGCTGGAAGGAGGAGTCTCTTTTTTCTAATTTTTAACTTCTGATTCAGGGTTATCTTTTCCAGAAAGATTTCCCCTGCTATTCCAGTTGTTATTCTCTGTCTGAATCTGGAAAGATGGAGTGATTACCCATCAGACCTTCACCCCTGAGCCCGGTTGCCAATCGGGACAATGCTCACTATTTCTATAAGCACAAACTCACTTCAGATTCACAACCAATCTGTAAGATAAGTGTGATCATGTTTGCTTTCTGTGGGCCAGTTAACTAAGACCTAGAGAGATTAAAACTATTTGCCCAAAGAATCCCAGCTGGAGGTAATGCCAGAATTTAAGTCCCTATCTTCTGACTCTTCACATCTCAACCAAAATAAATTCTATATAGAATGAAGTGTTAAATGGAAGAAATGAGAACACAAACAACTAGAAGAAAATGCACATGGATATTTAACTTACTTCTAGATGTATACAAAGATAACCGGTGTGAAAGATAGAATATTTTATTATGGGAATGTACTAGGACTAGACCATACTCCCAGATTTAGGAGGCATTTGATTTGGTCCTGATTTCACCTTATTAATAACAATACAAAGATGTGGTGAACATCTTTTTGTATAAACTTTTATGTGTATTATTCTTTACGAGTATTTGTGAATAGGAGGAATCAACTGATCTCCTCACCAGCAGTATATGAGGATGCACATCACATTATATATTTACTAAAATTTGGATCATCATTTTTGTACCTTTGCCAATTTACAAGAAAAATTGACTCTTCGTTGCAATTTTTCCCCCCATTTTTGATGTGGCTGTACATTGTTTTAAAAGTTTATTAAGAATTACTTTATTTCTTTTTGTTTTACGGGAGGATCTAAATATTTTGTGTTAAATTATTGATCTGATCTATAAAAGGTAATTAGCTATTAAGGACATTAATCATTTGCCATATTTGTTGTAAAGAATTTAATAATAATCTTATTTACTGAAATTTTCATGTAAGAAATAGAGAGTGCCTTAGAGAAGCCCTGATATTTAGGTAAGCAGATGAGAAGAAACCAGGTCTGTACCTGCACAAAATAAACATCTTTGCTCTCAGTTAACTGTATTTGCCTAATCCTCTAGATTTTATCTTGTTCTTAACTGGGCTTTCTCACCCCATCTCTACCCTCCATTTTTGAGCTGCAACTCCTCCGACAAGTGAGATTTGAAGTATAAACAAATGGTAATTGTCCCTGATCGTATCTTTATCCCTCTTTCTTTCCCCACTAGACTCTTCTTATGCATTAAGTATCATAACATTCACAGGATGGGCCTGTGAACCATCTGCCATTCGAGAGAGAGAGAGCAGTTGAGAAGAAATCATGTGTAGATTAGAGGCTGTCTCCTTCTGTTTCTTAAACAAGCACATCTTGGATTCTTACTGCAGTATAAATGAGAGAGGTAAGCTAAATATCCAGGCCATTTAAGTTGTCTGAAATTAGCATTGTGTGGTTGGACAATTCCCCTAACAGGACCAGGAGGAGTATCTTTCTATGACTATCTTAGTGGAATCATTTATAATGGCATGAAGGGGAAAAACAGGTGATACCAGTTAAGCAAGGCAGAAACTAAAGACAGTAAAAATGTTTGCACAAAATTTATTTCATATGACCATATCCCTGACATGTGAATTATTCATTCATTCATTTATTCACTCATCCACTCATTCATTCAACACATATGGCATGTCCTGTACAGTCAGTGATAGGTATGTATGGGTATGAATACAAAGTCATGGTTCCTGTAGAACTTAACCATCTCATGGAAGAGCAGGCCAATAAATAAATAATAGAAGCTATGACTATAAGGATGACCTTTGCAATGGACACATCCCAGTTAGAATCCTAGTGCAAGAAACACACTAAGTTTGTGATCTTGGGTTTAAATTTTCTGAGACTTAAGTCCATCATATTAAGTGATGATATACAGAACAGCATTTATCACTAAGGAGTTTCTACTAGGATTAAATACATAATAGCAACATCAGGGCCTGTCCTGCATTCAATAGGCATTTAATTGGTCATTAGAAACAAAGGCATGTCCAAATTACAATGAAAATTCAGAAGAAGGAGACATGTAACAAGAAGAGTCGTCACAAAGAGGGGATACTTGAACTGGATTTTGAGGAAATGTAGGAGTGTACCAGGTGGTTAAGACAGACTGACAATTGCAGGCAGAGGGATAAGCACTCAAAGTCTAAAAAGAGCAAAAGTGCAACCAGTTTGGGTTCATGTTTAAAAGAACGCATGTGGTAAAGGTGGAAAGTCAATAGGGAAGTGTGGCTTACTAGGTGTCCTGAAGCTTCACATGGGGTTATGGCCTGTGAAATGGCCCTTCAGGCTGCACAAGCCTAGAAACTTCATTTTTGTCTGTGTACTGTGAGGGGATTCCATCTTCAGAGGAACTCACATTAACCCAACTCTTGATAGACTGATTTATAACCTTGTGTTACTTTCCATTGACAAACCTAACAGTAAGGATGGGGTGCTTCCATTAGCATATCAGCAGCTGTGCCCCTGTACACAGGTGCACAGAAGGTGGTTTCTCAGTAAGACAGTTTGAGGAATACTTCTTCTTAATAGGAAGAGACAAAGGGGCTCTAGTGCTTCTCTCTTCTGGGCAAGGATGTCACCAAAGCCAAGGATACCTCCCTGAATCTTTGCCACACTAACCAACAACTGACCTTTTTGGTTGAAAATAGAATCCTAATTTCTTGAAATTATTAACCCATGAATTGAGATGGTGGTTATGTCTTGTTTCCATCTGAGAGAGTATGGGGGTCAGTACACCTCAAAAAACGATGTGTTTTTGTTCTGAACCTTCAGCTCTCTTGTTCAATGCTGTATCTACACTTCCTAGAAGCCTATCCATGGTTGGCACTCAGCAGATAGCTCTTAAAGAATGAGTGAGTTACTGGGTTCATTATAATCTGATTTTATATCTAAACTTTCAGAAGGCTCTCTTTTGGCCAATTGGGGTGACCTCGTTCTTGGTCTCCTTTCCTCCATGTACCTCCAAGAACATGACAGACCTAGAGTTTAGAGAGTATGGGGGTTGATGATGATTTGGGGGGAAGAAAGTTAGGGTATGCAGAGAATACCCTATTTTAATCCAAGGAATAATAATCAGGGGACTAAATGTATTATACATTTCTCTCTATCACAGAAACAACCACCTTTGATTCCGTGTAAGTTAGGTAATTCCAGCTTCAAAAACAGACAAACCCTGACTCTCAGTGGCTTAACACTATCAAGTTGGTTTCTCCCTCATGGTCCAGGGTGGGTGCAGGGATTCAGGGATCCAAGCTCTTTCCATCCACCCCTGAGACCAGTAGTTCCTTATGTATAGTCCCTGGTCCAGTAGCATCAGCATCACCTGGGAACAGGTAAGAAATGCAAATCTTGGGCCCCACACCAGACCTACTGACTCAGAAATCCTGGGGGTGGGGCCAGTCATCTATGGTTTAACAAACCCTCCAGGTGAGTCTGATTAAATTCTAACAATTTAGAATCACATTTCTAAAGTGTAATTTTGGTGACTTGAGTTGGAATTTATTGCAAAGAAATAATGCCATTATGATATTCAATGCAGTAGGAATAGTAATTGTACCACTATTAAATAAATATTTATTAAGTTTGTACTGTGTGCCAGGCCCTATGGTAGCCACTGGGGATACAGTGATTATCAAGATGGTGACCTCTTATGGTCCTACTTCAGATATTTTTGGTTAAATAGGCTTTTCTTGGCTTATCTGGGTACTTAGATTGGTACCCAATTAATACATGTTAAACAATTAATAGATGTTTATCAAAAGAAATGAAGAATGAGAGAGTCATTACCTTCCTGGGACTCAGATTTCTAATCTTGGAAAACAAGGAATTGGACTTTCAGTTTAATCTCTTGGGCCCCTTTCAGATGTAGTCCAGCATAATACATCTCTAGAATTTAGCGAAAAGCCTCCTTGATGGGTAGCATTCTTGGCCCTCTGTGCTGCCTATTATTACAAAAATGTTTAAAAGAATATCCTGGAGCAGAGCCCCACCAACAAAGAGAGGACTCGATGATAATGGCAATAATTGTCAACATCAGCAATCAGTGATCACTGACTAAGAAGCACTCATTTTATGTGTACTGTTTTACAGAATCCTCCAACCTTTGAGGTTGTTAGTATTGTTTATCCCCATTTATAGATGAAGGTACCAAGACTGGAGGCTCAACAAATTGGCCAAGGGCACACATTTAATAAGTGGGCAAACTGGATTGAAGCTCAGGCTTTGTGTGGCTCTCAACCCGTGTGTGCTTAACTTCTAGCTTGAACTGTGAAACCGACTTTAAGCTTAGGAAAATAAAAGCAAACCCTCGGGCTCTGGTGGGAAGAAACTGGATCAAAAGGGGAAGAATGTACTTTATTAAAGCTTCTGTAGCATATTGAGAGCAGATGTGTGGGGTTGGTGCTGAGAGAGAGGCCCTTTGGAAAAGATTTGCAAGAAGGAGGGAGCGTCTATCTCAGACAGAGCAAGACCCAGGCCTTTGAGTGCCCTGGTCCTGCCACAGGCCCTGCCTCAAGGCTGCAAGGCCCTGGACAAATCAATTATCCTTTGTGTGCTTTACAGACGTACAGCCTAGAAAATGAGGGCAATGCCTTAATGACTGCCTTCCATGGCCATTAGGAGGGTCCAATGAACAAAGTGATAGCGCACATGAAAATGGCACCCATGGAAGGCATTCTTAGAAAGCAGAGAGGTGCTGCAGGCCTTGGAAAAAAGCCACTAACGTTGTCAGGGGGGCTCTGGAAGGAAGATCCTTGAGCTGGGCTTGGAACTCCTTTCACAGACAGATGAGAAAGGGACACTCTCATGCAGAGAGGGGCCAGCCTGTGCAGAGAGGTGGAGGCATGTCGCAATACAGGTGTCTGGAGAATAGTAATTGACTCATTTGAGTGGGAGTCTGAGATGTGGCCAGGGCATGAGCAGCAAATGTGGACAGAGAGAGACAAGGCCTGGTGATGCTTCCGATACCTTCCATAGGAATGAAAAATCGGTATAGTTATATTGAAATGAAAACAAAAATATTGCTGAAGCATAAATGAGAAAATGTTTTGTGCAAGCCCTCTGTGAGTGCCAAAGTGCCAATCCAGGCATCAGCTACTGCTTTTTCTACTGGTGTTGTCAAGTTACAGCAAGCCAGGCATTGCCACCCTTAAAAGAGGGCATGTAATTTCAAGTAGTTATAGGAAATGCTAAGAGAAAAAGAATCCAGTGGGAGGAGGGAAGTTATCTCAATCCAAATTGAGTGTGATTTATTACCATGAGTAATCAATAATAGTAGGTCCACATCAATTTTATATCTAATTTAAAAATTTGAGGTCTCAATGTGCTCATTAAAGAATATAATGGATTTACATATTTTAATTATGTTTTATGGATTGTGAACATAATGTAATTAAGAGACTTTTCAGGAGGCATGATGAATGAACAGGGTGGCCCGACATATGGCAGGAGACACCACACTGAGTGGACTCGGGTGAGAGGTGCCCAGCCCCGCGCCTGACGGCCCAGGGCAGAGTGTTAGGACAATATTCACAGTGGTGGAGCCTGATGGAGGGGGCAGCAATGAGAAGGGAGGAGGCAGGGAGCCAGGCCAGCAGGAGGCTAAGGGCCGCATCTGAAAGGGTGTGTGTGCCTGCCTGGGGCGGAATCTTCCTTCTCATCTGCCTCTCTGTTCTCTCTAACCTTCTTCTCTGCTGCTGCCGTGGTTTACAACCCCATTAGCTCTTTTATTTTATTTTTAATTGTAAACACACACACACAAAACATAGACTTCATCCTCTTAACTGTTTCTAAGTGTACAGTTCAGTGGTGTTGATATAGTTATATTGTTGTGCAACAGATCTCCAGAGCTTTTTTCAGCTTGCAAAACTGAAACTCTGTGCCCATTAAATAAGAATTCATCATTCTCCTTTTCCCCCTTTTGTGACTGACTTTTTTCACTAGCATAATGTCCTCAAGGTTCATCTATGTTGTAGCATGTGTCAGGATTTCCTTTCCTTTTTTTTTTTTTTTTTAAATGTATCTTTACTGATTTCAGAGAGAGGAAGGGAGAGGGGGGGATAGAGAGAGAAACATCAACGATGAGAAAGTCATCATTGATCGGCTGCCTCCTGCACGCCCCCAACTGGGGATAGAGCCCCCAACCCAGGCATGTGCCCTGACCGGGAATCGAACCGCGATCTCCTGGACCCTAGGTCGATGCTCAACCTCTGAGCCACGCCTGGCCAGGCTTCCTTTCCTTTCAAGACTGAATGATATTTCATTGTATGGATGGACATTCATTCTTTGATGGGTATTTGACAGCACCGTTAACTATCCCTTGCGTGGTTGTGATGCTTCTCAACTGGCCTTCCCAGCCCCAATCTTAGGTTCCCTTACACTTGCCTCAGACCACAGAGGGCTCTTTCTAAGATGACCCTGTCACTCCGCTACTTAAAATCTGTTGACCTTTGGACCTCTGTCACTCCTTGGCATGGCTTACAGTAAGTATCCTGCCCATGTGGCTCCTTCACCTTGCAGTTCTGTCCCTCCTCCAGCCACGCAGTCCACCTGTCCAGGCAGGGACACCTCTACCTGACATTCACTTCATGCTTTTGTGCATCAGGTGTCCACACCTGGAAATGTCTGAGTCTACCCCTTGTGAGGCCCTTCTGGATCCACCCTCCTCTAGACTATCTGTTAAACAAAGAAAAGTCTAACACAAGGGTTGGCCAGCTGTGTCCAGTGGCTCAAATCCAGTTCTTTGCCTATTTTTATAAATAAAGTTTTAACGGAAAACAACCATGCCTACTGTTTATGTATTGTGTGTGGTTGCTTTCCCACTATCGTTCAAAGCTCTTTAAAAAAACATTTGCCAATCCCTACGCTAGGTCATCTCTTGTGTTCAAATTTACCTTCGCTATTTCCTAGCTATGACCTTGGATAATTCAATACTTTGGAAAGGGGTTAATGATAATACTCGCTCCACGGCTTTCTCGTGAAGACTGAGGTAATATATATAAAGCTCTTGGCACACAGAGGCCAGGATGGTTGTCAAGGCGATGAGAGTGTCTGTGTCAGCTTATCACACATACATCGTGCAATCCCAAGCAGGGACTACAGCTAAGACTTTTCTTCCCTCCAAGGCAGTGTGGCACATGCAAAGAGTGTGGGCTTTGGAGTTTAATAATTTAGGGTTCGAATTCCAGATCACACCTCTTTTTAGTGTAAACTTAGGACCTTGAGGAAAATAATACCTGGCAAGCAGTTCTACGGTGGGGATTAAAAGCAGCAAGCATTTGAATTATGACTTGTGGATTAAAAACATACTGCACACAACAGCAGAAAGCAAAACCTCAGAAGAGGGCAGCATCCTTTCTCCCTCCCTCCAGTGTGTCTTCTAAAGCAAAAATTCACGATTCACAGCTCTAATGCTTGCTTTGCTCAAATATCTTTACAACACCCTTCTTCCTGCCTGCAGAATGGATTGTGAATGGGCCTCCTGGGCTGATGCCCCTGGGGGTGCTCCCCGTGTTTTTCCATGTCCCTGTGCGTCTTGCTGTTCCTTCTCGCAGGAAAGGATCTAATAACTGTCATTTATATCGGCCTACGGAGCCTTAGAGCTTTCCCTTCCTTCCCGTTACCATTGGCCTCTAGGGGGAGCTCAAGACTTCATCATCCTTGCTGGTCTGGGTCAAAGGCAAAGACGTTGAGGCACTGAGCGAGCCAACTCAACAGATCCTCAGTAAATATTTGCTGAATGAAGAGACAGATGCCTGGAGGAATGAGTTTCAGGGATAGGGGTCAAGCTTGTCTTCTTAAGGTTTTTTCTCAATTAAAAGTTCACATTTTGGGCATTCTCTCTTCTTTGCTTCATGTTTGGCTCTAGGGGCCCTGAGGTTAAGTTTTCCTTTGGCTTGGGTAGAGGCAAAGACACTCTTCATCCTGCCATCATCCCTCTTAGGATGGATACGTGCCAACTGAAGTGGGCTCAAGGGAGCAGCCTAGTCTGAATGGTCATAATGGAGAACCACTGCCCTCCAGCATCCGTCTAGCACAGTGTGAAACACCTGGACCATTTCTTAATGGTGTGGGGCTTAGGCTTCGAGGAAGGAGTGGTTAAAGGTAACAAATTCCATGGAGATCTGATCTAGAGACAAGTAGAAAGGACATTGGTGGCTGAGGAGGTGAGTATGTCCTTGCCATTGATGAGCTAAAGACCATATTGCCACAGATGGACTCAATGGGGGGAGTGAAGAGCGCAGGAACTGTGGGGAACCATACCTTCAGGAAGTTAAGTAGCTGAAGGAAGGAGGCTTAGTGGCTAGTGGCTTGAGGGACAAATTGGGTAAAGGTAGGACATTTTTTTAATTGTTGTAAACAATGAAAACAGACCTGCCTTCCCAATGGAAATGTTCAGTGCCACCAGATGGGAATGTTGACCAAAATATTTGTTTCCTTGAGTAGGTCTGCTCCAATGCTGGCAGCAACAGGTGGAGTAAGAGTCTCAATGAGCATCAACCACTCCTGTCTATCCAAAGTGTTATGTGATATAGCAAGAATCCCTGTGAGCACTGAATTATCTGGAGTGTTGAGCATTTTCTCTGAAAAATGATTTTAATTGTGGAGAGGAATGGTCTTTTTCACTTATGGAAATCAGTGCAGATGCTTCTTGACTTTCGTGGCACCTAAGGCTTCAGCACTTACTAGCTATGTGACAATGGGCCATCTACTGACTCTCTCTGAGTCTCAGTTTCCTTATTATACAACAGAAACACTATGTCACTACAGGGGTGCTTTTGGAGGTTCGAATTCTGCACCATTAATTTTCTTGGAGCCTAGCGTAGTTAGGCTCTCAGTAAATGAATTTGATTATTTGGCATGAGTCAACTCCCTTAACAAATGTTTCCACCTTAGATGAAAATTAATTCAAAGACAGGGACCAGAGACACATCCTGTAAGAGACTAAGAAAATGGCATTAAGTTTGCAAATTAATAAATATGCAAATGGAAGCTTTGTATGGAATAGGCTATAGAAGCAGGAAGTAAATTGTGTTGTAAATTATGCATCGCCATATGGAGCAGATACCCTTGACTTAGCATGCGAGGCAGAGAAAGCTGTAGCAGGCCTCGCTGTTATGGCTTCTGAGAATGAGTGGCACGCTCATCCCACAGCAACCCAGTGCTGAGTCACACAGCTGGTTCTGGAGGCGCAGTGGAAGCCCCATGGTGAGTGGGCTGCTCCCAGCCTTGCAGAGAATAATCTGGGAAGACCATCCTGCAGCCACTAAGGGGATGGGCAACCATGAGCTCATGTGGGTCATCCCGTGTGCACTGAGCACACTGTCCGGGGTTGGGTGGGGGTTGTTCGCAGGATAGGTGGGCTCCCCTTGGCTTCCGGAACCTTGGCTGGTGGCACCGCAATTCCAACTCCAAGGCAGGTGCGACTGGCCTGAGGAAATGAGAGTTGCTGCTGGATTGATTCATCAATCATTAAGAAACAAATAGTCTAAGAAATGGTCCAGGTGTTCCACATTGTGCTCAATAGATGCTGGAGGGCAGCGGTTCTTTGTTATGACTATTCAGCAGAATCGCCCAGGGAACTTTTTAAAAATAGATTCCTGGCCTCCTACCTCTAAAATTCTGATGCAGCAGGTCTGGACTGGGACCGGGGCATCTGTTTCCAAGCTCCCAGCTAATTCTGATGATCAGCTAGGTCTGGGGGTCACTGCTGCAGAGAAAGTTTCTCCTTGTCTTGGTCTTGAAGGGGCTTAAAACACATTTAAGAAGGCAAGGTTAAGCTCCTGGACCCAATTCTGGCTTGTGTTCTTCGTTGCATAAGAGCTTAGTAGTGGAGCAGAGAGTGAGCCTGAGGGGGGGACTTTCTCATAGCCAGGCCGATCAGGAAGGCTTCAGAGACCCTAAGCCATGGCTTGCTCTGGGGAGCAAGGGAAGGCAGGGAGGCATTTGAGGGTGGAGAAGCCAGCTGCCCCAGAAGATGGGGACTCAGGGGCTATCCAGGGTGGGGCAGGCAGCCTAGAGCTGGACCGTGGCTACTGTGGAATGGGACATGAAGATGAGCCTTTGCCTTTTGGGGTTGTTGCAGTTGTTTTACTCTGGGTGTGCTAAGCAGTGGTGCATGCCCAGGTGTGACTTGAGCCCTGTGTGCCAGGGCCTGAAACTTATAAAGCTGTGTAAGGATGCTACAGTGATCATCCACTTCATTCAGGTGCAGACAGTTCACACAACCAAGAATAATTGTAAAAAAACTCATTACTATGACAATGATAACAGGAAAGCCCCATGGCTCCAGCACCCTGCTTTAATCTCTCTCCTCGCCTTTCTTCTCTGAACAAAATCTCTCTCACTCACCCTCCCCTTCATCTCTTACTGTCCCTCATTCCTTCTGCTTTCCTCAGGACGAGAGTCTAAGGCTGTTCTGACAGGGACACTGAAGAGGTGAGACTGGCCAAGCCAGTATTCTCTTTAAAGAACAGGGGACACTCAGAACTTAACCATGGCCAGCCTGCCTCTTAAAACTAAACCTTTGGAGTTGTATGTTCAACCTTGGAAGGGCTCTCAAGAGTGCCTTGTGGGGGGTGTCTATGTGAGGAACAGATCCATTCTCCTGGGGAAGTTTCAGAATGTGCATCCTCAGCTGCTCCCTGGATGCACTGGGTCTGAAGATCCAGAGCAGGGCCTGGGACTCTGCATTCTCACCCTCATTGGTGGTGTTTTTAACGTGGCTTACCCCTTCACACTTCTGTAACAACCCAGAGGGGCTCCTCTGACTCAAACTTACGCACCCTGCGTGATGGGAAACTCATCCGTTTATGACAGCACGTGGAAAGCAATGCCTCAGCAACCGTGGCTCTCAGCATGGTTATAAATAGGCTTGACATCACTGCAAAAGCGTGGGCTGTGCAGCCATGGCGAAGTGCCAGGAAATCCCGTTTGTTTCACGTTCAAAGCTGTGTGACCTTGGACATAACCTTCAAGGCTCAGTTTCTTCATTTGTAAGATGGGAATGATAAGAAAACGGACCTCACAGGGCAGCTGACAGGGTTAGATCGGTTCAAAGGCAGAAGGGGTTTAAGGAGATAATTCCATGTTAGTCCATGTTGCCCTGAGCCGAACCTGCCTCCAGAGAAACTTACACCGAATTCAGGGGCTGGTTCTGTCCTCTGAGTTCACCCTCTGATTTAGCAGGTCTCTCTGCAGCCCAGGGCCCCGCCCCTCCTCATTTCATCTCCTGGCTGTCCTGGAGGATCCTTGAGAGCCGGCTGTTGTTTGCCATCCCTGGAGGGATCTCATTTTACAGCTGGGCAAACCCCAGCATGCAAAGTTCATGTCTTTGCAAAGTCATGCAGTTACAGAAATATCTGGGCAGCAGGTGGCAAAATGGTGTTGTTATCGGAACCACATAGATAATCATGCCTCTCTACTAATAATTCCTCTTCTAGTTCATGTTTTATAATTTACAAGGGGCTTCCACATCCATTATCCCATCCAGTCCCCCCGAGGACCCTGCGTGGGTGATTTAGTGCAGCGAGACTAACGTCACGGACCTGGGCAAGCACACTGCCCTTTTCAAAGCACTTCTCCACCCTTTATCTCGCTGGATCTTCCTCACACCCTCCAGAGATAGAAATGGCAGAAATTATCAGAGGAAGAAACTGAGAAACAGAGGGGGCTAGTGCTGGCAGAGCTCCCACAGAGCCATTGGCACGTTCCGGCCTCAGACTAAGACATGGACCCCCTTCAACATCTGTGCTATTCCCTTGACTTAACTTTCCTCTCACTCCTTTCCTGACAGGTGGGTTTTTTTCCTTAGGATAAGACTAGCAAATAGTACATGAAAACTGTTCTGGCCAATAAGAATTATATAGCAGCTAGAACCACCCCTTTTTTGCTGAGCTGAGTCATTTCGTGATTTGCTCAAGGTCAAAGTCTTGCCATCACCATCACACCTGTGTGCACCTGCTGACCAGCATGAAGACCCGAAACATGCACTCAGGGCCCCCAGGGCAGACAGGATGGCGACCGTGGCTCAGGCCCAAGCCCAGGCTGAGCACTCCTCTGCCGAGGGGAGGTCGGGAGGCTTGGCCATCTGTGGGCTTCCTTCCTTCTGCCTTCTGCTCACTGGCAGACCCTGGGGTTGGAGCTGGTTGTGTCAGGTTGCCAGCCTGCTGAATGACTCCAACTCAGGCTTTGGCTGGCCTGGAATTAGCCAAGAGAAAGAAGAGACACAAAATCCACCCAGCCTCATGTGCTTGCCACATCAAGCAAGGGATTGCTCAGGACGGGCACATGGCCAGGCCTGTTGTTGAGTGGGGTCTGTTGGCTCAGAGGGTGGGATAGAGATGGGAGGCAAGGCTGCAGGTGGAGCCCATGGCGTGGGAAGGTCAGTAGGAAAGTACCCTTCGCTTCGGGGGTCTGTGGGAGGAAGAAGCTTTGGAGATAGAATCATTGCGTGGGTGGGAGATGGAAGGGAGTCCAGTGCTGACCAGAGGCTGTGTCCACAGTTATTACTTCAAGGAGGTTGAAGGGGAAAGGAAAGGGAGCTGGGGGCTCTGCCCTGGCTCCTTGCTCTCTCTCCTGGGTCTATTTCAGGCTTCTGTCTTTCTGTCATTGTGGGTGCCTCTCTCTCCCTCTTGTATTATTAGTAATTTCCTTGTGGCTTCAGTAAAGTTTACATCCTGAGTGCAGTGTGCGAGGTGGTGGGTTCATGAAGTGTGAGTGACTCTAGGAGAGGGAAGGTCAGATGAAGCCATGGTATATGGGGGAATCGTAGCTCCAGGGCCCTCAGGGGACCAATGGGAACATTTGAGGGCAGACACAAGGATGGCAGTAAACCTAACTGTACATTCATGACTTTGCAAAGTATGTAAGCTCAGGTGGACTTTTCATTTTTTTTTTCCTTTCTCTCAGCAAGGATTCTCTCCCTTCGATACATTATTTTTCCGAGATGCACCCTTTAAGGGCTAAGTCTTGAGTGACTACTTAAAGAGAGCCAGCAGATTGGCTTCCTGAGATTGGCAGTGCTTTGGAAAATGTTCAATCTTAGGCATCATTGCAGAAAGGAAAATATTTTGATTTAGTAAACCTGGATTCCGGTCTTGGTCCTATTTTTTTCTTAATGAATAGATTTAGGGTTTTTTTAAGAGAAGTTTTAGGTTTGCAGCAAAATTGGGCATGAGGTGCAGAAATTTTCCATGTACTTTCTGTACACACACATGCACAGCTCCTCTGCTATCAATATCCCTACAAGACTGGTACATTTGTTATAACTGATGAACCGACACTGGCACGTCATCACCACCCAAAATCCACAGTTTACATCAGCATTCACTACTGGTGTTGTGCTTTCTATGGGTTTGGACAAATGTATAATGACATGTCTGCTCCATCACAGTGTCACACAGAGCAGTCACTGCCCTAGAAGTCCTCTGTGCTCTACCTGTTCATCCCACACTCCCCACTGGCTCTTGGCAACCACTGATCTTTGACTATATCCATAGTTTTGCCTTTTCCAGGATGTCATATAGTTGGACTAGCCCTACTTTTCCCCCTGGTGAGTAAAAACTTAATTTATTAATCAATTTTGAAGTCTGAGTCCATCAAGCCTTACTTTTTATGATTAGGTTGAACCATGTGTAATTGACATTTTATAGGTCAGTATCGGCAGTTCTGTATGGTTTAACATAATAGCTGTGGGGACGTTGGACGAATCAATCAGCATGTCTGGTCCCGTTCTGCCTGTGTCCGTGGATCTCACTGCAGAATCAGTCCCAGGTCCTGTAGGGTCCACCTCTGAAATCTCTAGAGGGGGGCACATTTCTCCACTTTCTTGTATTGCCTCAATCCAGACCCTCGTCCTATCCTGTCTGGGCTCTCCTAAGCCTGTGAGTGATCCCCACAACCCCACTCCTCCTACCATAAGCATAAGTAATGTTTAAAATCTAGGTATAGATCAAGACAGATCCAAACTTTCCTTACTCCACTCAACAAGTTCCACTGCCTCACCACCACCTATGAGACAGGCTTGGAGGCCACTGCGAGCCACAGGCATGGCCTTTGTGATCTGGCCCTTCCTGTACCTCTAGTTCCTTTCCCCAACTGCCCCTCTGCAGACCTGGGCACTCAGGCCTCACACCTCCCCTTCTTCCCCATGGTTCAGTGCCCTCAGGCACATCCTGCTTTCCCTGCCTTAGTGCCCTGCCCTCTCCTCCCTCCTGAAAGGACCCTATTCATCCTCCAAGACTGACCTCGTCCCTCCTTGCACTCAGCTTTCAGGTCGCTCAGCACTTTCTATTGTCTGTGACATGACCATGTCCTGTATTTGGCTGTGAGTGAGCCTGGGCTGGGGCCTCTGCCTCATTCACCTTTGCATCCCCAGGGCCGGCACCCAGTGAATATTGGTTGAGTGGATGAGCCGGTCAATATATAAATGCATATGATACATGTGGCGCGTGGCACCTGAGGCCAGGGGCCAGGGGCTATTCCTTCCCAAAGCAGAATTATAATAATACGTACTTTGGAATCTTGGTCTCCTCTTCTTAAAGCCCCAAACTCTGAAGTTGCAGACAAAAGTCTTGAGGTTTTATTTGAGGCATGGTTCTGAATGACAGTAACAGAACACTTTCAAAGACAAAGGGGTGTTGTTTTAGATCGATTCTGGCCAGTGATCTGACAGCCTTAGGTCCCAGTCCATTGCTCCCAGGGAAGAAGTGTGTGTGTGTGAGTGAGTGAGTGTGTGTGTGTGTGTGTGTGTGTGTATGAGAGTTTGTGTTGGAGTCAGGCAACGGCTGGCAGGCAGGTAACCAAAGCTTCCTACAGGGCCCCTAAGAATAAGCACTGTGTTTACACCCTGACCGATTTTCTATACAAACTACCAATCCACTGTGTACCCCAATCACTGTGACCCAAAGCTTCGGGAGGAGTGGAGACAAGGAGGACAACATCAGATGGCCTGATTCATCTGGTGACGGTGAAGGTCTTGAATGCCCCACCCACTGACTCAGACTATAATTCTTTCTATTCTTCTAAAATATTTGGAGGCTCTCTCTATAAACTGTCGACATTTTATTTCCTCTTGTCATTGAAACATTAAGGCCTATGGGTCACCAGATAGGCTCTTTGTACTTTCCTTGAAGGTGAACACTGCAGGCAAATGCTCTGAATTAACTGGCCCCTCCACAGCCCAGCATCTCCAACAGCAGTGGGAGCAATATCTCTTTCTTGACTTTCAGAGCTACTGCAGGGTCTGCTGGGGTTGTCGCTGTCCCACACCTGCTGGGTGGTCTGATCTAGGCCTGAGTGAACTGTGGTTGGGAAGGTTTTCCAGACAGCATGGAGTAGAGGGGATATTTGATGAAGACAGAGACCAGAATCTTCTAGCTCACCAGGCCCTGAAGTTTGGGCAACCACCAGCCCCAGTTCAGAAGACTGTGATACAATTCCAACTTGTCATTAACCGGGGGTGGGGCATGACGATTGTTCCCTTAATAGGTTACCCTGTTTTCAGATTTTTTGTAGGCCCTGCACAAACTAATTTTTGGAGCTTCTATCCTATAATATATAAAGGTGTATCTACATCATACGATAAACACACACACACAAACACACAAGCATGCATGTATGTCATTAAAGATTGAGTGGGTTGCAGTTGATTAATTTGTCATTTTGAGTTTTGTCAACATTTAATTAGACACTTATTAATGTTTCATTTGCTAATTTTCTCACATTTTGGAGCCAAAACATCTCTTTTTCAGGGACTCCATGGGCTCTTCGTCTTCTACAAAAGTCATCTAGTGAAATATTCTCAACATGAGCATCTAAGTGGTTTTCTGTGTGTTTAACATGATAGCTATGGGCACCTGCACAAGAGACCTAATTTCTTGGATACCTTCCTACTTCACACATCTGAGCCTGACGCTGGAATCGGCCCTGCCAAACTGCTCCCGCTTGGCTTAGCTGTGCTCTGCATCTGCTGCACAGCCTCCCTTGAAGTTGTCCCCTCACCATCTTCCAGCCAAGGCACTCACCTCTCTGAGGTTAAACCCCATGTTTTTGGATCCCAAACCTTCCTCTTTCTTAATGTACTCCCTCATGTTGCAGAGCATGTCATACAGTAACTTCTTGAGAAAGGCACTTGGAAGTCTGGAATATAATTTCCTTTTGATTCTTAGGAGGTTTATTTGCTCTCAACAATCCCCTTTACTCTCTCTCTCTCTCTCCTTTCCTACACACAAATTAAAAGTTTTATTTTATAAAATTATAGTTGGTCTTGGAGTCAATTTACATTTTTGTTAAAATGATCTAATTTGCCTCAAGACGATGTAAATGAGTTTTAATGACTACTCTAAGGCATATACCACAAAGGGTAGAAAAGAAACAAAAAAAATGATTGTATGAACTGAATTATGTCCCTCCCCCCATCCAGGTGTTGATGGGCTAACTTTCAGTGTGACTTTCAGTGTATTTGGAGATAGGGTCTTTAAGGAGATAATTAAGTTTAAATGAGGTCATATAAGGATGGGGCCCTAATCCAACAGGACTGGAGTCCTTATAAGAAGAGGAAGAGACACCAGAGCTCACTCTCTCTCTGTGCACACAGAGGAAAGGCCACAGGGAGAAGGTGGCCATCTGAAAACCAAGGAGGGAGGCCTCAGGAGAAACCAAGCCTGCCGGCACCTTGATCTTGGACCTGCAGCTTTCAGAACTCTGAGACAACCAATGCTAATTATTTAAGCCCGCAGTCCATGGTATTTTGTTATGGCATCCTTAGCAGCCTAATACAGTGAGTATTTTAAGATTTGATCTCACTCTGTTGGTAGTATATACTCAATAAACATTTCCTTATCTAATCCTGGGAGAAATTAAATGAAATGGTGAACTTTTTTAAAGGGACCAAATAAGAGAGCTATAATAGGCCTGCTGTCTCGGCCGAGACTGGCAGGCAGAAGGGCTGGAAAGCAGCCGCCTCGGAGCTCTTGCCTCCCAGCCACAACAACCTGGAGCTTTGCAATCTGTGGATCTCACCTGCTGTCTGATACACTTGGTAAGTGTTCTTGTGCTGGTGGGTCTGCAGCTTGTGTGTCTCCTGCTCTGATGGAATGATGTCGGAGCTTCCCCAGCTACTTAATTCCCACGTGTCATTGGGTTGTCATTTGAAAATTAAATCACATACCTGGATGGTGGCCAGGTGCGGGGGCTTGCTCTCCCCTCTTCTACCTTTCGATTTATACCTGTTTACTTACTGATAAGTTGAAGTGCTCCCACTGCATTGCACAAATAATCCAGCAAATCCTTGAGATTTATTTTAACGATTGATTGGAAAAGTCAATGTTGTACACAGAGGATTAAAAACAGAAATATTTGGATTCACTTAAGTACCTGTTATCTCAAAGACAGTCTTGACTCTTCCAAATTTAAACTGCAACTGGCAGAAAGGGGTGGAAAAATCAATCCCTGTGTATGTATTACATAGTCCATGTAATGGGAAAAACACTGGGCTGGCCATCAAAAGACATTGAAGCTAACTGGAGTCTGTCCACTGATTGACGAGTGGCCTTGATCAAGTTCTTTAACCTCCTCAAACCCCAGTTTGCTTATTTTTTATTGTGCTAAAAAGCACAGAATGTAAAATTTACCATCTTAACCATAAGTATATAGTACAACACTGCTAACTATATGTACATTGTGGTGCAACAGATCTCTAGAACTTCATCTTACAAAACTGAAACCCTATACCCATTGGACCCCAGCTCCCTTCCCCACCCCCAACCCCAGCCCCTGGAAACCACCCACCATTCTACTTTCTGTTTCTGAGTTTGACTCTTTTTTCCGCTATTAACAATATCCATCTGCAAAGAGGGACACCTCGTTCTAATATTTCCCACCTTCAATCTTTGTTGTGAGGCTGTGTTGAGTCGAGTCCTATGAAACTGCTTTGGAAGCTACATTACTCCTGAAATGCCAGGTATTATTGCCAACCAGAGCCAGCCTCACCAGGGTAAGGATAATCTTGACATAAATCTGGTATTTGGTTTGAAAAGTCTAACAGGCTGGTTACTTTTGGATGTACGGAATTCTAATTGTGTATGTATAATTCCGAGGAGAACTAGAAAAATTCATTGAAAGGATATATTTGGGGGAAACCTTTTTGTTTTAAATATGAATAAGTAAATGCTGAATAGAAAGTTTTTAGCTGGCTCAGTCCCTTGTCAGAGTGTCCTAGTTCTGTCCTTAGTACATTGTAGTTGAGTCTTCAACATCTTTTGCCTCAGCCAGCTGATTCCCAAGGACTGAGCATGTCCCTCTGCGGATTCAGGAAGATATGCAACAGGTTTGATTTCCAGATCCTTTTATAGTTTATTCTTTTAAATGCTTCCACATTTGTCTTTTATAATATATACAACCTATTAACACTGGATACATGCAAATAATTTATAAATAAATACATTTATTGGAGTTGCATGTTCTCTTTAATTAATGGCAGGCAAGAACAAAAAGCTTCCAAGGCTAATAATCTACCTCCACTATCAATCAGGGGTCTTCAGAGAAGTAGAACCAATAGGAAATGTATATATATCATACACAGAGAGGTTTATTTTTTGTTAAGAAAGTGGCTTATGTAATTCTGGGGGTTGGCAAGTTTGAACTCCATAGGGCAGGCTGAAAATTCACAGGATTTCTGTGTTAACAGTGTTGAGGCAGAATTTCTTCTCCAGGAAACCTCCCTTTTGCTCTTAAGGCCTTCAACTGATTGGATGAGGCCCACCCACCATATCAAGGGTAATCTCCTCCGTTTGAAAGTCCATTGATTGTAGATGTTAGCCACATCAGCCAGATAACCCTTACAGCAACACCTAGAGCAGTGCTTGATTGCTGGCACTGGAGCCCAGCCAAGCTGAAACATAAAACTCACCATCACACTATGCTATTGCCAGGTTTCCTAATTGATGTCCTGGCTCCAATCTGTCCCTGCTCCAAGTCTCCTCTATGCCATTTCCAGACACAGCTCACTAAAGGACATCTCTGGGCAGGTCTCTCCGCTGCTTGACATCCAACGCTAGATGAAGGCCAAGTTCCTCACTGCCCTGTAGACTGTGGCCCAAGCTCCTCTCACCTGAGCCTTCAGCTCTTTGTCAACACAAATATCTCACTCATGCTAAATCCTGCTCCTTTACTGCTTCTCAGCCCACCCCACCCCCACACCGGGCTTTTCTGACACTGTGCCTCCTTGAGCATGCCTAGGGGCACGACTCTCTCTCCCAGCCCTGCCTATCAAAATCCTCCCCTCTTCAATCACCTCGTCCAGTATTCCACTCATTATCTTACTTCAAAATATGCTTCTTCCACTATTTATGGGGCCCCGTTAATATATTTCTTCCCCTTGCATGGAATACGAATCTCAAATAAAAATTTAATAGATAGCAGACTGGGGGGAAGATATTGCCAGCGCCTAAAGCAGTCAGGGGAATAATTTCTAGAATATACAAACAAATCCTTCAAACCAACACAAAAGGACAAGGAAAGCCAATGGAAAAATGGGCCAAAGATATCCCAAGACAATTCACAGAAGGGGAAGTCATGGTAGGCAACAAATACACAAACAAATGCTCAAACTCACCAGTAATCAAATAAATGAAAATTAGAACAACATTGAAATGCCACTTTATTATCATCCAGATGGCAAAAATTAGAAAGGTAAATAATACCAAATGTTGGGATGTGGGTGATTTCATGTCTTTCCATGGCTTCATCTATCACTCTATTGATTTGGGAATCATTAGATGACTTAGCTGAGGTTTATCTCTGAGCCCCATAACTGCAAATCCAATGGATTTTTAGACATCTCTACTTCAAAGTTCCATTGGCTTGTTAAATACATGTCCAAATGCAACTTGTGCTGTGCTTCTGTAAATGTGATTTTCCTGTTTTCTGTCCCAAGGGGCCACCCGTCATCCACTAGTTCACTTGAGCAATTCAGATCCCTAATTCTGCCCTCTTCCTCACCCCCACCCCATCTGTCACAAGCCCTTTATATTTTAGCACTTCAGTGTATTTGACGTCTGGCTCCCCGGCTCCATCCTTTCCAATACCACCCCAGCTCAGGACGCTGTCATTTCTTGCCTGAATTACTTGCAAACGTTTCTCATTTTTTTCTTCTCCCTCCTTACAATCTTGCTAAATAATTTCATAACGAGTGCTTTCTATTTGACAACCACTTGTGAATAAATAAAATCTATTCCATGACCTTGAGAAGTTTTCTCTTCTCTAGTGGGAGAGGACAAATATGCAAATAATTAGGATCTCCGTGATGAGGAAGGAAAGAAGTGCAGTTACTCTGGGATCATGGAGACAGGGTACCCAATGCTACAACCCATCCCTCCCAAGCATGCATGTGATTTTTCCAAAAATGCAGCTCTGATCACATGCCCCTGGCTGAAAACTCTCCTGACGCTCTCTGCTGCTTTTGGGATGAAATCCTTGACACGGTGTAAGCTGTGGGCTGTTGTTGCTCCCCTTTATAGCTCTCGTATAAATTCTCGGGCTGTGGGAAACTACTCATATCCTGCACACACACCATCCTTTCTATTGCTTCTGGATGGACCAACCTTGAGCACCTACTGTAAGTTGAGTTGTATTTTGGGTAGGCAAAAGATTAGTTACAGATCTGATGAAGTTGCATATTAAATGTTTGCAGTTTCCCTGTCACTGTCCTGCTCAAGGATGTAGAGTGACAATGCAACAGACATTATGTTCATTAAATGCCAGCAATGTGCAGTGCATTATGCTAAACTTCGTGGGGAGGCAAAGATGAGTTAGCCAAACTCAACCACCTGCTCTCTCTCAGCCCCGATAACTCCACATCAGCTGCCTGTTCACTGACTGCCCAGCTCTTCATGTCTAAGTGGTGCCCCTTCCACATCCAGCTTAAACACTTTGTGCTCTCTGGGAAGCTGAAATCTCCCCTTTGAGGCCCTCTAGCACCATACACCTGCTTCTCTGGCTGCACTTATCATTCCTGTCTTGGCCATCTTTGCTCATATACATGGCCAACCTCAGATCCCAGCCAGAGTCTTGTCTTTTTTAATGCAGCTGTGCTCTGACTTAACTTTGTATGATGTCTGGCCCAGTCTAGGCACTCAATACATGTGCTGAATTAGTGGGGAATCATTCTTATTTTCTAGGTGCCCATAATTCTTTATTGACTATAGAGTCAAGTTCAAATTTTCCAGCAAAAATTTCAAAGCCTTCTAGAATGAGGCCCCATGTACCCAATCATCTTCTATGGTTCACCAACACAGACCTTCTGGGTCAGCCAACCTGGTTCCTGCATCACACTTGAAATATGCCACGTGAATTCCACATCTATTTCAACTCTTTTAACCCTATGGCTCACTTCTAGGAAGTCTTCCTAGGCTACTGCAGGCCCTGCCTGTGACTCACGACATTATCATCTGCATGGCCAAATGAGCATGGCTCTTCTGTATAGCAAGCTTCACTGAGCTTCTATCCCCGTGCATGTACTGTGGTGATGGTGTGGCTGTGGCCACTAGGCCTTCAGTAATCTCAGCGTTTAGGTGCTTCCACAGCTTTAGAACCAGGTTCCTGGGCAAACAGTGTACTCTGGGATCTTTTTGCACTCATTCACCAATAGAGAGAAATCTCCACCCAAGGGAGCCCAGCCAAAGGCACAAAACACTTGTGCGTCCCATAGCCACACATCCATCCCCTTAACTGGTCCTTACGTGGGCCCAGCTTGACTGTGCACAGACATAAGTACTCTTCCTTCTTCCTCCCCAGTTTCAGTCTTGTGGTGAAAAGTTTGTTAATTTCTAACTCATTCACAATGGCTTGAACGCCCCTTGTCGATGCTTGGGACAGACCCCTCAATTCCCAAAAGCCTAGGAGACTTTCCCCACCAAGGAATAGGCCTGTCAGCTGGGTCTTTTTTACAAGACATTGGGAAGTTTTATATGACAACCAATATGCTAATCAATATTAACTAACATCTGGGAGTTGATGGGGGTGGAGCAATCGGGGAGGGGTTAGTGTTTGGGATACTGTATCTTCCATCTTATATTTATTATTTTTAATCTTTAACCATTTCTGTATGATCATGCCCATTTTTATGATGAGGAAAGTTAGGACACAGGAAAAAAATAACTTGGCTAAGAGCCAAGGACAGTCTAGTTTAGGCAAGTGATTTTAATACACTATGAGACGTGTTATGATACAAGTTTCCATAGAGTGATGGTTCTTTAATTTGAGTGGGTATCAGAAGCACCCGGAGGACTCATTCAAACGCAGGTGACTGTGCCCCTCCCCAAGAGTTTCTGATTCAGTAGACCTGTGAGGGAGCCTAAGAGTTTTCATTTCCAGCAAGCTTTCAACTGATGATGCTGCTGGTCCAGGAACCACACTTTAAGAATCACAGTTGTAAAACATGGTGTGAGACCAGAGGAGAGAAAAACTACCAGTGCTTTGGGGGCAGTTAAGGGAAGGCTTCACAGGGACAGTGACACTTGGGGTAGGCGTGGAAGGTTACAAAGAAGGTCTCCAACTCATCAAGGGAAAGGTCGAGCACATGAGTTCAGGTGCAGTGAGGTGCTTAGTGGGCATGATAATTGGATGGCTTGCACTGGCAGAGAGGAGGCTGGCAGGTGAGCTTGAGGACAGATGGAAGGCCACACTGGCAGGCGATCTTGGGAACAGATGGAAGGCCACTCTGAAGCCATGCTAAAGAGTAGACTTCATCCTTTGGGTACTGGGCTTTTAATCAGAAGACTAATGCAATTCTCTTTGCCTAATTGTGTTCTAATGGTTAATTCATTAAAAATAAAAAGATATTAATCGCTGACTATGCCAAGAAATGCTCGGGGTACAAAAACCTCAGTCTGTGAAAGTAATAACAAGCGGTGCCTTTCTAGCCCTCACCACTGTGATAAGGGCCTCGCAAGCATGATCTCATTTACTCTCAGCAACAACCTTGGCAGCAGATGCTACTATTAGCCCATTTTAGAGATAAGGAAACTGAGTTTCAGGATGCAAAGGCACACTTCTTGAAAGTAGCTGAGTAGGGATTTAGGTTTAAGTGTAAAAGATTGTTTTTGCATTTTAAACCTGTTTTCCATCCTTAAGTTTAGAGATTGTATCTCTGCCTCTCTTTCACCCCACACTTGTCATGTCTAATACGGAGCTGCCCCCACTGTGCTGGGTGAAAGCAGTCCCAGCTCAGCGGCATTTCCTTTCCCCCTGCAGGCGCCCTGACCTTACGCAAAGGCCCCGGCAAGTGGGAGCTGCTGCTTGTTATCTAGAGGATCTGTGGTCTTCATCGTGCGGGAATGTCATCCGGAGGGGACAAGCAGGATCTATCACTGTCACACACGAAGGCCTTCTTTTATTCCTGCCAACTCAGGGCTTTTCAGATCTTTAAGGCTGATCAGAGATAGGGCGCTTCAATAGCTGACTTAAATCTCAGCAAGTGGGGAGGCGAGGCGAGGTACCACACATGCAATAAAGCACACCGGCTCTTTCTGGGAAGATAAAACATAACTCTCGGTACACGCGCCGCAATAAAAGCCCTTGGAGAACAGAGCAGATCTTTGTCAGGAATTGTATCTCATTTAGCACCATTGTTTCGCTGTGTTCCTTTCAGAAGGAAAGCGATTCGTCTTGCTTTTGTTTCAGGTCGCCTTTCAGTTTTTCCTTCCGCAGAAATTTCTCTTCCATCAGAAATGGAACGAGCAGGATTTTCATCTTCAGCGTGCTTACACTCAGCTCTCAGTCCAATTCAGTGCCCCCCCCCCCATTTTGTCTAGTAGTGATTCAGATAATACTACTGTGAAGTGGTTTTAGAAGATTTTAATGATCCAATTCTTTGGCTGTGTGTGTGTGTGAGAGGAGGGGAAGGCTGCAAATATCACCATCATTTATTTGCTGGGGGAGTGTCTGCGAGCACCTGCTGGCGCCTTTGCGCGCAGGGGGACGTGAAGCAGCTGCTCACCAAGCAGGCGGCTACGGGAGAGGCCGCACAGCCAGCCGCTAATTATGGGGAGGAAGTTAAAGAGCAACATGGTGAGACGGCCCGAGGGCCAACTGAGAGGCTCTGTTCCTTGCATTTGGAGAAGGAAGGATTAAATTCATAACGAACATTTATGCTTCATTATTCATTTTATCAGAAGGCTTTCTGGAATAGAACAACCCAACTGAAGCAACACTGCTATCTTCTTGGAGCCCCTGTATCTGCCAGGTGCTATGCACATTCTCTCCTTTTGTCTCCCAGGAGCTTGGGTAAGGTTCGAGGAACCGAGGTTCACAGTAATTGAGTGATTTTCAAAAAGACGTGTGGCTCCTAAGTCGCAGAGCTCGATTGCAATCTCTGGTCTCTTGACAACGCAGGAGAATGTCTGGGACGTCGGGAGGTGGACACACGCTGGCAAGCCAGTCTAAGAAAGGCTTTGCTAGGAAAGAGTGACCGATGCTTCCTGTATTTGAAGTCTTCTGGGAGGTTCTCCCCAGCCCTTGCCCCTTCTTGGCCACCCACAGTAAGTGTCTAAGCATCTGAAGGCTGCCTGGCCAGGACAGTGTATTAAAGCAGCTTGGCAAGCTGTGGCTCTCCCGCCCCCGTGGTAAGTGGGGCTAGGGAGAGGCTGTTTTTTGCATTATTCTGAAGGATGGAGCACGGAGAGTGAGCAAATCCATGTGCTGAGAGGTCTGGGTGGGCCAACAGCCCCAATCAGAGGTGACCAGTAATCTCCTCTGACTCTCTCCTCACAGGTCTCTCGGGCTTACAAGTTCTAGAGCCTCTGGCAGAGAGTAGAGAGGAGCTATGTAGCCTAGAAATAGTCTCTTCTAACCAGCTACACCTCCCCTTTGTGCTCTGGACTTCCACACTCATCTGGTCTTCCTCTTACCGGACCCCTGCACTATTGTTCCTGCACCATCTCAGGATGCCCTTCCCTCTACCAGAGCCCAGAGGCTGCACTCTCCCGGGTGAAGCTTTGGCCTCAAGGATCTCACTTACTATTACGACTATGAATAAAATAATAATATAATAACATAAATATTATATACACATACATATATATGTTATTCAAAGCCATATATTATGTATAAACACAGACATATATTCTTTAAATAAATGCTTGTGTGCATGCATTACGTTATTCAAAGCCATACACACACACACACACACACACACCACACGCGCACACACACACACACGCATCTTGAATTTTTATTTTCACCCTGGACCTCTTCCTTGAACTCCAGGCTCATAAATCCAACTGTCTACTCAAATTGTCCGTAGGAAGTTTAATGGAAATCTCAAACTCAACATGGCCCAAGCAGAACTACTGCATTTCCCTCAAATATATCAATCCCCACCCCAGACTTTTGTATTTCTTTAAATTGTACCACCATCATCTACCTGGTTGCTTGGGCCCCAAATCTGGAAATTCAATTTTTTTCTCTCCCACCACGCTTTTCATCCAGTCTATTAATCAGCCCTGAAATATATCCAGAATGTAGCCACTGCTCACCACCAGCCTCGCTGCAGTCCTGCTCCAAGCAAACTGCTGGCTGGGCTCCCAGCCTCCATGCGCTCCTCCCAGCCACACTCCACGCAGCAAGGAAAGGACCTTTCTAAAGTCTTAAGTGACATTACATCATTCCCCTGATTAAACCCTCCAATGGTTTACTGAGAACCAAAAGCAAACTCCTTACCATAGTCCTAAGACCCTCCATCATCTGGATCCCACTTCTGTCCCCCAATTCGTCTCCCTCAAAAACCTACATCCAGGTGCATCGATCATCTTTCTTTTCCTCAAAATGTCAAGCCCGTTTCTTTCTTAAGGCCTCTGTGGTTTCTTTCCTCCTGCCTGGAGCACTTCCACAGATTGTGGTGGGACTGGCTCACTTTCATCTTGCAGAGCTCAATCCTGTCATTCCCTCAGCTCTGACATCTGAGACAACTTTTCTGACCCTAGTGCTGAGCAGCCCCTCCATCTTCGCCACAGTTCTCTATGGATCTCCTTTGTCGCCCGTGTGTGTATCAGGAACGATCTTTCCCCCTTCCTTCTGCACGGCTCAGTTTGCTTTCCCCTGTGTTTCCATCTAAGAGTCTTAGAGTTTTAGCTCTTACATTTAGGTCCTTGATTCATTTTGAGTCAATTTTTTGCATGTGGTATAAGGTAAGAGTCCATCATCAGTCTTTAGTTTCCCCAGCACCATGTGTTTAAAAAAAAGGTGTTTCCTGTTGAATGGTGCTGGCACCCTGGTTGAAAATTACCTGCCCATGATGAGGGTTTATTTCCAGGCTCTCCCTTCTGTTCGGTTGGTCTATACATCTGTCTTTAGGCTCCATTAGTTTTCACCCCTAGAAGGAAAATATCTTAAGGGTGGGTGCTGGGCCTGGCTTCTTAGAGCCAAGCCCCTGGCCCAGAGGGGTTCAGTGAATTTCCGATGACTGGCTGGCTGGGTGTGTTTCCGGCTTTCCTTTCGCAGCCCTGATGGACTTCCTTGCACGGCACCCACTCGGCCTATGGCAGGCTTGCCACCCTCATAGTCAGCCCGACTGACGTGTTCCTCTTTCTTCAGCTTTGGATTGGAGGGGTTCCCTCCCCTTTCTTCAAACTGATCTCCACATCTTATGGGTTAATTTGACCTTGTTTGTCCCATTCTGATTCTATTTATAATCGGAGGTTGTGTATCCACGTTTTCTTAGTCTGCTCTCCCCTTTTCCAGGTGTGTGTCTGGCTGCAACTTACCCCTGCATGCATGCTCCTGTCCTCCTTGGAGCTCTGGCCAGCAGACCCTCTTACACCTCCCTAGGGGACACACCCTCCTGCCTCCTGGAGCCCCCGTGCTTAACCCAAAGCCCTGCGCCTCAGACTCACAGAAGACAAAAGAAAGCTAAGCCCTGCCCTGCTCCAGACTCTTCCAAGTCACGTCGAAAGGCCACCCTGCATTTGTTTTTCTTTCCAGTCTCATAAATAAGGCCTCAGTAATGGCAGGGAGGGAATCCAGAGGACAGGAACACAGCATTACATCATCACATTACCTACACTGATGCATTTCCAAGGCCAGCAAACTCAATTAGCTGCTTGGTAATAGCTGTAGCAGCCGTGGGACTCTCACAGCACAGTTTATTGCTCTGAGGAAGGACACGGAAACAAATGACAGTGCAGCTCATCCCGCGGAGCTGCCAGCGACTAACCCAGAGTCGCGGCTCAATACCAAACGTGCTTCCCTTAGAATAATTCAAACTGCTACTTATGGTTCAGTCATTTGATATATATTTAAATCTTGTGAGCTATAATGCTGGGTTATGTGTCCTAGTTTATTTGTTACATCATGACCTATTCTTGAGCAACTTTGATTTTTTTTTTTTTTTTTACTCTGTAAATAACCAAGCCTCACCAGCACTGGGACCCAAGGAAATTAGAAAAGGAACCTGTGGAAATTTAGCAAGTGGTCTGATCTCAGGCAATACTAATGTATTCCTCATTCTCGGACACGTCAAATAATCAGCCAAGCTAATGTTTCGGGTATGTTAGAGAAGGGAGAAAATTCTCATTCAGAGTAAGTGGGGATGAAGGACAGTCAGGACTACTGAGCAGTTAAAATAACATTGTATTTTAACTGCAATGACATGAGAACCAAGAATGTTTTAGTGGAACAATCCTGGGACTTTCACTGTCCAGCCCTGCAGTTTTACAGCTGAGAAAACCAAGAGGATAGGAGGCTACAGTTTGCTTCCTCCAGGTCACATGCTGGTCAGCAGACGCGTGGATGTACCAGCAGCCACCATCCACGTGCCACGGAAGGGACAACCTTGCAAGGTCTCTTCAGGAGGGACACCTCCGTCCAGGGGTGAGGTGGATTCCAAAGCAGCACAGGGTGGGCCTGCAGGAGCTATCACTTTATAGTAATGCGGTAGCTGCTTTCGTGAGTAAGCAAGCCCATCAGTCTTGTTAGCTTTATCCGTTTAATAGTGAGTTCCCCGCATAAGAGTGGTGACTTTCGGTGCACCTAGCAGACATAAAAACTCTAAAATTAGAAGTATCCAAATTCCACTGCAGGAAGGTTAAATCATATACTTCTCTGAAAGCAACCCAAGGACTGGTTTCCCACCCCTCCCTGTTAGAAACGTGAAGAGGGGCTCCACGCGCATAGGCCCCGCGCTCGGCTCCAGCAGCAAGCCCCGCGCAGCGCTCACTGAGGAGGCCCGAGAGGCGGCGCCGTGTTCTAAATGGCCCATACATCATGCATGTCCTCAAGGAGATTTTAAAAGAGGGCCGATTGCCTGGGCCGCCGCCTCCCCTCGGGCAGGCCAGCAAGCGCTGTGTGTCTTGCACTCTTTCATCTGTTTGCGGCTCTGAGGAGCCACTGGGGTGGAGATGCAGGCGCTGTGTGATTCCGAAGGAGAAATCACTCTAATCCTTGCCATGTGGCCCCTGCACACTGTGGAATCCGCTTGGTTGGAGCTGTACGGAAATGCTGGTCTGCCAGCGGACAAAGTAACAAAACTGGCCGTGACGTTGTTCTAGCCATGAAACCCCCACCGTTCTACTTGAATTGACCAGGGTTTAGCTGTACATTGTCGTCTCCTCCCTCCCTTCCTCTTACCTCTGTGCTCTCCTCTCTTTATCTTCAGAAGGAGGCCACAATGTTACCGGGGAAGACGGTGGCTTTGGAGGCAGGCTGGGCTCACATCCCAGGCACGTCGCTCGCACGGTGGGCGACCCGACACACACTCTAAGACATTCATCTCTCTTAGGTGAAGGATAACAACCGGGGGGAGAAAAGATTGAGTGAGATACTAGAGGGTCCCCCGGGCAGCACAACACAGATCGTAGACTCTCTTTTATTCTTTATTCAATAGCCATTCTTTGTGCGCTTTCTCTGCCAGCCCCACTTCTAGATGGTGGGGCTGTAGCACCGGATGAGACAGACAAAACCCTGCTCTCATGGGACTGATGCCCTAGTGCAGGGGACAGCAGCAGCTAAGTACGATACACAGGCTGTGTCACTGCGATAGCTGCCATAGAGGGAACTATAATAGGGAAGGCAACGGGGGCTGCGGGACAGGTGTCTGACATTTAAATGCCGTCAGGGAAGGCCTCATGGACAGGACGGCCTTTGAGTAAAGATATTAAATGGTGATGGCAGGCGTTGCAGGTATTGGAGACAGGGAGTCCCGGGCAGGGGGCACAGAGCAATACACAGTGATAATTTGCATATAAAGAAGGGTTGTGTCCACCTACCCTTTGTGGATGGGATGAAGCTACAAAAGGGAATCAGTTCTTTGTACCAACCATGCCCCTCCTTTTCTCCCTGTCCTGCCCAATCTGAGCCACATTCGGACACGTGAGGAAACAGGCCACACAGGCCCAGGTCGGGAGAACATGTAGGCAGAACAGGTTTTGTCATTTGGCAAGAAGGGGTGAGGAAGGCAGGCCGTTGACATTAGGAGTATTAAAAGGTCTCTGCCGATGATTAAGACACAGTATCGAGAAAAGACTGAAAGAAGGGCCAGCAAAAAATTAAGGGAGAGAATAGGAATAGGATAATAGCTGAAAATGAAAAAATAAGATAGAATAAAGAGAATAAGTAAAACTAACAATCGAACAAAAAGACAGGAAGACAGAAAGGAGGAAAACAAAAGAAAAAAAGAAAAGAAGGGGGAAAAAAAGTTATTCCAATGGATCGAGAGGAGAGAGGGAGAGATAAAGCCCAGGCAGGGAGAGAGTCCAATAAGAGATTTAGGGGAAACTATAGAGAGAAGCAGTAAACTTGTTGGTTATAATGATAAAGTCCCAGCAATTAAGCAGGGAATGTCAAGAGCCTTGATAGTAGAAGAAAGAGAAATACCAATCAGAAAGAATATATGCACCCCTATGTTCATAGCAGCACAATTTACAATAGCTAAGATCTGGAAACAGCCCAAGTGCCCATCAGTAGATGAATGGATAAAAAGCTGTGGGACATTTACACCATGGAATACTACGCAGCTGTAAAGAAGAAGGATCTCGTACCCTTCAGGACAGTATGGAAAGACCTGGAGAATATTATGCTAAGTGAACTAAGCGAGGCAGGGAAAGAAAAACATCACATGATCTCACTCATATGTGGAATCTAAAGAACAAAATAAACTGATGAACAGAATAGATTCAGTGACATGGAAGCATGGATCAGACTGACGAATCTCAGAGGGATGGAGGAGGGTGGGTGGGTAGAGGGGGAGAGATTTACCAGGGAATTTATATGCATATATGCACAACCCAAGGACATGGCCAATGGTGTGGAGAGGGACTGGGGAGGGGGTGGGAGGGGTGGAATGGGTCACTGGGGAGAAAAAGGGACATCTGAAATATTTTAAACAAAAACAAACAAACACACAAATATAAATTTTAAAAAAGAAAGACACAGTGTCAGGAGGTCATACTTGGGTTCCCAGTGCCTAGCACATTCTAGGTGCTCATTAAATGCCTCCCGAATGGATGGAGGACTGAACAACGATTTCAAGATAGCAGCGATTAGCAGAGGTAGAAGCAGGAAGCTGGGCACCAATATGAAAAACTCTACTGTACAGAATTTAACCACAGAGACAGGATCGGGCAGAACCAGGGTAATAAGGGAAGGCCTTATTTCAAGATATCTGAGGAAACGGTTAGGGGGCAAGAAGTAGCCTCAGTCATAGTAAAATAAGGCGCAAAGCTTGATATTGGAGCTGAAGTTTAAAGACAGAATGGTACCAGTAGAAAGTAGATTAGATGCTGCATATAAAAGGCATCAAGCAGTCCTTCCCAGAGGAAGCCTTATCCCCAGTCTCTAATGGAGACCCTTTCTGATATTTTCTCAGTCTTATGGGAAGTGCTTTGTAAACTCACCTTCAACCACCTCATGGGGTATTCAAGACTGAAGCCCTTCCTGTGTAGGAATTCTGGAGCCTCTAACTCTGGTGAGACAGGGCTTCTGTGCCTCCCTGGGCTCTTCTCTTTCTCTAGCCAAGGAAAGGTTTCCACCTGAGCGTGGGGCTGAGCTTACCCTCATCAGCTGGGCTCCTCAGGCATGCTGCTGTCCTCCTATTACTTCCTCTGGGAACCAACTGTTATGCTAGTTACCAGCCTCCTCTTCAAACTTCCCAGAGAAAGACGATGAAAATGTAACCAGGGGTAATACAATAGGACAATTAAGCAAAGTACAAGATGTGGTTGGAGGGCCCCTAGAGATTGCCTTGAGTGTCTGCTTCAATCCCCTCACATCTGAGAGCAGGCAACCCCTCAGGCCACAATGGCCTCCTTGAGCCCACGCTGGGCCTGTGCTGAGACTGGCACCCATGGTTCACCCCAACTTGGGATGCCAGGCCAGTGTTAGGAGACATTCTTCATAAACCAGAGTAGGGCCGTAGAAAGTTCCAGAAAGGAAACGAATGTTCAGATAGAGCAGTGGGTTATAGAAGGAAAAATGATCTAAATGGGAATTCCTTTGGTGAGGAAGATAGACAATAGGTAGAAATATGTTAAAATGACCCAACTTCTCACCTAAGTATGAAATATAAGATCTGGGAGTGGGTCACTTATTTTTGTCCCCTCTTCCCAGGATCTTGGAAGCAGAGAGGACAGACAGGAAGGTCTAGATTGGTGATAAGGGAAATGAAGCATGGATTCTGAAGACATAGGAAAGAGGGCATCATAGATACTAACCCAGCAGGGGGCAGAAGAGGGCTGGGGACTCTACAGGACTCTAGAACAGGTGTCCCAGGCAGGGGAACATAGAAACCCTTTGGGAGGAGACTGAAATGCTGGGCAGAGGAGGGAACCAAGGACCTTCATCTTGATAGGTCAACTAGAAGGGCTGGCTGGGGATCACGACTTTTTCTGGAAGCTGAAGGAGCTCAGCTGAGCTCAGCAGAAGATAACCAAGAACTAGCTGCTCATCACAGATTCAATTCATGGAGACAAGAGCAGCACCTTCGATTGTGATCATAGTTGAGACCTGCTAAAATACACTCTCTCTTCAGGAGGACTTTGGGCCCAATGAAGCAATGGCCTTGCTTTGTTGATAAATCCCAGGTCTCACTTATAGGAGGTGGTCCTTCCTGCGATGTTCCCTGAAGCGTAGACACTGCCACTTCTTGAACCTACTGGCTGCAGCCAGAACTACTTCCCATAAATTACAACCATGCAAAGGTGCCCTGAGGAAATCGGCAAAGTGACCTCCTACCCAATGCACAGAAGTGTAATTGTTTTAAGTCACTAACTTTTGGGGTGTTTTTCAGGAAGAGAGGCTAATGATATGACACCAGAAGACTGAAAAGAAACAGGAACAGAAGAGAAACTAGCAGCAAGTAGGAATCAGGTCGATAAAGGGTCCCTGTGACAAGGCCATCACATGCCAAGGAATCCTGCCTGGGCTCTAAGCCAGTGTTCCCGGGCCATGCTGTCCTTCTGTGACCCACTTCTGTCTGCTCAACCTTACACTATGGGCCTGTCATAAGCCCATGTTTACACCTTGATCCAGGTGTCACTAAGTCCCACCATTGTATTCTGGCCCTGCCTCTAACTAGGTCCTCGCGTGCCCACCCATTCCAACCTTATCAATTGCTCTAAGACTTGAACTTTATAATGAAATACTCACATGCCTGATCCATCATTTTTACTGCATGCTTATCTATTACATCCAACCTGGCTCACCATCTGTCTGGTCTGGTGCTGAGCTTCACCCCCTGGCTCTACTCCCCTCAGGTACCCAGGAAAATCTTGCACCAAGCAGTTGGCATTACAGCTGAGCTTTGGGGCTGGAACCTTTGGTCCTTTCCTTTCAACACTGCACCCCTTTCTGCAACCTGAAGCCTGTCTTCTGATACCCTCTCAGATCCCCGTGTTTCTCCATGTGCGCTCACCTGCTAACCTGTTTCCAGCACATCAGGCCATCACTTACCGAGAATTTCAACTTCTGCAGCCCTTGGAGTGCAGAAATGACTCAGATGCTTCTCTCTGCCTGACCCTGCAGAACTGCAGCATTTCCAAAGTCAGCAGCTGCTTATTCCAAAGGATGACTCAGGACTTTCCCCACCAGGGTGGATTATACCCAAAATAAAAGCTATTAATGTGTGATTTTTTTTTGCAAAGTGAGCTGTACCTGTTTTCAGGTAGCAAGAATGCACTTGATTCATGGAGAGTCATTTTCTATTTGAGGGGGGAAAAAATTAAATCCCTTTTCTGCATTTCAGTAAATAATAAGACTATACTATTAAGAAGCACTAGGAAAAACTAGCACTTAGGGGGAAAATGAATACTTTCAAATCCTGGTGAGACAAAGGCACACAGAGGGTGATGCCATGAACATAGGCTGTTCTTTCTTGTTTTCCTGGAATAAGATGTCCTAGAGATTCTGAGTAACAGGAGGTCTATTAGTGTGTGTCTAGATGCAAACCATTGTTTGGATCCTAAACTCCCTTTATACACCTTTGGGGGTATTTAAAGAAATGGCCTTAAACTGATACTAAAATGTCTGCAGGACTCGCTTTAAGCTGCCAGGGCTCCGTAAGGACGGTTTGTAGTTGGCCAGGAGCCTTGCACTGGAACTGCTGCTTCTGCGGCGAGGTGCGTAGGCAGGAGGCATTTGAACTCTCCATGAGCAGCCCTTGACGAGGGTACTCAGACAGCTTTTTACGTGAGCTGGACACGTGTAACACAAAATACACATGTTCTAGATTTGTGATGTATGCTTGGTGTTTCAGGGTAATCTCATATCCAATCATATTTCCCCCTATACCTCCAGTTTCCTGGAAATGCTGTACTTCTGGAAACACTGACTGAGCGAACGCAGTCTACAGCACTAATAACTGAGCAAGCTGAGGTTTTCCAATAACGAGGGTAATGATGCCTTCTATCCTCAAGAGAAATGAATGATAAAAGGGGCCGTGCATGTTCTCTATATACATGTACAGATGATAAATGGTTTCCGTCATGTGACTTTTAAATGAAAGATGATTAATTTAGTATATCACAAAATATAAATTTCAAGTTTTCACCTTTGTAAGAGTTTGTATCTTTTGGGAATGCTATGTAACATAAAGTCAGACTCATGGCAGCCTAAGCAAGAGAGCCATTACATTTTCACGTACAGAAAGTTGCAGGTAGGTACTTCCAGGGTGGGTTCATTGGCTCAGTGGTGTCAGAACACCGGCCTGGAATCTTTGGATTCTCTTGGCTTTTCCTCATAGTCACAAGATGGCTGCAGCAGCTCCAGACATCAAGACCACACACGAGAATCTTAAGTAGGAAGAAAGTGTCAAAAGCAATAAAGAATTTTCCATAGCAGATTTTTTTTTTTCTAGCTAAAAGAGAAACTTGGACAGTTATAATCTAGCAATGAGAAAGGAAATTCCATATAAACTAGTTGAGTAGCGCCGAACTGCTGTACAAAGGACTCTAAAATAAAGTAATCTAAAAAAAAAATCTAGAAGTTTTATTACTCAATAATTTTAAGTGTTTTCTTTATTTTCAAGTGGAATTTTCCAGTTGAGCATTTCAGAATAACAGGCAGCTTTTTTCCCCCACACAGTAACTCAGGAATCCAGGTTGATGGATTTCAAAGTTGCCCTGGGCATTGCCCCTCCTGTTAGTGGAAAGATGGGGCGAACAGAAGCACAGGATCCAGGATTTCCTCTTCAGCAAGTGAGGTAGAAGTTCCATATATCAGTTAAGCTCAAGTTGAATGGTCTGGAGCTTCGTCGCATGGTCAGCCCAGCCAAACACAGCTGGAAAATGCAATCCAGGCTGGACTTGGGTCGGTGACAGCTGCAGCAATAGCTGCGCAGGACGCTTTGAGTTGTATCCTGCATCTCTCCCTCACCGTGACTGGCTCAGATAAACTGGGATTCCTTTCTTGTTCTGGCTGAGGGACATTCCTTCTTGACATCAAAGTAGGTAGTAGTGCTACCAGCACTCTAAAAGGAGGTTTTATTAAGAATTGGCTATAGGAGAGGTAACATATAGTGTCTACCCAGACTATTCATATAAGGAAAGTTACAATTCAGAAAAAAATATTGTCAGGCACTGTGCCCTCATTTTGGGTTTTGTTGCTCTGCACAGCACATTTACTTCCCTGTCCATATCCGGGACCAGGTGCTCTGTGCTGTGGGGCAAGGACTTGGTTGGTGCCATGTATTTGCCCCCACGGTCCCCTGTAGCACCATGGTTGGAACCCTGGAAGTATTCGGTATTTGGTGACTAAGCATGTGACCAAGCTCCAGCTCTCTGACCGTAGTCCTCTGCTCTTGAACCACCCGCTCCTTTAGGAAGCAGGGGAGCTGCAGATGAGAACGCTCTATGGTTTTAGCCATGGCTTTTGCCAGTGATTGAGGATCGGCCCGCGGTATCAGGACAAGCGCCCCTGGCTGTGTTCATGACAACACTGAGATGGTGTCAGTGTCTTCAGCTGGCCATAGAGGAGAACCTCAGTATCACAGGAGAGCCTGTGCGCAAGGTTGGTTCTATGTCGCCGTGTCAGGTTTTTCTCTGTTTCCCACTCTTGCAACACTTAGTACATTGATCCGTATAAGTCAGGATGTTGCAAAAGTAATTAGCTCTGTGCATACCTCTTTTCCTTACTTGACAATTTAGGACCCTCAAGATCAAGGGACAGTTTTCAATGACACTTTCTTCCAGTGTCTTCCATACTGCCTGGTAGGATACGATTTATTTATTTAAATCTTGAGAAAATTGAATAAAAGAAATTTTCTCATAGTGACTTAATGCATTCTTCAAATCTCCCAACAAGACTGGCCAGTTACTGAAACAATGACCCACTGTACCCTCAGGGCAATAAACAACACTATTAAATTTATAGATTAAGCATATCTTTATTGAGCATCCATTATGTGCAATATAACTGCCTAATGCACCGTAGAGAGTGGTTTAGATGTGAATTTACTGTTTTTGAGCTCAGGATTGCCTAACACACTTAATTATAAGATTATAGACCCGATTTCTATTTATAATTGAATTTAAGGATTAGTGAGATGTTAGAGGATTTCCACCAAATAGTGAGCTTCCTCAGTTTGGCATATCCAGCAGATGGTGGATGACCAACTGGGCAGACTACTCTGTGAGGGAGGTGAAAGCCTATTGCTGGAAAAATCAATTCCGAAGCCAACGGAATCAATTCCATGATTAATGGAGAATGGGCTGATCCTTTAGCTGTATTCCATAGGGCCTGAACATACCCTCCCATGTTCAGCCATTGGCAGACTTCGGCCATGCCCCAGCTGGGTAGCTCAGTTGGTTGGATACGCCAAGACTGCAATTGTGGGTTTGAATCCCAGTCAGGGCACATACGAGAATCAACCAATGAATGCATAAATAAGTGTAACAACAAATCATTTCTCTATTTCTCTCAAATCAATAAATAAAACATTAAAAAAAAGACTTTGGCCATCATCAGTGACTTGAAATACTAGGAGATCTGAAGGTGTTAATGTGGTTTTATGAAGCTAAGAATGCTCAAATCCTGCGGAACACCCCGGTCCGCTCATCATGATGAGGTTAAAGGAGGTGGCCTCTCTGGGGCAAAACAAAGGAAAGCAAAGTGACTCATATTCACGGGGCTTGGGCCCTGGACCCTGACTAAGAGCTCTGGTAAGCTCTATTGGACCACATGAAGTAGCATTTATCCTAAGTTTTTCTGCACAAACACCTTCAGATCAGAGCCCAGTCCCCTACACTGGCCAGTCCCAAGTGTGTCAGTCAGAGCACATAGCCATTAGGTTTGCTGGTACCTTCCACACCCGGCTGCCTCGTCGGAGTGTAACAGGGGACAGAGGACCACCTGGGCTCACTCTCAACTGTATCTTCTTTCATGGAAGGAGGAGGAGAGACTTAGGCTTCTTTTCCTAGGCTTAAGGTTTCCAGAGCACAGAAGAATGTTAACAAAGGAGAATGCCAGAGAGAGAAAGTCATAGCCATGTGAGTGAATTTTTAATGATCATCAGCAAACCTGGCCAGTCAGTGCCCTGGAATGTAGTTCATCTGGACTCTTTCTTCCAACCTGGAGGGGGAGAGAGCGGTAAAGAGGGACACGATTTGTTTTCCCCACAGGCTGGAATCACAGCCACATCTGATGAGATGAAATGTAGTAGGAATAAATGTAAACCTGTCCACTTAAACTCCAAAAAAAGTTGTACAAATAACAAATAGGGGCCTCAGCTTAGCTAAACTCAGGGGCCTTGACTGGCTCAACGAGGGTCATAATTTGGATGCTTCAGTAACCTACAGCCCTTTATTCTTCACTGGCATCACTACTGCAGATTTGAATGCTGTATTTTATCTTATTTTATTTTAATTTATTTTATTTTAAATATATCTTTATTGATTTCAGAGAAAGGAAAGGAGAGGGGGAGAGAAAGATAGAAACATCAATGATGAGAGAGTCATTGATCGGCTTCCTCCTGCACACCCCAGACTGGGGATCGAGCCTGCAACCCGGGCATGTGCCCTGACTGGGAATTGAACCCCGATAGTCTGGATCCTAGGTCGATGCTCAACCGCTGAGCCATGCCCGGCCGGGCTCAATGCTATATTTTAAAAGTAACGTGGACGGCTTATGGATTGTTTAGAGGAAATGAATAAGTGGCATAGGAAACGGAATTAGAAAGTGCCTATTTTTAAGCTGCTAATATTCTAGGATTTCAAGGTTCTGAATATCTAATCTAAAGGGATTCGGTGGTTGAGTTCCTATCATGTGCACTGGGCTACCCCAGAAGCTGCGTATGTGTCATCCAACTTGGTCATCATGGCCATCGACCCGATTTTATAGTTAAGGGACATTGGGCTTCAAGAGGTTAGGTCATTTTCCTGCAGTCACACAGCTAATGAGCAGCAAACTGTGATTCACGCCTGCGTTCTGCCCACTCAGAAGTACATGCTGGTTCTGCTCCATCAGGCCTTTACATTCTGGGATTCTAAGATCCTGTGCTTCGGTGATCCTGGGACAGTGATTCTAAAACTGCAGTGTTCGAGACTCCCCAGCGTGGCTGGGACGAGGGTGGGCGAGGAGGGCGAGAGGGAGTGTGAGGTGGTGGGAAGAAAAGAGAAATGACAAAGGTGATCATTTACTTGGTTCTCCCCAAACAAAACATTTCTGTTTATTTCTCTGCATTTCTACCAGGCAGGCATGTGACCTGAGAACAACTCCCTTGTGAGGCAGGGTTTTTCTCATTTCCTGGCTCCTAATCTAATAGAAATGTCTAAACGACTTGGCTGGCTCTGCCAGAGAGAGGGGGAAAAAAAAATCTAGGATCAATCAGTCCATTTGAAACTGCATCTGCAGAAAAGATGTCAGGAAGGGGCAGGTGGAGGCAAACTCTGTCTACCCCTCGCTTCTCCTAGCAACCGCTGGCCCACCTCCTGGTCTCTTGGCTGCACCCTGGTAACACTGTCAGTCAGAGCCCTCCAGAGTGGGGCTGGCCGGGTGCTCGCCCCTGCCAGCATCAACAAGCTCTCCTCTTTTCTTTACAACTGGATTAAGTGCCTGTTTGCCTGCTGCCAACCACAGGGTCAGACCTTGAGTTTCTAGGCTCCAGCTCTGCAAATCTCCTTAGTAAAAACATTAAAAAAATAATATTCTATCTTCCAGGAGTTATCCCTATGGGACAATCAATCAGGATTGACTGCAGGGACTTGGACTCTCCCTGCCTGGCTCCAAGGCAAAGTGTTTTTTCAAGTTGGAATCTATTTGGTTTGAGGACAGAGTACCTGAAACAACCTTGCAAAGCAATTCGTTTACATTTATAATGGGAGGGACTGCTATTGCGTTTCAACTCTCAAGGGGGTGGCAGAGAGACTTACCCCTGTTCTAACTACAGAAAAAAGCTGTAGCACCTGCCATAGTCACCTAAGTGCTGGATCCCAGGAAGCAGGCATGTCCAACAAAGAGCCTATAGTGTCCTTAGGTGTTTAAGATCACCACATAAAAATATTAACCAAATTATAAGCTCTAATCAAATTTTCTCACTAAAGTCCTTTTTCTGTTTCAAGATCCAATTCAAGATTGCATTTGTTTTGTTTTGTTAATTTAATTTAATTTCCCTCGGCTTTATTGAGCTATAATTGGTTATGTAAAGTGGTTACATTGGGGGAAGCTGGGTGGAAAGGTCTATAGAAACTCACCCAAGGCTGGGATTGGGGTGGGGATGAGAGGATTGAAAGGGGGTGAGAGGGAACTTACCTTGGCTACGGGGATGTTGTACATTATTGTGATGGTGATTGCATAGAAGTACACATTTGTCAAAACTCATCAAACTGTACACTTAAAATAAGTACATTTAATCGTATGTGAATTGTGCCTTAAGGAAGTTGATATGTTTAAAAATTTTAAATGAAACTATAAGGTTATGTCATTCCCATACATAAAATTTTCCAGTGGCTTCCCATTACACACTGAATAAAATCCAAACTCCTAACTTAGAAAATTTTTAACAAATAAATCAAAATGGCTCTAACAAAAGGTTGGCTAAGGTCCTTAAGATACAAAGAGCTCTTATTAACAACAACAAAAAATGGGCTTGGGTCATGAATGGGCATTTTGTTAAAAAAAATTTTTTTTAAAGGAAGGATTGAAGAAACCATGTCTTTTTTCTTCCTTTTTAAAAAAATATGTTTTCTATTTATTTCAGAGACAGAGAAAGGGAGAGGGTGAGATAGAAACACCAATGATGAGAGAGAGTCATTGATCGGCTGCCTCCTGCACGCCCCTTACTGGAGATCGAGCCACAACCCAAGCATGTGCCCTGACCGGGAATCTCACCGCGACCTCTAGGCTCATGGGTGGGTGCCACACCGGCTGGGCAGGAATGGGCAATTTGTAAGAAAATAAAAATGAGTAATAATATTTGAAAATAAGTTTAACCCTATTAATAATAAAATAAATATGCTTTGAAACAAATAAACAAATAAAAGAAATGATCCCATGAAATGGTTTGTCTGAGGCTTGAAACAAATAGTAAGGCTTCCTTACCTTCTCTTAATTCTAGGAGCTTGCCAAGTCCCTTTCTCCTGGGTCTTCTTTCTCATGCTTCCTAGTCAATATCTCCAGTGAGATGAAGTGTCAAACAAAAAATTATGTTTAAATGGATGTTACCATGCTATTCAGACTTTTGGCAGGGACCTCAAAGGCCAAGAACAGCATGAGAGGTGCCAAGTACACAAACATCCTTAATTAAGGTCCCAGACCACCCGCAGCACATGCTAAGAGATCGGGAAACTGCCTCAGCCAGCTGTAGCCCCGCAGCACAGGCTAAGCGTGTAGGAGTTGATTAAGGATGGATTTCTTCAGAGAGAGTCATCAGTGTGTCCTGCCTCCCCTTCCTATGGGAGCCTCAGGTCATTTAAAAGGGGCTGGATGAGAACATGGGAGAAGGGGGGCATTCCTTGTGGCCTTGGAGTTAGGGACGCAGGGAAGCAGGAGCTTGACCTACTTGTGCCTGAAGGGCTGTGGGGAGAAGCTTAAATTCTCACGCTTGCCCCAAGGCAGGCAGGACTGTACTGGAATGGCCAGAATGTCCTGAGTGAGCAGCACAGGGTCTGGGGAGGTCTCTGGGTGACAGATGTAGGCCTGCTAAGGGGACTCTCCCCAACAGGGACAAGGTGACCCCAGCAGCAGGTGCACTGCAGGCCAGGAGTGAGAAGACTGGGTTAAGAGGCATTGCCCATCTAAAGGACTTGCAGAAGAGAGGGATCCCTGGTGATGGGAAGGGGTCTTTAAAGAACTCTGCAAAGTCTTCCATGCAAAAGATATTTTCTGCACACAGAAGGTCCAAGGACAACCAGTGGTATTCATCAAGTAAGGACTTTCCTGCCTTTGCCTCTCTTCCCTAATCCTTCCCAGCTATGGAGGCACCCAAAGTTGATCCAGGAAGTGGTGGAGTGCAAAAGAGGAAGGGGACCACCCCCCTGGCCCCCGCCCCCTGCAGGTTTCCCAGCCCAGGGAAGAAACTGTAAGTGAATGATAATTTAGATCTGGATATGCCTCTGGACTGGATTTTTAAAACACCTAGAAAATGACACTATTATTATGTTTCTCTCTTTTTGGGGGGAGGAGGGGCTGAAAATGACTGAGGGATGTTTTATTACCCTAGACTGACCTGAAGAGCTGAAGGACCTAATTGAAATTTCATATAGCAGGAGTGCAGATGGAGAACAAGGGGAGACTCAACATTGGAAGTCCAGTAGCAGATAGAATAATGTTGCTTTCTGTCTATATCTGTCTAGTTTAATTATTAAAACTAAAGCATCATGTTCTCCTAAAAGGCAGGAGACTTTAGAACAAAACAATAAGTACCATCAATGAGAAAGCTACATTAGTCATATAGTTGAAACATAGGACATGCAGTTCATAATATATGAGAAAAACAGCACAAGCTCATGCCTCCTTCCCCCTTCCTGAGCCGCCATGTGGATGAAATATTCTACCTGAACACTTAGGCCACCTTAGTCAGAGTCTCACAATGTCCCCGTTGTGCTCTTATAATACCAAGTGCCACTGGAAATGTTCTGTTCAGGGTGTTACAGTCAATACCCAGCCATTGATTTCTCTAAGAAATGTAATAAGGTTTTACGCGGAGCAGAGCTTATCAAAGCACTGGTGTGTGCGAAAACTCACCACAGCCATAATTTTTCTTCTTGTAGCCTAGAATTTCTAGAGAAACTTAGTCTTCCTATTTAATAAAAAAATGCGGAATTCACCCCAATGGTTGAAAGAAGCCACTTTTTCATGTCAAGAGATTTTATGATTTCTGGATATCATTACACGAATGGCAGAGTTACTCCTATAGCTCACTTGCAGAACCCTCTCCTGCAATGGATGAGATTCACCTCAACTTTTCTTCTCTTGCCTGCAGAGCTGGCCACTGACTTATAATATCTCCATCTGGCGTGTGTCTCTCCTTTCTGGACAGCCACTCCTTCCTCTCTTCCCTCCTATATGTGGTGACTTTAAACATGTTTTCCAGTCTCTTTACACTTCACCCATCAAGCCTAATCTCCTTCCCTTGAATGTGCTCTGGTCTTAGTGATTCACATCTCACTAATAGAATGTGGCAGAAGTGATGCTCTGTGATATCCAGGGCTAGGTCATAAAAGGTAATACAGCATTAGCCTGAGCAACCTCTTGGACACTGGCTCTTGGAACCCAGCCTCCGTGCTCGATCCCAGGTCACACAGAGAAACCTCATGTCAGTGTTCTGGCCAACAGCATGGCCAAGGCCCCAGCTCACAATCAGCATCAACCCCCAGGCAGCCATACGAGTGAGGAAACCTTCAACATGACTCCAGCCCCAGCCATGGCCTGACTGCAACCCCAGGAGAGACCCTGAGTGAGAACCACTCAACTAAACGCAGTACCACGAGAGAGATAATAATATGCCATTGCTGTTGTTTTATGCCGCAAAGGGTAGGGTGGTCTATGACACAGCTAGAGATAATCAGAACACTATAAAAATGCATGACTAATGAACCTTTGAAAATGTTTGTACTCTTTGAAACACTGTTTTCATTCTGGTGATATACTCTATGATTTAGACTCCAAACTATGGAAATAACTTTTATACAGAATGATTTTTTTAAAAATAGTAAAATATTGGAAGAAACCATTTTCCTATTATTGAACACTTGGGCTACAAAACTATTCCAAAGCCACATAATGAAATGTTATGAAACTATTAAGATGTATTTTTATGGTCCAAGATTTTCAGTCTGGACAAATGACATACTCATAGCTTCCTGTTCTTCCCTGCCAAATACAACTATAAACTCTGGAAATAATGCACATGTCAACCACAGAAAAACTCTGAAAGTTAGTAGGAGGAAGGCATACTGGTTGGGGACTCCAACACTGGAGGAACAACACAATAGAAAGGTGTCTTATGCAACCAACAGAAGGCAACCCAGGTTTCTGTTTCCCAACCCCGAACTTAGCAACAGATGGTAGCCCAGGTAGGATCATTCTTGCCCTGGATCCATCAGAGTCCTACCTATCACATAAGCAGAGACTGGCACAAGTGCAATGGAGATGAAGTGGCCAAGAGAAACATCTTCCTTTCCCTTTGGTCCAGAGACTTCAATCCCCCAATGAGAGATACTGGGGCAGAGAGGGGCACTGGCAAGAAGGACCTGCTACAACAAACAGCCTGGCCCAGGAAGCCTCTTTGTCTTATAGGCCTGAGACCGTGTTCACCTCCCAGATACACTGGGGACCGTGGGCGCCAATAGGAGGATTCTAATACCGTAAGTGCTTCTGAACCAGAAGGCACTCTCGGACTTCAATGGGGCTATATTTATATCTGTTAAAGTGAACTTCATAGCAAAGAAAGTTACTATAAACAAAGAGGGGTACAAATATACACAATCATATATGTGCATATATGACATATGATTCCAGATGTATGAAGACCAAACAATGGAGCCTGAAAATATATGAAGCTAAAATTGATAGAGCCACAGGGAGAACTAGACAAAATCCACAATTATAGCTCAAGACTTCAGCACTCCTCCTGAGCTATTGTGCGTATCCATATTTTTGTTCTTTCCATTGAATTACTAGATAGAAGTCTGCAAGGACACAGAAGGTCTGAACCATACAATCAACCAACAGGTACTAACGGACATATATAGAGCACTCCAAGAAGCCACCGAAGAATATACTTAATTTTTTGAGGTATCCATGGAGCATGCACTAAGATAGACCATATCCTGGGCCATAAAGCAAACCTCAACAAATTCAAAAGAATTAAAATCATGTCAAGTGTGTTCTCTGATTATAGATTCAAACTAGAAATCAATAAGAGAAAGAAAGGAAAAGTTCTGAGCAGAAAAAAGTAAGCAACATACTCCTAAGTAAGCCATGGGTTAAATAGGAAGACTCAAAGGAAATAAAAATGCATACAAGTGAGTAAAGATGAAAATAAAACATATCAAAATATATGGACTGCAGCTAAAGGAAAGCTGACCGGGAAATTTATAACATTAAATGCTTGCATTGCTGAAGAGGAGAGATCGCGGTGAATGACCTGAGTTCATACCTCAGGAAGCTAGAAAATGACAGTGAGAACACACCCAAAGCAAGTGCAAGAAAAGAAATGATAACCGTGGGAGGAAATATCAATTAACTTAAGAAAAGCAGAGCAAAAAAAAAAAGAAAAGCAGAGCAGCAGAGGAAATCCATGACAAGAAACTGGTTCTTCAAAATAATAAATTTGACACGCCTTTTAAGAAGCCTGGCAAAACTAAGAGGGCAGAAGACACAAATGACCAATATCAAGAGTGTCGTGTATTACATTTTCGTAATATTACATGCATATAATATTCTGGTATATCACTGCAGATTCTGTAGCCATTAAGAAGTTATAAGGGAATATTAAAAATTACTTTACAATCATAAATTCAATAACTTAGAAGAAATAGACCAATTTCTCAAAAACTACGTACTGCCAAAATTCAACCAAGATGTGTACATAAATCTTAATAGTTCTATGACCATTAAATAAATTGAATTTGTAATCGATAAGCTCCCCCAAATTAAATCGTAAGAGATATCCCAATAGATCTATGAGAATGACCAAAATAAAAACCAGTGACAATGTTAAATGCTGGTGAGAATATGGGGAAGCTGGATCACTTAATCGTCTTTGGTGGGAATATAAAATGGGACAGCCACTCTGGAAAACAATTTGGCAGCTTCTTATAAACACACGAGTACTACATGATCCAGCTATTGTGCTCTTGGGCATTTATCTCAGAGAAATGAAAACTTATCTCCACAAAATATCCTGCACATAGCAGCATTACTAGTAACAGCCCAGATGTTCTCCAAAAGGTGAGTGCTTAAACAGACTGTGGGACACCCATGCCCTGGGATGCTGCTCAGCCATTAAAAAGAACAAATGATTGTTCTTATTCATCTGATAGTTGCAAATTTGGATCTTTTTACCAAGCTCTTCCTATTTTCCCTCCCCTCCCCCCAGCCCCTGGCAGCCACTTTACTACTCTCTGTTGCTATGAGTCTGACTTTTTTTTCTAAGATTCCCCATATAAAGGATAGCATGCAGTATTTGTCTTTCTTTGCCTGGATTATTTCACTTAGCATAATGGCAGTATTTTCTTCTTTCTTATAGCTGAATAATATTCCATTATATATATATATATACTGCATTTTCTTTATCAGTTTATCTGTTGGTGGACTCTAAAGGCTGTTTCCATATCTTGGTTGTAAGTAAGGCTTCAATGAACACAGGGGTGCAGATCTCTCTTCTAGACTCTGATTTCATTTCCTTCGGATATATACCCAGCAGTAGAATTGCTGCATCATCTGGTAGTTCTATTTTTAATTGAGGAGCCTCCATACTGTTTTCCATAGGAACAAATTATTGATACACACAGAAACTTAGATGAATCTCCAGAAATTATGCTAAGCAAAAAAAGTCAACTTCAAAATATTGCATACAACATGATTCTACTTATATAGTATTTTCAAAATGGCAAAATTTTAGAGATGGAAAACAGACTCGTGAATGCCAAGACTCAGGGACTAGGGTGGGAGAGGGGCGGGAGGTTGTTGTTATCAAAGGGCAACAGGAAGGATCCTTGTGGTGATGGAATTGTTCATTACCTTAATTGTGATGGATATAGGAATCTATGCATCTGATAAAACTGTGTAAAACTAAATGCACACACACAAATGAGTTATAAGTAAAACTGGGAAAATCTGATTAAGACAAGTGGATTATGTCAATGTCAATACCCTGGTTCTAATATTGTATTAGTTTTGTAAGATGTTGCCTTTGGGGGAAAATGGGTAAAGAGAACTCTGTATATTTTCTTACAGCTGTATGCGTATCTATTATTACCTCAATACAACTTTTAATTAAAATTTATGTTTACAAAGAGACTGTGATAATATGAGATAAATTGTTTATAACATAATCACAGACTATCAAAAATTAAAATGTCATAAACTTTATATGTAGCATGATTCTATCAAATGGATTCAAAGAAAGCAAAAATAAAGTGTGTAAAATTTAAAATTAAAGAAGAAATGAGAGAACCAAAGGAAAACAAAAAACACTATGTTAAAATTTTATTTTCTAAATTTTCTATAATAAGTGGACAAGTTTTTGCCCACTCTTAGATTTTTAGACTCCATTAACAATTAGATAGGCATAGAACTCAATAGGTTCTCAACAAAGAGTGGTGGAAACTCAATCTGAATGACAGAAGAAACAGAAGTCTTCAATTCTGGGTTTTAATAAGAAAACAATTTGGGCATCAGTAAGTGAACTCCAGAAAGATGAGAATGGGGTGGTGGTACACATTACCACACTTTCTGGGTTCTTGGAACTTGTGGCACATGGGGACCACCCACTCTGCTGTGCTTAAGGCAGCCTCCATGCCTCCCTCGTGGCTTCCTCTCCTGCTCCTCTGCTAATGTACTTTGGGCTTGGCTGGAAATTATTCAACTGTGAAAACACAGAGCTTCCAATTGGTTTTCCTGTTTCAGTATGCACAAATTCCTGCACAGCAGGGAGATTTCTCGGGGGAAATTTTGAAAGCAAGTAGAGATGCTGAAGAAGTTTGGAGAAGATTGTTTTCTGCATGGACAGTTCTGAGTGCAATTAAGTTTTACCCAAAATTGGATAGGCTAAAAAATATTTGAGGGGAGAAAATACCCTCCCCCACCACAAAGAATCAGGTTTCATCTGAATGGCGGAAAACAGTTACTGAATTACAACATCATTACAAGCAGAAGGCACCTGAGAGACTGGCCACAGCCCCATTCACATCTGGCCTATGTACGTGGTGGCCTCAGGAGCTGTGCGGTGTTCAGCTTGCATGACTGCGTTCATTGATTCTGCTAAATCCAGTCATTACCACCACTACCACCCTCCCCACCACAACCGCAGAGATATGATCCTTTAAAAAGGAGGAAAGTGGGGCACAGAGAGGGGAAGGTTGTTGTCCAAAAACCACACAGCTAACCACAGAACCCAGGTTGTTGAATTTTGAACCAAGACTTTTTCTTCTCTCTCATGCTGCCTGGAAGAAAAGTTTTTACTAAAAAAAGGTTATTTTTAGAAGTATTTGTTTGAAATCTACATGGCGATAACCAAAACCAGGTCTATTTGCATAATGTCAAAACAAGAAGTCAATTGAGTGCAGGCTCTAAGTATAGTTTCCTCGCATATGAAACAGGTATAATAAAGTACCTGCCTTCTGGGGGTTGCTGTGAGGACCAAGAGTTAATACTTGTAGGCCACTTAGACGGTGCCTATCGTACACAAGGTACTTTATAAGTATTAGATATTGGTTGTAGTATATAGGTATGTATGCATGTGTTTCTACATCCTAGTAATGAGAATAAATTTTTATTTAAAATAAAAATAAAATAATAAGAATAAATAAAACTTAATTGCACTCAGAACTGTCCATTCCAGAGAACATATGCTTTTCATTTCTATTTCCACAGGACCTGGCGTGGCTTTGAGTACTCTTACTATTGTTTGATGATGGATAGGTGGGTGGGTGGGTGGATGGATGGGTGGTTGAATGGATGGATGGACAAATTCAAGTTCACATGATTAAGCAACCTGTTAACCTCAGAGCATGAGGATTTCTCACGGGGTACTTTTCTCATTGAGCATGAAGATATAAGGCTAGTTACAGGTAATGTTAGAGCTTTGGTACCATTGAATTATAGAACCGTTAGGGTCATTAAAAACTCATCTCATCCAACTTTCCACCCAGTGCAGAAAATCACATGATCAGGCCTGAACATGTAGCTCTATTTTGAAAACTGGGCAAGAGTTCATTCCCTGGGGGACAGACTGTTCTCTGACTGTACCACTGTAATCATTAACAAGTTCTTCCTAGGTCCATCTTATCACTTCTTTTTACTGAACCTCATGGTGACACCAAGAATGAGTGCAACTTTCCTTCCATGCACTTTTTTGTTGTTCACTCTTTGTACAAATATTTAGTGAGCATACAGTGATTAAAAAGTTGATATGGTTCCTGCTTTCCTGGAGATGACTTTGTCATGGAAGAGACAGAAGAAATAATTAGCTGAGCATATAAGGACACTACGGAAGGCGCTGCGGAGGAAAGGCACAGGGGAAGGCATTTTGACTGTGGCATCCCCAAGTCTGCCCTGAGATGCAGGAGAGGGAAGCCTGTGGAAGCGGCTGCTACTCTTCAGGGCTGCAGAGTCTGCTAATAGTGTAGAGAAGTCTCAGGGCCGTACGTTAACCCCATGGTAGTTTAATGCTCAAGTCGGTGAAATGAGGGACAGTGTCAGCCAGGCTTCTGTTCACACATGCTGAGATATTCTGTAAAGAAGTACCTCAAAATGAAATAGGCAGGTGGAGCATATCACAGATCACCCAAACTAGAACAGACTTTAGAGATTAGCTGAGCCACAGCCCTTCTCCCCTAGCATGCACCCACATACCCACACACCCAGACACCCACACAGTCATACAACCACACACTCCCATATTCACACACTCCCACACTCCCACTCCCACACCCATACGACGACACACCCACACACTCTCACTCCCACCCCCTCACACCTCCACACTCCCACACACTCAGGCAACCACACATGCAAACTGAGGCTCAACAAGAGAAAGGACATAAACCTCAGGTGTCCTGATTTTCAGCTCTCTATTCTGGCCACGGGCCCATGCTCCTAAACTTTACCCACTGCGACCCTCAGGATTTCCTTAATGAGTTTGGGACTGTCCCCTATGCCATTTTCCTATCTATCTCTAAGAGACCACCAGGACCAACATCATCATGCCTTACTCTTGGTTTACTTTGGTCACTAGAAGCAGCTAAGACATCATATCAATTTCAGCAATTCTTATGTGATGAAAACCCCCCAAATCCCCCAACCTCCTAAAACCTTCTAAGGTTTCCTTTGAAATTTATGGTATGTCACCAAGCCAAAGCCCTTTATATTAAACCTTTTCTCCAATGTTCTCTTATTGCTCTTACTGACTTTAAGCTGTCCCTTGAGAGAAGCTTATGCAACCCTATCAAATGACAGCGCTTACTCCCCACTCAGCATCCTGCCAGTTCTTCATTGCTGCGTCCAGGCTACTCTGGCTGCCTTCCCCTGAGGACCCAGCTCCTCGGAGGCTCATTAGATAAGACCGTGCCGTATTGCCCACTGCTCCTTGTTGCAGCCATCTACAGCTTTGCAGGCTTCTCTTCTTCATTCATGGAAGATTTAACACCATCTTCTCCATCAATATTCCCAATATATGTTTTCGTTATTTATGAAACTATGCTAAGTGATCCTTATAATAATTTGACCTTAAGGTTCCTTGGCCTTCTCTCCAATGATTGTCTTTGAGCCACCTCAGCTAAGGTCATATCCAAGATGTCATTGTTGTCTGACATCTGGGTCTCAATCCCACCTTTCTGCCCCATTCTCTCTGATACCACCCCTCCAGGTTGGTGGTGGGGTGGTATCATTCCACCCAGATGCCCAACTCATTGGTCCTCAGACACACAGCACCGTCCTTGGATTCTCTGGCGCAACATTAGAGTCACTGTCTTGCATGTAGCCTCAACTCCCAAGTACACGTTCTCCATGATCTTGCTTCCCTTTCATTTTCTCACTTGAATTGCAAAACACCAGGCCCGGTTAAAATCTGATCCTGCACACTCCACTCTTTCCTCTAAGCAGCTGAATGTGGAAGAGTAGAAACACCCATTCTTGCTAGTTGGTCTCACTTTATTTTTTTTCTTTATTGTTGAAAGTATTACAGGTGCTCCTCTTTTTCCCTCCTTTGATCCCCTCCACCTGGCATTCACCCTTGCCCCCCAGGTCTTCTCCACACTATTGTCTGTGTTCATAGGTCATGTATATATGCACCTAAGTTCTTTGATTAATCTCTCCCCGCCCCACTGCCCACCCCCACCTTCCCCCTGAAATTCATCTGACTGTTCCATGCTTCTATGTCTCTGTTTCTATCTTGCTCATCAGTTTATTTTGTTCATTAGGTTCTGCATGTGAGTGAGATCATGTGGTACTTGTCTTTCTCTGCCTGGATTATTTCACTTAGCATAAAACTCTCCAGGTCCTTCCATACTGTCCCAAAGGGTACGAGATCCTTCTTTACAGCTGCATAGTATTCCATGGTGTAAATGTCCCACAGCTTTTTTATCCACTCATCTACTGATGGGCACTTGGGCTGTTTCCAGATCTTAGCTATTGTAAATTGTTCTGCTATGAACATAGGGGTGCATATATTCTTTGTGATTGGTGTTTTGGGTTTCTTAGGATATATTCCTAGAAGTGAGATTTCTGGGTTAAACTGCAATTCCATTTTTACTTTTTTGAGGAAATTCCATACTGTTTTCCACAGTGGCTGCCCCAGTCTGTGTATTAGGGTTCCCTTTACTCCACATCTTCACCAGCACTTGTCATTTGATGGTTTGTTGATGGCAGCCATGCTGACAGGTGTGAGATGATATCTCATTGTTGTTTTCCTTTGCATCTCTCTAATGATTAGTGACTTTGGGCACTTTTTCATGTCTCTTGGCCATCGGTATTTCCATTTTGGAGAAGTGTCTATTTAGGTCCTTTGCCCATTTTTTAATTGGATTGTTTATCTTCTTTTTGTTAAGTTGTATGAGTTCATTTATATTTTAGAAATTAACCCTTTATCACATGTATCATTGGCAAATATGTTCTCCCATACAGTGGGTTCCGTTTTCATTTTGTTGATGGTCTAACTTTAAATTAATGACCACATAAGTGGGACCTCAACACTGCTTAGTAATTCCACAATTTTCGAATCAATTCACTCTTTCACTCTCTGGAGAGACAATTTCACATTTTATTTCCTCAAACCTCTGATACCCCCTCTCTTCCTCTTCCAGGGCAGCACCTGGAAGGTTTCCTACTAGCAAGCCTACTCCATTATCTTCATGTGTACCCACCTTCCTTCTTATTACAATGGGTGGCCTGTCCCTGCTCCTACCAAAGGCCAACCTTCCAGGGCACTGGCCTATCCCCTCTTGTCAACAGGATGAGAATTTTGCTGTTGTAATGAATTTCCCTTTTGTTTTCTCCCAAACATGCAAACATGCTGAGATATCTTCTATTTAGGAAAACCTGGGACTTGAGGTCACACATTCCTTTATCTGCTAGCCCATTTCTCTTCTCTCCTTTAAAGAAAAACCCTTGATAACTTTCTATAATTCCAATTTCTCTCCTTCTATTCTCTCTTGGACACACTATTCTTAGTCTTTCTTCCTCACAGTGACACCAAAACTACCTTTGTCAAGTTACTGATGGTCTTCATGTGGCTAAATGTAACCTAATTCTTGGTTCTCACCTTACTTAATCTATTAGCAATGCTCCATACATTGACTAGGCTATTCCTCTATTCTTCTTTGAAGACTTTTTTTCCTTGGGTTTCAGGGCACCACTCTCCCTCGGGTCTCCTCCTACCTACCTCAAGGCTGCTCCTTTTTAGTCTCCATGCTAGAGCTCTCTTGTCTTCCTCACTTCAGAACATTGCAGTGTCCAGGGCTCAGAATTCACCTCCCTCATCGCTTCTATCCTCGCTCTCTCTCCAGGAGATTTCATATACCCTGAGCTTTTAAATACCATGTATGCACTGATGGATTCTAAATTCATGACTTCAACCAGACCACTCCCCTACACTCCAAGTGCTTAGTTAACATTACAACTTACATTAGTAGGTCTCTTAGCCCCAAAATAAATATTTGCATTTTCTTGCCAAACTTAACTCCTGCCCCAGTCTATTTCATCTCAGACAATGGCAGATATGGCCTTATAGAAGTCCAAATGTTAAAATTGTTCTTGATTCCTATCACCCTGTTCAACTAATATATTGACAAATCCTGCGTATTTCACATGAGAAATATATTTACGATCCAACAACCTCTCCCTAATTCAACTACCCTAGACCAAGCCATCAGCAACGCTTTCAGTCTTCCTGCTCTGACTCTTGTTTCCTATAGTCTATCCCCTTATAGCATGTTCTGGTTCTAGCTAGTGGCACCTTGTAACTCCATTATCACCACTGCCCTACTTTCTGACTCTGATCCAGCTATACCAGTCTCTTAATTGTTCCTTAGGCACACCAGGCATGCTCCCATCTCAGGGCCTTTGGATTTACTGACCTCTCTATCTGAAATGCTGTCCCTAGTTTCACTTGATCTCTTCCACCTACATGGCTACTGTCTTACAACTTTCCATATGTTTCTTCTGCTAACTGAGATAAGAAAATCAATGGGCTAGATAATCCGGGGGCTCTCTCCCCTCCAGAGATAAGGAGGGTGACTGTGAAAGGCAACCCTGGTGGATAACCTTCTGTCATGAGCTTGAGGGCTATATCATTATAAACTCAGGTGTCTGGGGCCTAGAATACTATATAAGACTATTTTGTCATAAAGAACTCTGAGATATAGTCCTTAAGTGGTACATAAACTTACCAGAACATTTTATCTCCTTTATTTTAGTTGCTTCTATCTTCTGAGCTTTAAAACCTGAGCTGGAGAACCACTTATTATTTTTATTCTTTGCTATAGTTATTTGGGAACACATGTTATTTTACATTTTGGACTGTGTGCATCTCAAAGCTAGGACTTCCCAGCTTTGCAATCTCTCATATTTCTACCATAGACCATAATACAGAAGAGCTGTATGCTAAAAGTTATCATTTATAGGGCACTTATGTGCCAATGAGTAGATTGTTTGCAAAAATTCCTGTGATAAACTTCCTCTTGGGTACATTATTTGCCGTGTAATTTGCAGCTCTTACATACACGGATAAAGTTAGTTTCCTCAACCATTGATTTTGGGTGGGCCTTGTGGCTTACTTTGACTAATAGAATGTGGCAGAATTCACAGGCATTGTGTCTATGGCACACCTAAGCCTCAATAGACCTTGCATATTTCTGCTGGGTCTCTTGGAGCCCTGGCCAGCTTCCATTTGAAGAGTCCCAGGCTAGCCTGCTGAAGGATGAGAGACTACATGGAGCAGCTGAGGCCATCCCAGACGAGCCAGCCCCAGCTGGCCTGGCAGCTGACTGCAGACACATGAGTAAGCCTAGCCAAGGCCAGGAAAAATGCACAGTGGATCTTCGTCAAAATTGTCAACCCACAGAACTGTGAAGCAAATAAATGGTTGTGGTTTTAAGTCAGGGCTTGGCAAACTATGTCCTGTTGGCCAAATCTGGCCTGTATCCTGTTTTTGTAAATATAGTTATTGGAAAACAGCCTCACTCATTTGTTTATGTATTGTCTATAGCTGCTCTAAAGGAAAAACTCATTGCCATGTGTTCTCTTTACTTTTACATGATTGCCATACTCACAACACTTCTGACACCAGCTGTGTGGGTTTTCTAAACATCAAGGAATTTTGTGATCCCAGCTGGGTGTCCTATAAATCTAACTCAACTCTGACAATATCTACATGGTGTTAGTGTCGGATCCCAGGGGTAAGGGCTCAGTCCCAAAAGACCACCCCCACTTCAGATGCCAATTGCAAGTCCAGGTTGTCACCTGTGCTTCTGACCAACCGGTTGAGGGACATTCCCACAACCCCCTCCTCACGTTCAATTACTTTGCTGGAGCAGCTCACAGACCTCGGGAAGCTAGGTACTAGATTACCAGGTGTGGTTGAAAGGGGTTTCTTATAAATAAGAAGACACCCATGTCAATGTTGTGGCTCTGAAGACATTCCAGGAACAGTTCCAAATATTATAACAAAAGAACAAATAGTATAACAAAAGTTTCTCCCATTGCTCTTAACTGTTAGCTTAGAAAATTCCAAGGTTTGGGAAGTTGTGAGCCAATGTGGAGGAAGACCCAGACATATATTTGCTGTAAATCATACTGTCATAGCTGCTTTCACATTGCCACAGCAGACCACATGGCCTGCAAGGGTTAAAATACTCATTTTGTGACTCTGTATAGAAAAAAAGTCTGTAACTGTTCTAAGTCAGTGACTATTCTAAGTCGCTAAGTTTAGGAGTGGTTTGTGACCTCCAAGAACTAAGCCAAGCACTCTAAATTATTACGTATTAATTTTCACTTTAACACAGTGAGAATTTATCATGCCCATTTTACAGATGGGAAAACTGAGGCATAGAGAGGAAGGGTAATTTGTACGTGCTGGAGTCCAGAGGAAACCTAGTCTCACCTCATAGCCTTGTGGCATTGAGACACTGCCTCAGGAATGTTACATAGATGGGTGCCTGTCTGAGTGCATACAGAGCTGGATAAACAGCTCGGGTCAGCTCTTTCAATGTGTATCCCTAATGGATGACTCTGAAGAATCACTGAAACATATTCTGTGTGGGAGGGAGAGAATAAATAAGGGGGGGGGGAGAAGGAAGGAATGGAGGTGAAGAAAGAGAGGAAAGAGAAGGTTTAGAAAAGTAAGGAAAAGCAATCTAAAGCCTATTGAGGATAGTCTTCCATCTGTCTCTGATACATCTGTCTTTTATCTGATACTCATTTAGACAACCCACTGACATCTATTCTGAAGGTGGAATCGATTTAGAATCAATCTGTCATTGGGGAGATTTGGAAGCTCCTCAAGGGTCACTTTTGAACAAGGTAGGGAGACCCTATCCTGTCTTAGATCTAAGCTCTGGCCTCTGCTGGCCCAACGTCCTCTGGACGGGGTGAGGGGCCTTATTGACAGGGATGCTCACAGTGCAGTGGAGCAGTCCCGGCAGCTCCCTCATTTCTCAAGGCGAAGAGCATGTGGGCAGCACTTCACCACATTCCAGGCCAAACAAAAATCTCCCTGGTGTTCTCAGCATCCTCCCCCGCGGCAACTGTACCGATACTATTCAATAACCCACGCTGACTTTGGGAGGAGAGAAGAAATATAATTGTAAAAGCATAAATCCCCTTAAATGCTAAGATCAAAAGGAAGGTTTCCATCCAACGACACATAATTAAACAGGCGGACATGCCCAACTTTGATTCATAAATGCTTATGCACTTCTAAATTGTTGCCAGGGAGATCAGGGCCTGAGAAAATTAAAACCATTATGCCTCAAAAGGATACATGATTTTCACAGCTTTCTAACGTGGTTTCCTGTTGTGCAGAACTTTCTGTTTTCTCATTTTCTCCTCCGTGCCTCTGAGGCGATGTTCAGGGCAGAAAAGTAGCAGCTTTGCAAACATCCTTAGGATGAGAATTCCCGCAGGCTCAGTGGGATGTGAGTACAGAGCCAGACCATGAGGCCCACAATTTTCCAATTGCTTTATGTGGGCAAATTCCCTCCTCAGAGAAAGTCCCCTGAGATGGTCTCAGATGCTTGAGTGATGGGATGGAAGCCATGGTAAATAAAGCCCTTAAACTTATGGGGTATATTAATCAGGTTTCTTGAGAGCAACAAAATAATAGGAGAGAGAGATTATAAGGACTGCTCAGCAATGATGGAGGCTGAGAAATCTCATGATCTTTCATCTGCAAGCTCAAGTCCCAGGAAAGCCAGAATGAGCATCTTCAGGAATTTTAAGAGCTTTCATGAGGAAGAAGAATTAGACTCATTCCATATGGTGCAGAATAAGAGCAACAGGGTGAAGGTTCCAAGAGGCAGGTTTCAGCTCATTATGAGGAAGACCTTGCTGGCACTTGGAATAACTCCACAGTGGAAGGGGATGGCTTATTGCGAAGTGAGCTTCCTGTTACAGGAGGTGTTCAAACCAAATTAGAAGTATCATTCTGAGGTGCCTGCACTAAACGGGAACTGGAATTAGATCACCTCTAAAGGATATCCTAACACTGTGATTCTCAGAAGACACTAATCCTGTGATTTGGATCATAGCAAGAGTTTGGTAAGACCACATAAAAGAAGGAAAGCTGAGTTCACATTTGTCTGCCACTGGGCAGGAGACCAAGATATTCAGTTTCCATAACGACACTCTTAGGCCCAAGGCTTATGGCGGCTGTGTCTACACCTCTCCAAAATAACTGGTTATTGGGTTAGTCATTTGCACTATGCAGACAAATGTCTAGTGTGCTTTGAAAATTATTTTCTTCATAGAAATAGCATAGATTCCCAGTCATTCGCACTGAGAGAAATAATCTGATAGAATTTGTAAATCTTCCAAGTGCCTCACTGGTTTCCCAGGAAGTCCCTTGAGTTCTTGGCTCATTGGAGAATTTGTGGAATTTTTCCTCTGTTTTGACATACATTCATGTTGAATTTAGAGATGTCTGGCCTTGCCAGTATTGGCCAAACTGAGAGCAAAAAATAGAATTGATGATTAGCTGGTTGAAGTCAAGAAGGAAGGCTGGAGTGCCCTGGGTGCACTTAGCATTGCCCACCCAAACACTGCTGCTTCATGGATGCTGAGCTGTGGATCTGTGAGTGCAGGGACCTTGTCAACCTCAGAACTACATCCATCACAGGTAACCTGGTATAGAGTAAGTGTGATTGATGCTTCTATTTGAACGAGAGAGGGGATGAAGCCTGAAGAATGCGTGCTAGTTCGAGGTTGACAAGAGTTTCTCCTGGCACATCATGCCTTGCAGTTAATTAAGGAGGTACCCAAAGTGGAAAACTCCTTGCTAATGGCAAACTGCATCCCGACTCTTTCCCTGCCCAGAGTAAATTAGGAACATCACCATATTTCATGCTAGTAAGAACCAAGTCCTCTTGCCCTTCAGGGAAATTCCCAAAACTATAGTCAGCTGTCTCATGCCATACCAAGGACTCTGCCATCATGTCAGCCCACCTGGACTCGGCAATTATATGTCTGTTTCAAGGAACGAGTGAAAAGGTGGGATGTTGCTGAGACTGAGGAAGCTCCAGGGGAGAAAGGACCAGAGGGTATCAAACCGTTCTTTGTTCACTCAGTGACTTTCAAATGTCCTTCAAGCAGGCATTGACATGATTCCAGCAAAACAGGGTGAAGAGGCCTGGAAGGGCCACTAGCTCTTGGAAGCAAGCTGGGACCCTGGTGGCTCAGGCTGGCATAGGAGGAAGAAGGGAGGACTAAGTGGCACTTATGTGGACAGCCAGCAGCTGGCCCATGGAGATGAACAGGGTCAAGAAGCTCAAGTGCAGTTCAGGCAGGTGTCCATGACCAGGAGACAGGCAATACTCAGAATCAGAAGGCAGCAGGGTCATGACTGTCACAGGTGGGCTGGGAGCAGAATTCAGTCCCCGGGGAAGAGGTTGAGCAGACTGCAGTCGGGCTGAGCAGTCCTTCCTGGCAGGTGCCCGCAGGGCTGCGCAGGGAAGCTGAGCTGGAGGCCCAGGTGCGTGCCTGGACCGGTGAGATCCTGTGAGCACAGGACGCTCAGGGCTCGCCCCAGTGCACCTGACACCTGGAGAGAGCCGCTCGGGTAATCTCTCTTTCCTCCAGCTGCAGGGCTCAGGCAGTGGAAGTTCTACCTGCCTCACTCAGGATCATCTCAGGGACCATTCAAGGCTGAAACTCTAGGGGTGAGACCAAGGGCTCCAGGTAGGAAGGCTGAGATATGAGCCCATGCCGCCCTCTTTATGATGTCTGGGAAAATTGGGTCATCCTACAGCAAGGCACATCTCTGCCAAAAACGGGCAGTGAAGCCAAGGACACCAACACAAAATGATATCATAGGGGGGTGAGTGTGGCTACTTTCTATCCTGGGCTTATGAGATGAAATCTTAAACAAACACAATGCCAAATAATGATTTTGTTGTGGCATTTTATTGATAACTAGAAAAGACTTGCTCTAGGACTCTGTTCGATCCAGCAGGCTGGCCAACTCCCCACTTCCCACAGGTAATTACCTGCTCCTAATTGGGTTTGAAAACACAGGTTTGTATTTAAAGGTAGGAGACCAGTACACTTTGTATTTTTCCAGAGACACGTGGGTGAGAATTTAGTGTTCTGTGTAACTGTGGTTTAAAGAGCCAGATGACTTCTCCAGGAAACCCAGGTGCTTAAAGATCTGTGTCCTTCGGTAAAATATATCACTTCTCTTTGTTTATAAATGGAAAGGAGTGATGTGATGTTTAAATGAGGTTAGGGACGCAAAAGCCACTGTCCCAGTGCGGGGCACACATGAGGTACTCAGGGATGGCTAATTGAATCTTGATCTTTCAACGGGGAAAGAAATGGTTCTAAATCTCTACCTCCTGTCACTCTGGTGTGTGTCATAAATATTCTTATTATTTTTACCTCTACATATAACGCTGAATAGTTTATTATTTTCTATTTATCTCATGTGATTTTCAGCCCAGCTCTGTCAAGTCACCAAGATAGGTAAAATTATTTTCTGTTTACGGATGGGGAAATGGAGGTTGGCAGAGGGAAAGTGACCTGTCAAAGATCACGGTCCTTAACTAGATGTCAGGGTTTGTGGCAGCTGAGACCCAAAGGAATATTAAGCCTCAGGGAAGGGGGAGTTGGAGGAAAGCTGGCATGGATATTGAGAAGGTGGAATGAGAGGTACAGTTTCCAACCATCCCTTGAAGAGGTAAGGGAAGGCATGAACAAATTCTTACTTCCAGGAGGTGAGGTACATGGGCAAACGGTCTGGGGTACAGCAGAGGGCTCCCCTTCCCAAGGGACTGGTGCTCTAAGGAGACCCAGCAAACTCAGAGGCCCTACTAGAAGTAGGGGCAGGTTCAGAGACTGGCCACCACCTAACTTTAGCTTGGGCACCCTGGAATTCCTGATGAGCTCCTAGAAGGGGCAGAGTCCACCTGCATAGTGCTGCATGCCCCTGAGACAGCAGAGAATGGACTAATATGGAGCAGGGCTCACACTGAGGCCTTCCTTGCCTGGTCACTCACCTGACATGTTCATGAGAGTTTGCTCAAGGATGGCTCCCGTGGGTGCCTGCCCTGGCCTGGGGCACCCTGCCAGGCTGCCTCCTGTCTTTCTCCCAGCTTCCCTGTTCTCCTGCCCCACTTTGGGGCTGGATCTTAAATCCTACTCTCTGGTGAGTTCTTGCATGATGCTGGGGATGGGTTCAGAATAAGCACGGCTTTGGTCCCTATCTCAGGATGGAGATGTATTTATTGACATGCCTCACTTTCCTGCTGAAATTTCAGAGCCTCCAGGGCAGGGCTTTGTCTTTCTAGTCTTTGAATCCTCAGCACCTGTCACCGAGCCTGTAACATGCAATGCTTGTTGAATGAATGATGAATGGATGAATGAATGAATGAATCTGGCACCTCACAAATCACTGAAATGTAAACTTCACAAGGACAACAAGGAACATTGTCTCTGTTGCTCATTGCTGGACTCCATGCCTGGCACCTGATGGGCATTCAATAAATATTGCTGAATGAATGAAGGATTAATCTCTGTCTTAGCAGCACTGGCCTTTTCCCTTTCCACTGATTTGTATAGTGTTTGAGCTGGAAGAGACTTTAGAGGTGAATTGGCCCAAGTTCATTGTATTACAGACAGGAAAGCGAGGCCCAGGGAAGGGAATGGACTTGCTCAAGCACCCACTGCTAAGTTGGGACCCCAACACATGGATTCTGGCTCCATGCAGGGCCTTTGACTCATTACCTGCCCTGTCTTCATGAAGCTTAGCACCTATGAAGTGGACCAGACATACAGACATGCTGGGTGGTGAGAGCGAAGGCTCAGAGCTTGTCTGTTTCTCAGCCAGTGAGATGCTCGGTCCCTGCAGCACTGCAGGGCAGGGGGTACAGCAGAGGTAGAGATTTCAGCTCAGTGAGCCTTGCTCTCTGAGCAGTCCTACCCCGATGGCTCACTGCTCACACTGTGGGGCATCCCAAGAGACTCTGGTTCACTTGTTCTGCCCCCGGGGGCTGTTCCTCCTTTTGAGCACCCTGGGCACCCATCTTTTGTTCTTCACACTGGCAGCTGCTGGAGAGGAAGAAAATGCACAGACCACTTGGCTGCCTTCTTGAAGGTGAGAGTCTAGCACAGCAGCACTGGCTTCAGAGTGCCCGGGTTCAAAGGTCAGCTCTGCTGCTTCCTGGCAATGAAACTTGGGCCAGTTATTGATCTTCTCTAGGCCTCAGTTTCTCATCTATTAAAAAAAGGTTTAGAGGAAGAAAGTACACGAAACACATGAAAGTACAAAGCACAATGCCAGGCATGTGGTCAGCATCTAATAGATAAATGCCAGGGTTGCAGTTGATACTCAGATGGAGGATGCTCAGTACCATGCTTAGAGCCTCTGCAATCACACCTCCTGGGTTCAGTTCCCAGCCCAGTTCCTTTTCAGCTGTGTGGCCAGATCCCATTATTCAACCACTCTGTGCCTTAATTGCCTTATCAAAAGGAGGAGAGTGATAGTGGGGTTATTGTACTTGGTTTATGTCAGATTTAAATGAGTTAATTCACAGAAAGCACTTAGAACAGTTTCTGGTGCATGGAAAACTGGCACATGGAAAGTGCTAAATAAACATCATCAATTCCACACTCTTTTTATTATCTAGTTTTAAAAATGATTAAGGAGAGCCAGATTCTTTCTACCAGAGGCCTGAGTTGCAGACATGAATGCAGGCACCAGGACACCGGTGCCAACCTTGAGCTTATTGGTGGGTAATTTCATCAATTTGCCCTCTGTTCTCAAGCACAGCCCCAGCTAGCAGAGCACGATGCTTGCATGATGCTCGAGAGCTGGGCTTGCTGGGCAGTGACCTCTTCGCTGTATGCTATAAATGGCTGCCAGCAGTGAAATTACATTTATATTGATATAAAGAGCATTTTATTGATCAAACACAGGGGAAGAAACCTTTGAAACATAAACCCACTATTTTAACAATTCTTTGCCAGCACTAGGCAAAGGCTGCTTATGTTTTCTTTTTGGGTGAGTTGGCCTTCCTAGGGCAGCTTCCAGTGCATGTAGATGGACCAGAGACCTACCCTCCATGAGCAGCTCATCAATGACCACCTTTCTAGTCTTCAGCTCCCTGGCCCCCATCTTCCCCTCCATGTCTCTGTTCTCAAGGCTTTTCTAAGGATGGCCCTTCTTCTTCTAAACAGTTTGATCTCAGCCTTCCCTATCTGGCTCTAAACTCCCCTCTCTCCTTGATCTCACTGGCTGAGTGAGAAGGTCTCTGGTCCTCCATGCTCCAGGGTCATTTTGAGCAGTTGGGAGTGATGGTGAAGGCAACAGATTGCCAGGACCTCCCCAAGAAGAACTCGTAGGCTTTGGAGCATAAATTCATTTGAAACTGCTGTCTCCCACTCTCTCATGCCTGTGTCTGGTTCTGACTTCATTAAACTTTGTTAAACTAAATTAACATTGGTGCAGGCTATAAAGGAAACTTAGGACCTCTAGGTGAAAAATACCTAGAAGGGGAGAGTTTGTTGCAATTTCCAGAATGATTCAATTAATGTATGCATTCAGTAGCTTTGAATAATTCTGTGCCCAACCTCATGAGGAACCAAAGATTTGTTCCCAGTTTCTACCCTCAGCGGGCTGACCATGTAGCCTTGAGAGAGGAGAAACTTGATACAAACGGGTGAATCACAGGCAGCAGGATCTACTAGAAGTTATAGGAGTGGCACAAAAATTCATGGGGAAACAATAGTCTCTTCAACAAATGGTGGGAGATGACTAGATAGACACATGAAAAAGAATGAAGTCAGACCCCTACCTCACACCATATACAAAAATTACCTCGAGGTGTATCAAAGACCTAAGTATAAGAGCTAAAACTATAAATCTCCTAGAAGAAAATATAGGTATAAATCTTCATGATCTTGAATTAGGCAATAGTTTCTTAGATGTGACACCTGAAAAAGGAAAAAAATGGACTTCATCAAAATTAAAAACTTGTACTTAAGAGGATACCTACAGAATTAAAGAAAATGTATTCAAATCATATATTTGATAAAAGTTTGGTATACAGAATATACAAGGAACACAGCTGAGCAAGAAAAAGACAACCCACTTTACAAATGAGTAAAGGGTTTGAATAGACATTTTTCCAAAGAAGAAATGCAAATGGCCAATGAAAAGATGCCAAACATCACTGATCATCAGGGAAATGCAAACCAAAACCACAAAGAGATATCACCTCATACCCATTAGGATGGTTATAATCAAGTGTTGTTGAGAAGATGGAAAATTGGAATCCCCTTACAGTGCTGAGTGGAATGTATATGGCACAGCCACTTTGGAAAAAATGTTGGCAGTTTCTCAAAAAGTTAAACATAGAGTTGCCATATAAAATAACAATTCCACTCTTAGATATACAGAGAATTGAAATATGCTCACATAAAAACTTGCCGCACAAATGTTCACATCAGCATTACTCATAATACCCAAAAGGTGGAAACAATCCAGATGTTCGTCAGCTAAGGAGTGGGTAAATAAAATGTGGCATATTCATGCAATAGAGTGTTATTTAGTCATGAAAGAGAATGGCATACTGATACTTGCTGTAACATAGATGAACCTTGAAAACATTATGCTAAGTGAAAGAAGCCAGACAGAAAGTCTGTGCATTATATGATTCCATTTGTATGAAATGTTCAGAACAGGCAGATCCACAGAGACAGGAAGATTAGTGGTTGCCAGGAGCTGGGGTAGCAGGGAATCAGGAGTGACTGCTGAAAGAGTACCATGTTTCCTTTGGGGGTGATGAACAAAAATGAATTTTATAGCATGTGAGTTATATCTCAAAATTTAGAAATGAGTGGCGTAGACCCAGGGTGCTTTGAATGGTCAGTTGAAGGAGGGAGCAGTTAGGCCAGGATACAACTAAAGAAGGAGCGTCTAGTCTCATTCCCTGAGATTTCTCTCTGAGAGCAGCAGGCCCCCAAGGTGGCCCTTGTGACTGAGAGCACAGGAGGCTGTCACTCTTGGCATATAAGAGTCTCACTGCCAGGGATGCTGAGCCCTCTAGGCAGTTTTAAAGGGAAATTGCCTTTTTTCTAAAAAAAAAAAAAAAAAAATTAAGTTATTGGGGTGACATTGGTTAATAAAATTATATAGGTTTCAGGCGTGCAATTCCGTAAGGCATCATCTGTATAGTCCATTGTGTGCTCACACCCGATGTCCAGTCTCTCCATCACCATGTATTTGTTCCCCTTTACCCTGTTTGCCCTCCCCCCGCCCTCCTTTCCCTCTGCTAACCACCATTCTGTTGTCTGTGTCTATGAACAAACAAAACAAGCAAACCTTTTTTTTTTTTTTTTTTTTTTTTGGTGTCTGTTCCTGGAGAAAAGAGGCGGAAAGCCTTGACAAGTCTAGAAATTGGAAACGTAAATGAAAAAGGGTGTCCTCTGGGAGAGTCTGGAGGTGCAGCCTCCCCAGCTCAATCACCTTGTGCCACGGAGGCCTCGGCTCAGGGACTCGGCAGCAAAACCAGCTGCAATGGTTTGCCATCCGTCTCTCAGACAAGGCACGAGCCCGGGTGTTATGCCAGAGGGGAGCGAAGGCTTCTCAGTGCACATCAGCCAGCACGGTAAAGAACAGCTCCAGCCTCTGCTACCTCTACAGGGCACGGAGAGCGGCAGCTTGGCAACGTCTGGGACCTGACCGGCAGGCTGCGATGGTGTAAGGTGACCGCCGACGCGGGAGCCACCAGGATGCGCGGGCTCTGCGTGGGGGGTGGAGGGCAAAGCCTGCACGCGCCTCGGGACACGTTTCTGTTTCTGGAGACCACGTGGGCAGGCACCTTCATCCCACAGACGCTCAGGGACGCCAAATGGCTTGGCTAAGGTGACAAAGCTTATTGCTAGCAGATCAAGGGCTGGGGGCCGGATTAACTGTTCCCACATTTAGTGTTTAACTCCTTGGTCCACTCTTCCTCTCAAATGATAGATTCGGTGACACCTGGTCTTTTGACTCTGTCGCTCTGGAACTCCAAAGAATTACTCTCTCCTCCTCCTCTGCCCCTTCTCTCTCTCTCTCTCTTTTCCTTTATTTTCTGATTGAGTTGAGTAAAATTCACCCATATAGAGGTGTCACATAAAGTCCTAGAAACAGAGTGATTTTCAAACCTGAGCAAGTATGAGAGTCACTTGGTGGGCTGGTTAAGACAGTCCTTGCTGCCCTAGCCGGGTGCTCAGTGGTTAGAGCGTTGGCCCTCGGACTGAAGGGTCCCGGGTTTGATTCTGGTCAAGGGCATGTACCTTGGTTGCAGGCTCGATCCCCCGCCCCGGGTGAGGCGCAAGCAGAAGGCAACCAGTCAATATGTCTCTCTCACATCAATGTTTCTCTCTCTCTCTCTCTCTCTCCCCCTTCCACTCTCTCTGAAAAGCAAAGGGAAAAAAACTATCCTTGTGTGAGAATTAAAAGAAAAATAGGACAGTCCTTGCTGGGCCCCATTCGGAGTTTCTGATTCAGTAGGTCTGGGATGGAGCCTGAAAACTTGACTTTTTAAAAAAGTTCCCGGGTGAAGCTCAGGGATCACACATTGAGAACCCTGCTCTGTAGTTTGAAAAGTCCATCTCCCAGCATCCAGGCAGGATTCCCCTTACATCATTTCATACTAGTGAACATCTCTCTTATTTACATAAGTCTCCAGAAAATGAAATTCTATAGACACTTCATATCGTTTCAGTCGTCATCTGGGATTTATTGAATACCTACTACATGCCAGGTGGACTAAATCCCATAGTCAGGAGTTCTATCTAATCCCACATCACCCCATGAAGTTAACTCATTGATGGTTAAGAAACAACTATTCCTTGTTTCTTATTGCTGAGAGCAAGACTTGGGTGTGACAGAGGCTGGAGCTATTGAGTGATTGCAATGATGTCATTGTCACCTGCTGACCTCCTCAGTCACAGGCAGTCCTGAGAGCAATCTGTTAAAGATTTTTGTTTGTTTCCAGAGTATCCACAGAAACCTCAAATCATGGACTTGCATATCTGGATAGGTCTCTCAATATTATCAAGTCATCTCTCCTCACTCCGTGACCTCCACCCTTTCTCCTCAGCTTCCACTACAATCCTAGCCTTCTTTAGCCTCTGTCTGATGTGCCCCGTCTTCATAAAATCTTCCCGATTCCTAAGGGACATGAGGTCATTCGCTTTTCTGCATCCCCATTGCACATTTTTGATGTGTCTACAGAGAAGAAAGCAGGTAACCACCAGAGCTTGAAGGACTTTTGCAAATGTAGCACAATCTTCTTATTTGCCAGGGCAGGAAATGGAGGCCCAGGAGGCAAATTAGGATGTAAGTTAAGAAAAGAGAAACAACCAGCACTCTAAGGAATCTACAATGCAGCGAATTTTGTTTTCAGTAAAATGAGTCCTGGTGGAAAGTCCTTGAGCAGTGAGACTCCCCTGTGGGAGGAAATGCAGGGAGGAGGGACTTGTGAGTGGCCAAGTGATGTTTGAGAGGGGCCAAGGGGCCGGAGGGGTGGAGAGAGAGCTGCAGAATCTCTACCAACCCATCCCTGTTTCCCCGCTGTGACATTGACCTGTTCCAGGCCCCAGGCTACCTGTGAGTCCCAGTCTGAGTGAATTAGCTGAGACCTGCAGCCTGGTCAGGGCCAGGGGCCCTGGAGAGTGCTCTGCACCTGCTCCCTCCTCCTAGAGCTTAGCGGGCCCTGAAGCCCTGGTGAAAGGACCCAGATCCTACCACTCTTGCAGGGACTGAGTCTTGGTCTGTGCTGGCTCAGGATTTGTGTGCACTCTTTCTCTAAATCTTTTTTTAGAAATTAGGGTCATCTTAGACTTCACCCCTTCTTCTGTCATATACGCAATCGACGGGAACAACAGAATATGATCATTTAAATTATGTAACAAGGCACAAAAGATCCCCGTGGTCCCACCTGACTGCATGCTCTTCCTTGTCATCCCCTATTCTCCCTCCTGCAGTCCAGGCTTCAAGTGTTTTTCTAGCTCCTTTGCTCTCAGCACGCCACGCTCTCGCAAGGCTCCATGCACTGCTGGCAAGGGCTTCCCCGCTGCCCGCTGGAGCAGACGTTGCCAGTGCCCCATCTTCAACTCTCATACCTGACACGTTAGGGTGTCCAGCAGCATCACAACTTCAAGCATCTGTGCTTCTGTACCTGTGGGCTTTCACCAACCCAGAGATGGCCATCCTGCCCCACAAGGTAGGCTGAAAATGCCAGGCACCTAACATTCCCCTCTGGGAGCAGAACTTAACCCCAACTGGTGTACAAACGCCCCAGCTCCCTTGCCCCTCAGGTGAGGTAATTCTGGGATGTGTGTTTGGTACCTTTTCCCAGAGTTTCTCCACAGAGTGTGATAGTTGACTTAAGACATCTTTGTGGATGTTTTTCTTCCCTTTCTCTAGTCATTTTCTTTCTGGTGTTCGTATACCTCCTGAATCAACGTTTCGCCCTCAAATCTTTGTTTCAGATTTTACTTACGGGGTGAATACAATCTCTGACACAAACTACTGATCTTATACTTAAAGTGTCCACTAAAATATCATCTTCTTCTAAGACTTCCAGGCAGTAAAGCACTGTGACCTGCACATGCCAAGGGCACTGTCTGCGTGCCTCTATCAGGGCACGTGGTAGACTGTTTTCTAAATGCCTGTTTGCCTGACAGTGTCTCCCACTATACCTTATCCTAGGAAGGCGGGGGGCCACGTGCTACCTTTTTTTCTGTTTATACCATCCCACTTCCTCCCTTAGAGTGGGTATTAAGTGATGGGTGGGTGGTCGCCAAGTATTTGGCAGGCATTGTGGTTCAGAGGAAAGAACATTGTACATGGAGCCAGGAGACTGAATTGGGTCCCCATCCTTCCACTGTTCCTGTGTGACCAAAAATAAGCCACCTAAACTCTTACAACCTCAGTTTCCTCTGCATGGGAAATGTATATTGGAGGCAAGACCTCTTGGGTTGTCTCCATCAAAGCTAATAAAAGGTAAAAAGAGCCTTCTATTTGGCACATCACCAAAGACACCAACAACTGAGGACTGGTCTCCACCCTGAAGACTGGCCTTCACTACCCACACTCGGCAGTCTCCCCCTAGGGTGTGCAAAGGAAGGCCGCGGAGCTGGGTCAGGAAGCCTGGCGGCTCTCAGCAGTGATGACTCCCTGCTTCGGTGAACTCACAAAATGCAGAGTAATTTCCCTTCCACGTAGCCACCAGCAGCACGGAAGGAGAGCTACTCTTCCCACCCCCTCCCTCTTCCTTAATTAGTCATGACTCATTAATTGCCACCAGCGAATAAGTTTTATTCTAATTTTCATGATCTAATTCAGAGATGTTTTCAGCTAAAGATCAGGATATAGGTTTTTGGCTTGGCTAATGAAATAGCTAATGAATTTGCATTAGCGACAATTACAGACAGGACACCTAAAGGGGAAGGACCCGGCGCATCCCTCTGCTGATGCCACTCGCTAATGGCTCCTTGAAGGGGGAAAGCTCGGTCTCCGTGCTCACTCCCTGGGGACAGAGCTGTGCTGGAGGCTCGGGCCTGAGGAGGAGGGGAACAGAAATAAAAGCAGTTGTCTTGCTCTTTTGTCCTTTGGTGCTGTGGTTCTGCTTTCAAACCAACAGCGTGATGTGAAAGTGGGCTTTCCAAAGGGAATAATTACCTTCTCATAAGAGGATCGATTTATCAACCTGTATGTAAGCAAAATTACTTAATATCAAAACAATTTTGAATCCTAGAATAATTACTCATCAAGGAAGGCAGATTCCTTTGCCAATCAGATGAGCATCCAAAGCAAGCAATGGCCACAGAAAGCCCATGAACATTTAAAATACAGTCTCAAGATTCTTGCCTGACCCTCCTGTGGTAGGGTCTATGATTCTATGGGGCTCTTCCACTGTCCCCACAGTCTCCCATCCTTGCCTCATAGAGTGAAAACATCTATTGAGGGTGGAAAAACCAGGGAAGAGAAAAGGCTTTAAAATCACAGAGCTTAATCATGTGGCGTTGACAGCTTTATAATCTCTGTTCTGATGCAAGCCAGCTGGTCCAAGCAGAGCCTACATCAGCAGGTCTAAGCAAGTCAAGGCCTAGGCTTCAGGTGCAGGAAAGGAAGTCCCCAAATTGGCTGAATGCACTCCAGCACCCCACTACCTGGTTGCTCCCACCTCCCCCTATTACCCAAAAGTCTTGGGGTAGAAGTAGCATCCTTCGCAGCCCCCGAGTTAAATATGCAGTCACCACTTTGGGGTAGGGAGTTGAGGGTTTTTTGGGTTTTTTTACCTACTTTCCCTTCTTTCTTATTTCCTCCCCTCCCCCCTGATTTACCTTGACTTGGATGTCAGGTCATCTCAACTGACCTCCTAGGGTCTTTTCTGGGCTCTTACTGGGCCTCCTTCCACACTGGGAGGTGAAAAATGCTTCCTTTAATCCCCCACGTGCTCCTCAATCTTTGTCTTTTGGAATGCCTGCTTTGGGCATCTTCCTCTCAGGACTTTGACAGTTTTATGCACCAGCTAATGTTTCTTGTGTAACCTCTGGTGCTTTTTCATGGTCAGAGGGAAACTCTTTCTGAATTTAAGAGGTTGAGATGGCTGAGCGAGGGATCTGGTACAAGGGTGAAAGTAAAAATTATTACTCCCTTGGGGAAGCCATCATATATTTTCCAGCCCCTGTTGACCATGGCAGTGAGGAGAGACCAGCCATGTCTTCCACATTTATGTTGCTTCAGCACTGAGCATAGTGCTTGGGACACACTGCTGGAGCTGGAAATTTGTGTGGAATGAATAAATGGATGAAGGAATAAATTTTAGACTGTCTTCTATATGGTGAGAAAGCTGGAGAACGATCAGAACTGAGATCATCAAAATTGAGATCTCGGTCCCCAGAGGAAAACAATATTACATTACGGACTGTGATACAGAGACCAAATTTGGGATTGAGATTGTGACCTTAAGCCATTCTATGCAAGAAGGGAGTTGATTGCCAATGCAAATGCCATCTCAATTACCCTAAATACATGCCAAAGCTTGGCCTTCAGAGTGCTACTTGCCCTTTCAAAATACACTTCATTTTAAAAGAGTAATAAAACAGGCACTCAAAAGCACATGGCATCATGAAATGCTAGCACTGGCAGGGGACACAGTGGTGTAGACACCGGTAGATAGGAGGCACCGTGGCAGGCACCCTACCTGACTCCAACAGAAAGTCTGACTGAGCTGTGGAGCGGCCTGACACAGCTCTGAGTGCATGCAGGCAGCCAAGCCAAGCAGGAGAGGAGAGAGAGAGAAAACCCGAGCGATGGGGCAGAGAAGCAGAAATACCTCCGCCTGCTCAGGAACAGGCAGGGAGAGGGCGAGACATTGTGCAGCTTGCGACCACACAGAGATGCCATCTCAGATGTGTAAGGCGTGGGCTAGCATAGGAACCAGACGGAGAATGCGGCTCTGACATCAAACAGGCCTGCTTCTCAGCTGAATAGCTGTGCAATCTACTCCCTGGCCCTCTCTGAGCCTTTCTTCCCTCACCTGTAAAATGCAGGTAATAACAGCATATAGCTCATGAGATTGTGCAGAAGGACAAACTGGATACTGGGAAAGGTCACTGAGACTGTGTGCCAGGAAGCATTCTGAGCTCAAGGGACCGAGAACCAGGCGGATGAGTCCCTGGGCTTGTGGCATTTTCGTTCTAGTGGGAGGCAGCCCTTAAGTCCTCATAGGGAGAAAAGATAATTTCAGGTTGAGAGTCATGCTGAAAGGGAAATGAAAAGGGCTTATGTGGCCGTCAACTCCTGACTTCGGGGTGGAAGGAAGGGGCTATGCAGAGAGGGGGAGGCCTCTCTGAGGATGTGACAGATGAGCTGTCATGTGCGTGACAGAGAGGAGTCCAGCAGGGGAAGCTCTGAGGGCAGAGAGTCCCAAACCGACGGAATAGCATGGGCAATGCACTGGGGTGGAGCAGAGCTTGCTGTGTTGGGCACAGAGACGGCCTGGGTGGCCTTGGCCTAGCGAGTGAGCAGGAGAGAGCACCAGGGGAGGGGAAGGTAGGATCTGGTTTATGTTTTTAAAAATCACTCTAGAGAATAAGGGATGCATATAAAACAGCTCACGCCATATGTTAGGTGCACATTTATCATGGCGATTATAGAAATGTTTGCAAGGTGGTGAGCAGTGTCAGACACATAATACGTGTGATAAGAGGTTTGTTCAAAGCATGTAATGTGTGCTTAGCTGCTTCCTGAGGATAGCAATTCAAAGATAATTAAGGAAAAGACCTGCCTTTAGCAGTCCATAATCTAGTAAGGACACACCAGAAGATCATGATAATTCATAACGGTAAGTTGGAGTGAGGTGGGAAGGAGCTGGCCAGTTTCAGCTGGAAGGGAACAGCACGATCGTGCAGCCCTGTGGGGTTCTGCGTAAGATCAAAGTGGTAGGTGGTGCACTGGGAGGCTGGGGACCCAGACGGGGCTCACCTGGTGGGGCATTTGCGAGCCCAGAAAAGGAGCAGAATGTGTCATATTGTTGATAGGGAGTCACTGGGGAGTATTCACTCAGATTCAGAGTAGCAGATTACCCAGGGAAATCTCCCCAAGGAGGCAAGGAACAAGAGAAAAGAGTCCTGATCTCAGGGGCTCTGGGGTTGGGGAGCGAGGGGCAGGCTGGTGGGCTGGGATCTGGGCACTACTCCAGGTTGCAAGAGGGAGTCAAGATGTTACAGACCACACAGTGTGCCCTCTTATTGGCTCTGATTCCTGCACACGGTTTGTCAGCTTCCACTCATTACCAGCAGCATGCCCAGGTGAATGACACCCATGTCCAAAAGCAACCAGGGGGAGGCTGTGGGGTCCTCAGAAAGTCCACCTGTCCCTGCGGATAGGTCACTCAGGCTGTCTCCAGTCCATCTTCCCCTTCAGGAAGAGCATGCTCTCTCTTCTTGGCCTTCAGAAAGGATTGAATTCTGGAACGCGTGGTCACTGAAGGGGTCCACAACAACCTTTGGACTTCAGCAAATTTGCCGTAGATTTGAACCATGAAACAACAATCGATTGCCCATTCAGCAGCTCCTGGCTTTGTCCGATATTAGTCATTCTTGGCAAAAATTTCCCAGGGCAGAGAGACCAGAGGAATGGACTGACAACTCTAGCATTACATTAAGAGTTTATTACCAGAACTTATATATGAGGTGCCTCCCTGGGGGCAGCCAAGAGACATGAATATCTTCCACACCAGGCAGCAGGGGCTAAGGGGTTATATAGGACAGGGAAGGACGGATGGGATACTGGGTGTGATCCGCACTAGAGAACAGAAAAACACCTATCATGTTTGCCCAGGGTGGGACCATGGCCTGTTTTAGGACCCAGCAGAAACCAGCACACAGTGGGTCATAGGGGAGGGGTCCAGCAGACAATCTCTGAGGGGATTTAGCAGGAGCCATCTCTGCTCTGCCTCAGTCTAGCTGGCAGGTCTAGCAAGGTTCACGCAGGTGTCATGTCATGGGACGGTCTTTCCTCTACAGTCACCTGCTCCAGCAGAATTCAGCCGCCTTTGATGACTCTCCATCTCTCACATTTGGTCAAACCAGATGGATTGAAGCTACACACTTATCTCCATGTCTTCCAAACCCCAACTACAACAATGTCAATGAAGAAATTTTTTGAAGGTTGTCAACCCACGGGGACAACTGGAGGAGGAGAGGAAGCAGTAGATGTCAAGAGAAAAATGACACTTTTTTGAAGATGAACATTACAAGGGGAATAACAAGTGATTTCATAAGGAGAAAAAGCTGAATTATGCGTGCCCACAAATAGAGTTACGGACAGGAAAGGAGCCAACTTGTGCATGAGCGCGCGCGCACACACACACGCACACATGCACACATGCACATACATGCACACACGCGCACACACACAGGAGGAGAAAGCGCGCTGCAATCCAGCCTGGGGTTGGCTGGCCACCCTCGCCCCCGGCCGTAGGCTGTGCCTGCCTTGGGAGGGTGCCTTTCTCTAATTAGCACGAATGTGCCGGTGGCAGTCCTACTCAGCCTGGTGCTTTCATTTCCGTCAGAAAGCTGTCGCTTTTTAAAAAAAATTTATTTCCTTGTTGAGAGTATTACAGATGCCCCTCATTTTCTCTCCTTTACCCCCTCCACCTATCCCCCCAGGCCTTCTCCTGTCTGTCGCCTGTGTCCATGGGCTATGCATACAGTATACAAGCTCTCTGCTCAGCCTCCTCCCGCTCCCTTTCCGCTTTCTGAGATCTGTCCGTCTGTTCCATGCTTCCATGTCTGTGGTCCTATCTTGTTCTCAGAAGACAGAAGGTCAGCATGACTGATTCAGAGGAAATGTGCCACCACCACTGAGAAGGCATCTCTAAGCGTGGAGGCAAAGGGGCCACCTGGAATGCCACCAGTGCACAGGAAGGTGGCAAGGATGGAACTGGTCACACATGCAGCTCCTCAGCCAAGGAGGGGTCACTGGCAGATCCGCCCTCTTTCCTATCCTGTCCCAAGCCCTCAGCCCCCTGTGACTGCTCTCACGGTAACAGACACTTTATTTAGTGCCTTTACTTGGAAAAAATATGAAATTACTTTTACCATATGTAAAAAAAGTCTATTTTCACCATAAAACCAATAAATGCTCATTAAAAAAATTTAGGAAATAAGAGAAGTGAAGGTTAAAACAAAAATAAATAATTTCCGCACCCACTGCAGGGAAGCGCTGTTAATAGTTGTTTGTGTTTTGTGTTCAGCTTTTTAATAAAACTCTTCTATACATGGACATATTTTTTACATTGCTGTAATTACATACTATCTTGCTTTTTAACTTTCTATTACATCATAAATGTTTTGATGTTATTATATCACTCAATGTATTCCATCAATTTTACATATTTTGCTCAATTTTAATATCTGTGCAATGCTCCATTGAATGATTATACTATGTGTTACATAACTTTTGCATTATAATTTGGGTATTTATGGAGGTCCTGAACTTTTACCATTAAAAATTACACTTAGCTCCTTATTTAGGATTATTCTCAAGATAGAATCCCAGAAATGCTATTACTTGATTAAAGACCAAGAGTATTTGGAGGTTCTTGAGAACAATACAATAGCTTTTACTATTCAGATTGCTTCTTTCATTCTTCTTATTATTATTTTTGTGTGTGTGTGTGTAAATATTTATTGCATTCTCACTATGCTCCAGATGCTGTGCTTGGAACTGGGTTTTCAGTAAGGAAAAAAGTCACAATCCCTATGTCTATGAACATTGTAAATTTAGTAGAGGAAAACTTTAGTTTAATAATCAAACAAATGTGCAGTTTTAAATGGTGATAAACAACACTATGAATAAAAATAGAAAATGCTTTGAGAAAGTACAACAGAGGAGTCTAGTTGAGATAGGAAGAAGGTTAGGGAAGACTCCTCTAAGGGCATCACTTCAGCTAAAATCTAATGCTGCTGTTAGACAAACTAAGAGTGGAGCCAAGCACTGTACATGTGGAGGGCATAGCATGTGCAAAGGCCCTGAGCACAAACAGAGATTGGCATGTAGGGAACTGAAAAGACGGCACTGCTTTCAGAAGGCAAGGAGCAAGAGGAGCAAACACAAGATGAAGCTGGACAGGTAAGTTTGGAACAAATAACATAAAGATTCGTAGTTTTATCATAAGTGCAGTGGGATGATAGGCAGGAAGATAGCATGAGATTTGTGTGTTCTGCAAAGGCTTGGGGGCAGACTGAAGGGGTTGGGATGGTGGCTAAATGGCATGGGGTTTCTTTTCGGAGTAATGAAAAAAATGTTCTAAAATGGATTGTGGTGACGGGTGCACAGCTCTGTGAAGATCCTAAAAGCCTTTGAATTGTACGCCTTAAATGAGTGAGTTGTATGGCATGTGCACTATATTTCAATAAAGCTGCTTATAAAACGTGAGGCTGGCTTCAGGGTGAAGAATGTGTTGTAGGTGGCAAGAGTGGGTGAGTAGATCAGTTTATAATAGTTGAGTTGGGGTTTGACTGATGGATTGTTCTAGGGTGAGGAACACAGAGAAGGGAGCAGTGGACAGATTCCAGGGACAGTTTTGCACTTATATCAATTTCTTAGAGAGAATGTAAGCTTCTCAAGGCTAGCGATTTCTGCTCTTTTACTAAACAAACACACTTTCCCCCCATCTTTACTAAGGTAAAAATGACAAGTAAAATTGTAGTATATTTAAAGTGTACAGCCCCTTGATTTAATGTACATATATATTATGAAATGATTCCCACAATCCAGGTAACCTATTCATCACCCCACATAGTTCCCTGTTTTTGAGTGTGTGAGAACACTTACCTGCTCTCTAAGCACACTTCAAATATACAATTCAGTGTTGTTAACTGGATTCACCGTGCTGTACATTAGATTCTCCAAACTTATTCATCTTAGAGCTGAAAGTTTGTATTCTTTTACCAGATCTCCCCATTTCTCTCCCCCCCCCCCCCCAGCCCTGGCAACTGCTATTCTACTCTCTTTCTACAAGTTTGACTTTTTTTTATTATTCCACATGTAAGTGTGGGATATCATTACAGCATTCGCCTTTCTCTGTCTGGCTTATTTCACTTAGCATAATGCCCTCCAGGTTCATCCGCGTTGTCACAAATGGCAGAATGCTATAAACCACACTTTCTTTACCCATTCATCTGTCAGTGGACTCTTAGGCTGTTTCCATGTCTTGGCTATTGTAAATAAACATGGAAGTACAGATACCGTTTTGAGAGGGTAATTTTGTTTCCTTCAGATAAATACCCAGAAGTGGGATTGCTGGATTATATCACACTTTTATTTTTTATTTCTTGAGGAACCTCCGTACTATTTTCGATAATAGCTGTACCGATTTATGATCCCACCAACAGTGCACAAGGGTTCTCTTTTCTCTGCATCTTCATCAGCATTTTCTATATCTTGTCTTTTTGATGACAGCCATTCTAACAGGTGTGAGTAGACATCTCATGGTATTTTGATTTGCATTTCCCTGATGATTAGTGATACGGAGCACCCTGTTGGGCATTTGCATATTTTCTTTTGAAAACTGTCTTTTCAGGTCCTTTGCCCAGTTTTAAATTGGGTTATTTAAACAAACAGTTCCTTCACACTAGCTCATAGGACTGGTTTTAAAAGTTTGATAAGACAATGGGAGGAACAAAGGAAAGATCAAGAATGGACTTGGGAGAATCAGGAGAGTCCTGTTCAGGGGAAAAGACATTTTATTTACATTTGAAGGATGAGTAAAATTTTACAAAGAGGGGAGGAATCTGGAAACGGAGAGTGAAATAGGAGAGAACTGGATGGGGGAGGGGGGGAAGTTGGGAAAGCATTATGGAAAGCCGAAGGAAACAGCACTGGTCAAACTGCAGCAAAGAAATTTGGAAAAGCATCATTTGGCTGTGATGTAGGCAGCCGTCCACAAAAGTGACTGCAGATCAAAGTCCCCTGGGCTTTTTATTAACTTACAGATAGTGGCAGAAACAAAGCCATGTGTTCGCCAAACCATGTCATGTTCTTCTGGGACACTCGGGAATACTGTATTTTTTAGCTGTTTGTGGTGGATTAATTGCGGGGAAGGCCTTATTGGTTCGTATCTTCCTCTGTCATCTCTCTTTGGTAGTTACTCCCACAATGACTCTGGACTTGGTACTTGTTCTATCAGTTTCTTATTGCTTCTATAACAAATCACCACAATTTAGTGGCAGAAAGTGACATAAATTTATTATCTTACAGTTCTGTAGTCTGAAAGTCCAGGATGAGTTTCACTGAGGAAAGACCACGTTGCTGGCTGAGCTGTGTTCCTTCCCGGGGGCTCCAGGGGATGATCCATTTCCTTGCCTTTTCCAGTTTCTACATAATGTCTGGATTTCTTGGCTCATGTCCCCTTCCTGTCCCCTACATGGCTGGTGAAGTCTTTCTCATGATGTCATCTCTCTTATTTTCACTCTTCTGCCTCCCTCTTTCCCATTTAAAGACCCGTATAATTACTTTGGGCCCATAATAATGTCCTCTTGTTAAGTTCAGCTGATTAGCAACTTTAATTCCCCCTTTGCCACATAACATAACATTTTATTAATACATTACAGGGATTGAGGTGTGCACATCTGCAGATGGGACATTATGCTGCTTGTCACGGCCCACCCTCCAGCTTTCAAATATTTAAATCTCACATACAAAATACATTCAGTCTATCTAAAGGTCCCCAGAGAAGGACCTTGTAATCTTAGGCCATCACACTTGCTTTGGCCAATGAGCCAGTGGCAAACATGACACAGCAGAGGACACAGCAGTGACGTGAAAAGCATTTGCGCACTGAGACTTGCTCTGTTGCTTCTCTTAGAAGACTGAGCTGCCAGAACGCAGGCCTGTGCTGGCCTGTTGGATGTTGAGGCTTACCTGGCCAAGTCATCCCCGTTTTTCCAGCCAACCACCAGTCAGCCACCAGAAGCAGGATCTAACCCAAAGATGTATGAGTCAGCACAGTGAGGTTTAGCCTAAATTGCCAACTCACAGAATTGTGAGCTAAGTACAGGAGCTAAGCTTTGGGGTGGTTTGTTATATAGCAACACACAACATCCATCCTCTCACATCTAGTGGGCTCATGCCACTAATTTTGACCCATGGAATGTGGACAAGAGTGGTATCCATCACCTCCAGGCCTGGCCCCTAAAATCTTCTGCAAACTTGTGAGCCAAGAGAGAGCAGGAGGTTGTAATGAGACTCTGGAGGGCGCTGGACAATCTAAATGGAGGCAGCATGAGTCCAGTTTCCACTTAAAGGACAGCTGTCCAGAGAGCCACCCAAGCAGGAATGTCCTCATTGGACTCTGAGTGAATGGACTGATCACGTGCTAGGGTGAGTTTTTACATTAGTCACTAAAATATTGTATTTTTTTTGTTTGTCATAGCAACTAGCATTAGTGACCCTCATGTTTGATATTGTTATCTAATAATCAGTACTAGGAGAATCGATATGTATCTTGCTTAATCTGATACTGTGCATATCAATAGTGAAAAAGGATCTATGTTGAGAAATGGGTGAATTGAATGACAGAATATGAACAATTTTTCATGCCTGGTAAAGCATTTATTCATTGTTTTAAGCAATAAAAGGCCAAAGGGCATTTTTCAGTAGGAGAGTGGCAAGATGAACTACAACTATCAAATACTTTTTTCTCTCTCTCTCCCCACACTTTGCTATCTAATGTCATGCTGTGATCACTGTCAATGTTTAGGAAATAACTGTTTAAAGTAAGACAGGAAGGAGCCACGTGAAACGGTGTTATCAGTGTCCTCATAGCTCTGTGGTGCTGATAGCACTTGCATGATTTCCATTTTTTATTAATTACACCCATGGCTTCGGGTTATGATATCAAACATTCTTACCCGAGTTCAATTTAATGTCTGTAGTTATGCTTTGCCCCCTTTTCATCCACTTCAAGGGGATGCACTAGTTTTCCGCTCGTCTTCCTGTGGAAGGGCTGCCTGAAAGAGCTCCAGACTGTGAAATGCATCGCTATTGATTTCTGCAGAATTCAATCAGCAGAAAGCCAGTCTAGGCCTATGTGAAGTTGCATGTTCTCGTGTTTTCATATCCCTTTCATAACAAGGGACACATCATCTTTTAAAGATAAGTTATTAAAATTTAAGGTTCAGAGAAGGTCTTGGAAGTGCCAGAAATCTTTGCATTCTCCACCCTCTTTCCCTTACTGTAAATTCCTGCAGCATTTGAGAATATTGTGCTCTGAGCATGTTTAAGGTAGGCTGGGTGTATTAAATGCATTTTTAACTTAATGATATTTTCATTTTACAGTGGGCTTATCAGAACATAACCCCACTGTAGGTCACAGAGTGTATATATGTATATATATATATATACATGTATACACACACACATAGCACCAGTGATTGTATTATTTGGTATATATATTTGGTATAATAGTACATTATTATTATTTGAGTATATTTGATTGCATTATTTCATATAAATATTTGGTACTATAAATTTCTGTGCCTAATCCATTCAATGAAATGCCAGGGTCCTGCCCTCCCATCACTCTTCACCTTCTTTGTACACAGTGTCCTTTGCCCTGCCTTCTTCATAGTTACACAGCCTTGCTGAAATAGCAAGCTGTTTATAGCATATTTACTGTATCACTTAGTTAAAGAGAAGGCGCTCCTGGTGAGCATTTTTATTTTATAAGGTCTGTCCATGCTGTCTAGGACCAAGAAATTAGTAGGTTGACCCTTCCTTGACACTTTAGCTCTCATATTAACAATTTGTCCACTTAACTAACCAATGGTTGCCAACTTTATTAAAGGGTGCTAATGAATAAAAAATACTATCAGAAGGCAATAATTAACCTTGAGTATAAAAGTATTAACCAGAGGCAATCAATCACTTTCCCAGGCTTAGTAAACACTTAGAATGTATTAACTGTCCCTCAAGGAATAATTAAAGAACTTAGCTGTTCTGTTTCAAATATAAGCAATAAAGGGTCCAGCACAAAGTGCAAATCTGGTAATTGTGGATGAGCATTAGGCAAATGGTTGACGTTAGATGTTGCACTCACAGAGCCGGGTGCTTTCTGATAGGTGAGCCTGTTACACCTCCAAGCATGCATTTCTCTAGAAGACAAATCAGGGCTAACACCACCTGCCGCAAGCTGCCTGATCATTGCTTGTTTGGGCTGATTCTTCTACATTTCATTCATACTCTAATAACAAGAATAGTAGCAATTTATCTCCCATCTTGTAAAATTGCTTTCCATACAGGTGATAAATATGTACACTGTTATCAGAAGTGTATGATTATGCAGATTTTATTCTACACTGGTCAGTATTATGTAGTATTGTGTTTCTAACAGCTATATTGAGGAATAATTGCCATATAATAAGCTGCACACATTTAGAGTGTACAATCTGATAAGTTTTGACATATGTAGGCCCATGAAACCATGACCATGATTGACATAGAAAACATCTCCGTCACCGCTAAAATTTCCTGTCTCTTTGTAATTCCTCATTCCCAAACCCCTGCCCACTTGCAGGCCACTGATCTTTTTGTCACTATAAATTAGTTTGACTTTTTTTAGAATTTTATATAAATGAAAACAGACAGTATAGGTTGTTCATCATAATTATTTTGAGATTTCTTGCATTTTACAGAACCTTGTATTGCTGAATAGTATCCCACAATATGGATAAATCACAGCTTGTTTATCCATTTATCTGCTGTTGGACATTTGGGTTAATTGGCATTTTTGGCTGTTACAAATAAGGCTGTTATAAACATTTGCATACAAATCTTTGTATGGTCATATGGTTTTATTTCTCTTTGGTAAATATCTATGGATCATATGACAGGACTATTTTTAATTTTTTTCACAGACTGCCAAACTGCTTTCCAGAGTGGTCCTACCATTTTACATTCCAAGCAGAAGTTTATGAGAGTCTCAAAGTCTCACGAAATTGAATATAAAATGTTGTGTTTATTATTAGTTCTCATTTCTCTTGGGAGAAGGTCCATAGCCTGACTATTCGCAGCCAATGTATTTCCAATATAATGTTTCATTTTAGTTACTTTCTATTTATCTTTTGCTATTGCTTAATAACTATCCATTTGGTTCTAATTTAAGAAAAAAGGCATTTATTTATTTCTGTTTTTTTCACTTCATGAAATAAATGTCTCTTAGAAAAAGTTTCCCCGTCTTCATATCTTTCATCCTCAGTTGTCATAACTCAGAATTTTCCCAAAAGCCTCACATATTTTCTTTGTGTGTGCTCATGATCACAGCTCTTATTTTTGCTGTCCTTGTGCTTTTTCAGCACACCTCTTTAAACCTGGACATGCTTCTCTCAGGCCAAAAATCATATCTGGTAGAGGAATAACCCTAAATTTCTGAGGTTTCGGTCTGCAGTTGAGTACACTCCTACCTGCTAGACAAGGCAAAGTGAGTCAGCTGGTTCTCTGATTGCACAGAAAGAGGCCTTCTCTGGGTTTTGGGCAGGTAACAACTTTTGTTAGCTGCTGCTAAATATATGTTTTTGTTTCTTAATGTTGGATAGGGGTGTGGTTTGGGGAGAGGTATTCAGTAGTATTCCATGGGACTGTGCCAGCGTTTTCTCATAATGAGAAAGTGAGAAAGACCTAGTCTGACAATACTCTGTATATATACAGACAGTTCCCAACTTACAATAGTTCAACTTGATGATTTTTTTACTTTACTATGGTGCAAGAGTGACACACCTTCAGTAGAAACCACACTTCAAATTTTGAATTTTGACCTTGGCAGTGAGCCACAGCTCCCAGTCAGCTGCGCCACCACAAGGTTCAACACCCAATACTCCACAGTGTACTTGCGGTGTGTACTTGTGAATATTGTGCTCTAAGCATGTTTAAAGTAGGGTAGGTGTATTAAATGCATTTTTAACTTAATGATATTTTCAGCTTGTGATGGGTTTATTGGAACATAACCCCATCATAGGTCAAAGAGTATATATGCATATAAATGGCACCAGTGATTGTATTATTTGGTATAATAATATGTTATCATTATTTGGTATGTTTGATTGCATTATTTGGTATAAATATTTGGTACATACATATATAGAGATCAAACTGATTCCAGGTAGAAGTAGTTTCATATTCTAATCTGACAGCAATATCACTCTTTGAATAGATATGTGCATCTTACAATTTGATAGGGGTGCTAAAATAAATAGGATTGTGTGCCTTAGGTATGAAAACTTTCTCCTGAAGATGCGAGGGAGCCTTGAGACCTTTTCAAAGAGCTGTTTGTGGAAGAACCATTGAGATCAGCTATTCCATGGTACCACCATTTTACCACTTTGGAAAAGAGTTAGGCATTATCTACTAATCATGAATATACTCATATCCTATGAACCAGCAATTCCATTCCTAGGTAGCAAACGTGTGCACACACACGTGTGCATAAATTCAATAGAAATGTGTTTGCGTGCACCAAAAGGTGTATATAAGAATGTTCATAGCTGCATTTGGGGTTATAAATTGTAAACAATCTAAATGGGGCTGAGTGAAAAAGGTGAAGAGATTAAGCAAAAACCGTCATAGACACAGACTATAGCATGGTGATTACCAGAGGGAAAGGGAGGTGGGGGGGCGTAGAAGAGGATATGGGGGATAAATGGTGACGACAGGAAACTTGATGTGAGGTAGTGAATACACAATATAATATTCAGATGATTTATTATAGAATTGTGCACCTGCAAGCTATATAATTTTATTAACCAATGTAAAAAAAATGTTCTTAGTTGCATTTGGGGTTATAAATAATAAACAATCTAAATGTCTATCAACATTAGAATGAATAAATCCATCACAGAATATTTATAGATGAAATTCCACACAGCGATGGAAATAAATGATGCATTTCTACATGCAGCGACATGATGAATCTTACAAATACCATATTGGACAATAGAAGCCAGATACACACACACACACACACACAAAATATGTGGTATATGATTCTTTTATATGAAGTTCAAGAAATAGGCAAACTAATCTATTATGTTTGAATGTGCGTGCTTATGTGGTATAACTATAGAGAAAAGTAAGAAAGTTATTAGGGTATTGGACATAGTTGTTTGGATAGTGGCTCCTTTTCTGGAAGAAGGAGGGGGCAGAGGTTAGACAGGGTACAAGGGAGGTTTCTGGGGTGCTGGGTGTTAGATCATGCTTATGAATGCTCTGCATTTTGACAAATCATTGTTTATATAGTTTTGGTTTCTGTAGTTTTCCATATAAAATTTACACTTAATGAATTTATTAAAAGAAAGGTTTAAAAATGTCCTTCTTCCACTGTCCATGGAGGTTGGTCTGAGCAGATCACGCCCTGGCGGCAGCTGCCATTTCTCTCTGGCGCTGGCCTCTGCTGGTGCTGACCCCGCTCGACCGGGACACCTTTGGCTCTCCCCATACACCACTTAGTTCTGAGTGCTCCTCAATGTCCATCTCAGATTTCCTTTTAAGACGATGTTTTGACATTCCAACTCATGCCCGTCTGTTTCTCCACGTGCTTCAGCCTTGAAGTTCTTTCTCTCTAGCGACTGTGGCTACTGCAACTGGAGGTAGGCCTGCTCGGCTGGGGTGGGGGTCATCTACAGAAGCCCTAGACTCATGGTCTCTCCTTGTTCCCAGAGGCTGGGCACTCAGCTATCATCCACTGGCCTAATAGCCCCTGGGAGTCAGCCGAGAGGCAGTGTGCACGTCCTTTTACCTGAAAAAGCCCTTTCTCTATTTTGTCAACTTTCTTTTATTACAGACTTCAGGTATCTCTTCTTTAGATGCCATAGGGGTAAAAGACGTGGAGAGACATCAGGTAGAGGCAAGGAAGCCTGCTTCACTGCACTGGTTAATTGGCTTTAAATTAAAAATAACAAATCATTATTCTCAAAGTGGACTTACCTAGATATGTCCTATTTAAAAAGAAAATCACTGACCTTATTCTCAAGGGACACACTAATTAAAAGTGATTTGAGGACAGGATGGCAACAAGTGTTTATTAATTTCCTACTGTGGGCCAGACATTGTGTTAAACTTTTGTGTAATCCCATCGTATGGAGTGCATGTTGTTACCCCCAGTTTATAGGTGAGGAAACTGAGGCCCACGGAGGGCCGTGCATGTAGTGACTGAGAGAATAGAGAACGAAACTCTGCTGGGCTTGGCTCCAAAGCAGAGACTCTTTCCACACCATTAGGGTGTAGAGCTTCTGGACAGGATGATGCACAGGGCAGACCTGGCAAAATAAATATGTTACATTGTAAACATCAGACAAGTCAGATAGTTGTCAAAGCAAATGAATTCTAATGTGAGATGGGACAGGAGAGATTTTCCTGCCTCTCTCCTACCCTTGAGTGAACAAAGTAATTATTGGTGGAGGCAAAAGCATGGCGTCTGGCTAACTCATTAGCTCTTGTTTGTTTAAAGTCTGATGGTGTATGACAAAAGGATTTGTTCCAGATGTCAAAGCAGCACAATAGGGTTTAACAGCCTGTGCATTAGAAAAGCTCTGCTGCAGAAAGTCATAGCAGGTCACTGAGGCAGAGAGGCAGGCCTGAGCCAGCTCCACATCGCACAAAGTCCCCGCTGCTCCCCCAGGGAAGTCACCACTCTCTGTCTCACCTCATCCATAAAGTCTTTGCCCACAATTGTGAACATTAATGCTTTTTCCAGTCTCTGAATATAAGATATTTGAAAGGTTTATTGAGATAAATTTCTTTTGGGGTTTGGTGCTGGAAAAACATTTTATCTGAAAAAAATCACATATATATATATACACACACACACACATTATTATAGTATATATATTCACATAATCAAACTTTTTCATTTAACATGTTTTGCTTCTTTCTTTGCTTGTCAGGAAGCTCAGAGCTCAACTGTTTACTCACCTGCAGAGTTCTACTTAGCCTGACCTCTTCGAATTACCTGCCCACTCTATTGCATGCCGGTCTCGTCACTATTTACATGGTCCTCTATTGCCTATATGACTCTTTATTCACTTTACTCTTCTTTCTTTTTTCCCCCTAGCAATAATTACCACCTGACATGTCATTTATTTATAAATTAGTTTGTGATCTGTCTCCTAACAGGAAGAAAATAAACCGTGACAGCACAGACATTATCTATTCTGGTCACTGCTGTGTCCTTGGAGCCTAGAACAGTGCCTTAAAGACTGTAGGCTCTCAAGACATATTTGGGTAATTGAATAATAAAAATTCCCGTTCAAATAATGTGAGGTGGGAATGGCCATCAACCTCACTTTTGTAAGCTTTAGAGCGAAGGAAGGAGAGTAAGACTTGGGTAATACTTGAGCAATCATGATCTTTGCTTTTCCAATACCTTCCTTCACAGATGAGAAAATCTATCCATCCATCATTAACTCATTGAACCTACCCACATACTTTTCTGTGGCCATAGAGTGAAGGCTAATCTAACTCCACTTGCTACAGTTGCTCCAGGCCCTCCTGTCCTTGTGCCCCCTCCATCCACCCTAAATGGTTCCCCCTTCATTTTAATTTGACCCATTTTTACCTTTCCCCAGCTCCCCTTTGAAATTCACATCCTTTCAGCTTGTTGATTTGGTTTCCTTGCTCAAGCGAGGCTCTATTTTCTAGGAAGACTTGTGAACCCCCCAGAATCCCAGCTTCTGAGAAGGGAGGGCTGGTGTATGCTCGGCTCACAATGCCCTGGACGGGAGCCCCACCCACAAAGCCTCAGGGAGCCCAAATCTCAGTTCTCTCCTTTTCTCTGGGTCCAGGGTGGTTGGGGAAGGCCCTTTGGCTGCTGTTAAAGTTTTTTTGGTTTTGCTCCTGAAAGCGTCACCCAGCTTTATGACTTTATTGTATGATTTGTTCTTTTAAATTCTCCTGCTTTCTCCATCATTTCCCCAATTTTGCCACAATGGTGAGAGACATTCTATTAATTATGCTTTCAGCTGATTAATAACTCCAAAGCGAAGCCTGACTTTTCCCGTATGCATATAGTTACCTATACCAAAGAAACTGGAAAAAGTTACTACCATAATGACATTATTTTTTCCCTTGTAACTGGTTATTATTTTGTGAGGAGTGTATTCTGAGGTCATGCCAATATTGTCTACATCGTCTAACTACTACCCACATATCTTAGCACACCTGAATCAATGACCAGAGGGCCACTATATCCAATGACAACGATGATGGCTGCCAAATGGTGACTCTGTTTCCGTCATTCCTTTTACACTTATTAGTTTGACTTTTACTATAAGGCAGAGTTTTTCCTTCTCTGTTTGTTCATTTACATCAGTATGGACTGAGAGATTCTTATTTTATTTACTATGTTATAGTCTGTAATACTAAATGTTTTGAAACCACATTTTTTTCCACTTACTCCCACACTTAGATTGATTCAATGTTTACGGCCAGTCTGTTTACCATAGTGTTGCTGTTTATTTCCTGGTTGGCTGAAGTTTATCATCTAGTGTTTCTTTAACAAGACCCTATGGGATTTATTTTCTCTAAATTTTTACACAGTTTGAAATGGTTTTCTTTTTTTTTTCTGTAACAGCTTTATTGAGTTATAATTCATATACCATATAATTCACTTATTTAAGTTGTGCAATTCAGTGATTTATAGTATATCTAGAGAGTTGTGCAACTATTACCATAATTTTAGAACATTTTTATCACTTCTAAAAATAATCTGATAGCCATTAGTAGTCAAAGTAAGAAATAGTTCTTACCTTGCCTTCACCCCTGGCCCTAGGTAGCAACTAATATATTTTCTATGTATATAGCATTTCCTATTCTGGCCATTTCACATAAATGAAATCATACACTATGTGGTCCTTTGTGATGGCTTTTTTCACTTAGTATAATGTTTTCAAGTTTCATCCATGTAGTAGCATTTATCAGTACTTTGTTTCTTTTTATATCGAATAATATTCCATTGGTTGCTTAAACCACATTTTGCTTATCATCATCAGTCGTTAGACGTTTTGTTCCACTTATGGCTCTTATGAATCCTGCTGTTATGAACACTCATGCACAAGTTTTTGTGTGGACATACATTTTCATTTCTCTTGGGCATATACCTAGGAGCGGAATTGCTGGGTCACATTGTAATTCCATGTTTGACATCCTGAGGAAATACCAAACTGTTTTCCATAGTGGCTGCCCCAGTTTACATTTCCACCAGCAATGCAGAGAGTGCCAGTTTCTCACAGCCTCACCAACACTTATTACCTGTTTTTTACTGTAGCTATCCTAGGAACCATGAAGTGGTATCTCATTGTGGTTTTGATTTGCATTTCCTTGATATTCACCTGATGTAGAATATCAGTTGTTGTGTGCGTTGTCCATTTGTGTATCTGTTTTGGAGAATGTCTATTCATATCCTTTGCTTGTTTTTAAATTGGATTATTCACCTCTTATTATCATGTTTAGAGTTTTTTACATATTCTAGATATAATTTGCTTACTACATAGATGAAATGCAAAAACCGTTTCCCATTTGTGGGTTGTCCTCTCTCTCTTTGTGGTGTCTTTCGAAACATGAATATTTTTAACTGAAATGCGATCCAATTTATCTATTTTTTCTTTTGTTGCCTGTGTTTTTGGTGTCTTACTAAGAAATTATTCCCTAATCCAAGGTCATAAAGATTTAATTCTATGCTTTCCTTTAAGAGTTTTATAATTTTAGCTGTTACATTTAAGGTTTTCAAACATTTTGAGTTAATTTTTGTATATGCTATGAGTTAGGAGTCCAGCTATTTTTTCACGTTGCTACCCTGTTTTCCTAGCACCATTTGCTCAGAAGACTATTATTCTTTCTGCCATTGGGTTGTTTTGGTGCCCTGTTAAAAACCAATTGAATGTAAATGTGAAAGTGTATTTCTAGACTCTCAATTCTTTTCCATTGGTCTGTATGTCTATCCTTCTGCCAGTACTAAAATTATTTTCTTTTGCTTTTCTACTTTAACAAAAGTTATGCTGGGTATAAAGTGCCTGAGTGAGTCATCATTTCTTACCTTGAAGATTTGGGGAATGTAGCTTCACTGCCTCTTGCAACGAATATGGAGAAGGTTGAGGCCCATCCAGTGACTTTTATCCTTAGAGGAAACTTGGTATTTTGATTTAGTTCCCAAAGGATTGTTTCTTCACCTGTAATGTTCACTATTTCTTAGAATATATCTTGGTTCTAATAGTTTCATGTTAATGTTTCTTGAAACCTTGGTGTGCTCTCATTATGTGGATTTGATCTTTATTTTATTGAAAGTGTTTTTGAACTAAATCTTAAAATATGTTTTTTTCCCCCCATTACTTTAGCCTCTTCTTCAGGGACAATGGTTATAACAAGTTAGAACTCTTGATTTTATTTTGTCCTTAATAGACATGTGGGCAGATAGATGGATAGATAGATAATGTAGATGGATAGATGATAGATATGATATAAATATAGATATATGTGCATTTATGGAATGTATATATACCTTAGTTCTTTTACGTTCACTTGTTTTATTTTGCTTGATTTTCTCAACACTTTCCTTCATAATAATTACTGTGCTTTTCCAACTGTACTAATTCTTCTTTGTCTTGTCTCTTTATAAATTAAAAATTTTAATGTTGACATTACTGCAGGTGTCCCCTTGTTCCTCCCCTTTGCCTTCTACCCCCCCGCCGGTCCCTCCCTTGGCCCTCAGCACACTGCTGCTCCCGTCCAAGGGGTAGGCATATATGTTCTTTAGCAAATCTTTTCACCTTCTTTGTCTTGGCTTTGATGTAGCTTGTATTTCTCTGAGGTTGTATGTTTCTCTTCCACTTTCTTTGTCTTGTTCACTTCTTTCTGCTTATGTTTCATTTCATTCTCTTGTCATGCCATTGATTCTCTGTGCTTATATTTCTGCCTTGAGCTTTATTTTTTAAAATCATTCATTAAACTCTTCTTTAATGACTAAAACTATGCTGACACTATTCCTCTGTTCAAAGACCACCTTTTCCTCACTTCATTTGCCATTCTGTCCTGCTTTTCCCCTCCTGTTTTGTTGTATAGTTTCTGTATAGTTCCTATCTTTTATATTACATGTTGTCTTTGAGTAAAGTGAGTTTATTCTGGGCATACAATTTATGTAAGAATTCTGTGTTGGGAAGGGCAGAATTATTAGGTCCAGAAGTAATTCTGGCTGTCCTGTGAAGTTGCTCAAACTCTTTGTTACTCATGTGAGCGAACAGATACATGCTCCCATTGCAATCCCTCTCACCCTCCCTGCCTCCTGCCTGCTTCCTGCAACTAGGATGCAGCTGTCTCAGTGCTGCTCATTTTTAAGAGTTCATAAGCATTTACAAGAAGGGAGTCTCACAAAATAGCATCTGTGGGTCTCTCTGAGATGCTGTGCCATGTGATGCTTTTATTCTGTTCTTTGTACTTTTCTATAGCTTCACTTTCAACAAAAATGCATGTTATTTCTAAAATCATAAAAATCAATGTATTTTATTAAAAAGTAGAAGGTTCACATGGTTACGGTGGGGTGAAAGGCAGGCTTAGGTGAGTGGGAGAGCGGGATCTATAAGCTGGTACTTCTAAAATGGCCCAGACGAATACTTAATGACAGGCCAATTGAGGAGGCCATAGGGCTCAGATCTGGCAAGGCAGAATGGGCCACTACAGTTAAACAAATCACCAGGTTAAGCAGAAAAAAATGCCCTGAAGCAAAGCTGGACAGAGGGAAATCCTATACATTCCGATTACTCTGCTAATCATCACAGTTCCCATGTAAGAGGAAACTGAAACTCCAAGAGGTTAGGTAAATTGCCCAAAGTCCTTCCTTTGTGCCCATTAATTCCTGCTCTTCTAATTCCACCTTCCAAAGCCTCGCCTCTCCTTCCTGCCTACTTATTAGCTCTCCTGCTGGTGAGACAGTGTGTGGTGACGCTGTGAGCCAGGAGAGGGACTGCCAGGGAGGGAAGAGGCGGCAGCTTGCAGGGAGAGATAATGACTGCGTTTTGGACATGATGAGTTATTGTGAGTGTAGCTCTCACAGCTCCACTGTTGGAATAACATGGAGGCAGAGGCATCATTTTATGTGAAAGCCCACTGTTCCTGTCACCTCGCTCCTGTCACTCAAACGAGGAAAGAAAATAATGTTTCTAGAACCCTGCTGGTGGCTGCCTTTCTCCCAGAATGAAACCCCGTAGTACAGATGACAACGGGATCTCAAGGAGACGGGCTGTGACAGAGCCTGCTCTGAGTCATCCAGGGGCCGAATAGCATAGGGGTTATGTCTCAGCATCAAGATTATTTCTCAGCATCCACTCTGCTCCGGGCTGTTGGATGGGGCATTCCAGACCCTTTAGGGGTGGAGGGGTGAGGAGGCAGTGACAGCTTTACTGAGCGATCCTGGACTTCAGGGATTCACCTTTTCCTAAGCAACCGACCACAAGGGAATTTTACCAGAGCCAAATTTTCCCCTTAAAACTGACAGGCACAGCATCCAGAACCATTCCCTGCCTTTGTGCAGAGACCAGTTTGCCAAGACTGACGCTGAGGGTTCCAACAACAACAAAACAACAACAGAAATACAACAGCCAAACTAACACAACCTGTGTGGCATAAACCTTTTGCAAAAGAGGCATTTGTTAAATTTCAAGCCTAAAGTGTGCCTGTGTAGACAACAATGGTAGTATGTATAGCTCTTTTCTAAAAAAATATTTTTTATTGAGTTTAGAGAGAGAGAAAGGGAGAGGGAGAGAGAGAAACATGAATTGACCACCTCCTGCATGCCCCTTACTGGGGATTGAGCCTGCAACCTGAGCATGTGCCCTGACCAGGAATTGAACCCTCAACCTCTCTGGGAATGGGAGAATGCTCAGCCTGCTGAGCTTTACCCTCCAGGGCCTAGACTTCTTTTTATTTTCAGTTGAGATAGTATCATAAACTTGTAATTGGTAAGTTTTTGTATCAAATTTGAATTTGAATTCAGACTTTACCACTTCTCAGTTCTGTGACCTTGTATTAGTAATTTAGTCTCTAAACCTCAATTTTCTCATAATAAAATGGGCATAAATAATACCAATCTCATAGCATCCTTGTGAGGATTCTATTAAATGAGATAATGTGTGGAAAACATTTATAGCAGAGTTTGGGACAAAGTAAGTACAAAATAAATAGCAGCTATTATCCATATTCTTTTGTAAAATGCGGTATTTACACAATTCCCCCCAAAAATATTGTACCCTGTACACAATATGATTTTATTCTGAAGAGTGCATGTGGCAACCACAGTGCATGTGAGTGTCTTCTTAGATCTTCTCTCCAACAGTGCAGATAAACTCTCCTCTCTAGCAGTCATGCAGACAGAGCCGGTTATCAACATATAGTGAGGACAAAGTATACCAACTAGGAATCAGCTCTAGGTGGCAAGCAGAAGAGGCCAGAGGCCAATTTTGTTGTGTGCATCAGTGTGTCCCCAGCATCCAGTGCTTAGTGGGGTCTTAATATACATTTTTAGATTGAATAAATTGATCACCTGCTATGTGCCAAACGTCGTGCAAGGAGCTTTGTAGACTTTGCTTCTTTTAATTCTCTTCTGCGCGCTTGAAAACTAACTGATCCTTGTATTAGTCAGGATCAGCTAGGTTATGCTATGATAACAAACACACCTCCAATCTCAGTGTCTTACTTACTCACAGTACCTGCCTCATTGTTCATCTGTGAGCTTTGCTCCTAAGTTTCCTTAGTCCAGGATCCAGGTAACAGAGTAGCCACCATTGCCAGTTTCAGGAGCACAGAGAAAGTGCAGGGTGATTTGCAAACTGGCTGTTAGCTGCCATCTAGAAGGGACATGAGTTTCTTAATGCTCACATGTCACTGGCCAAGCATGTCACCTGGTGATGCTTAATATCCAAGGGGAAGGGATAGGGGTAGTGCCACCTTGTCCAGTGCCTGTGAGAACACATGGAATTTATGAGCACTCCTTGTGTCCTCATGAGGGAAACTGAGACTCTTGGTTAAGTGACTTGGCCAGGTGTTAAGAAAGTTAATCACAGCTTGTCAGACTACAGAGTGTGTTGCATCCAGTTTGTCTTTTTGGCCTGTTTATTCATCACGTCTTCATGGAGCCAAATATTTGGTCTCTGTAGGAGATCTGCTTTCCCCTAGCTTTGAATAGACTGAGTAAATAGAACCTGGTTCCCATTTCACATAAATATCAAATTCCAGTGAATTGGCTCCTAAGCAGAACGACTTTTTCCAGAACCACAGGAACAGCTAGTTGGCAGGGCTGCAGGTGACACCAAGAAGCTGGCCTTTGTCATTCAGATGTGGCACAGATTTCTAGGCTGTCAAAATCCAAGTGCTTGCCTTGGCTGGTGCTGCTAAGTTGGTTGAGCATTGTCCCATGCACTGAGAGGTCACAGGTTCAATTCCAGGTCAGGGCACATGCCCAGGTTGTGAGCTTGATCCCCAGTAGGGGGTATACAGGAGGCAGTTGATCAATGCTTCTCTCATCCATGTTTCTCTCTCCTTTTCCCATTCTATGTCTCAAAAAAAAAAATCAATAAAAACATATTTTAAAAAAATCCAAGCGTCAAAAGATGTCAGGGTTTGTTGTAGAGATGTCCTTGCAGCCTGGGAAGACATTCTATTGGTAGTTCAAATCCAGGCTTGCTTTTCCAAAATGGCTTGCTACCTTACAAAAACAAAATGCAAATCTTGTTGCTGGTGCTCCAATTCCAGAAAACTCCTAGAATATTTCTCCTTATGTAAATGTGATGGAGAAAGAAAAAGTGTATAGCTTCTTTTTCCCCCTGAAACAATCTTAGTAACCCATTACCTGTTAATTGGCATTTCCAAATGTCACATGGTTTGAATTCAACCCTTTTTAATTTTGTCAACCACTCTCCTTCACTTGTAGAGTGAAGGTTGTATTTGGTAAATGGACTATGGCAATATGATCATCATACACAGGTCTTAGAATCATTAGTTTCAGCGTCCCAGTCATTGAAACCTTACCTGCACCACTTAGCAGAATCTCAACATCACCTAGTATTTTTAGCTTTTCTGTTCCCTAGCTTTCTCTCATTGATGTGTTGAAGGAAAATCAAATGGTTACAAGTCAGATAGAAGCAGATGGAAAAGGTGGAAAAGAAATGTAAACCTGTCCAGGACTTAATTTAGTGGTTCTTAACCAGGGGTGTGAATCAGCATCATTTGCATAGCTTTTTATAATCTCTGTCTACCCAGGATTCATCCCAGACCATTGAATCAGAACTTCATTTAAACACATTTATTTTTTGGAAGTCCCAGGATGTCTCTTGAGGTTTGAGACCCACTGAATGAGATCGTCAACCCTTGAGTAGCTAGCTGAGCCAGTGCCCATTCCTGACCACCACTCGCTCTTATTGTTCTAAATGTATAATTCTCATCAAATGAATGGTATCTTTGTAAAGGTTATGCTGAGGTTAGGACGTATTTATTCTGCAAGGCCTTACAAGCTTCTGGGTGCTAATTAAGGTCATTTTCAATGTTTGTCCCTAATTTTGCTGGAACAATAACCCATGCTTGTCAAGCAGTGTGGCCTTATGCCACGCCCTCTTGTATCTTCCTGATGCACATGAGAGTGGGGGATGGTGTCTCACATGTAACTTTGGCTGTGCCTGTACCTCTGGCTTGTTCACCTCCATACTCCGGCCATCTACAAGGGGGTGCCGATCTGCCCCTAAACTAATTTTCCTGCCTGCCCTTCTTCTTCCAACTGCTTCCAGATCCTGACACTGACCTTCCCCACTGGCTTGCAGGAAAATGGTTCTTTCTTGTTGTGTATTTATTCTGATGTTGGGGTGAAGAGAGGGGCAGGTGGGACCCCATGGCTGAGTTGTGCTGACTGTTAGACACAATGTCTCATATGGCCCTGCAGCTCTTCTTTCCCTGGTACCTCAGGCCTCCACGGTCAGGTTGGACTAGCATGCCAGACTCCTTCATTTGTGGCATTTTATCTCTCAGAAACTCCCTTCTCCTTTGGGCAAGCTAGCTTCTGCTGCTTTCCCATCTGTAGGCTATTTAGGACCTCTCCTAAATCCACATTTTGCATTTCATTCCCACTGAATGGTTTGCCTCTAGTGGAGAAAGACAGGCAGGATCTCCACTGAAGATGGGGCTTCTAGAGTGTCACCCCCAGATTCATGGGGAGGGGCTTGCAGCTCAGATCAGAATGTAGATTGACGGGGAGGGGCCTGGCTGAGGGCATAGGTTAGAATCTTCCTTGTGGACTGTTTCTCAATGGATTCAGTATCTGGGGAACATTTCATCAGGCAAGGCAGGTTGGCAACCTTCCCAGGAAAAGGGGAAGCAGGAAAGTACAGTGTGGCTCTTGCCTTGGTTTCCACTTTGTGCCAATTGCTAGCTTCCCATTCTAAATTAAGGAGAGATAAATCTGCATATGTAGCTATATAAAAGGAAACAAGGAGAACCTGTTTTATGGCTGAGCAGATTCAGCTGTACAGGGCGAGGCATGATGGGGAATATCTGGAGAAATGTCCTTTCCAGGAACGTCTGTAAGGCTGGGTCACTGCCTCAAAGCATGTGAGGAAATGGGGTTTTAAAATGCCACTGAGAGCTTCCAAATGTGTTTCTTGTTTTTAGGAGACAGGAGCCTGAGAATGGGAAAGTGGGTTGTGGACTGCATCAGCCTCTGGACCCAAGACATCCCAGGTAGAGGATACTGGGAGGGCTCACTTCCTACCATAGTGACGGTGTTTGGGAGTATGGCCTTGGGACTGGCCAGCAAAGAGTCTGCAGAGGCCTGGGGAAAGTGAGAGTCCCCATAGAGCAGACTTGGGGGACACTGCAGAGAGAGCAGCTGTGGGTCATCTTGGGTCCTTTTCAGAGGGACAAGGAGACCTCAGCAGAATGAGGCTGGAGCCCAGGGGCTGAAGAAAGACTTATAAGTCTCCACATCCACCCGGGTGCCCAGATCAAGCGAGTGCACAGTGTCCCAAAGCACCCCAAAGAGAAAGCAACAATCTTAAACACCCAAACAACCCCAAGAACAAAAGGCCAGATTATACCAGGACTAGTTTAAGAGACATCTTTCTGTTCTCTTTCTTGTGCATGTCTCAGCCCCTAGGATGAAGCTGTGGGGGTGGCAGGGACCTGGCGGGGGGGGGGGGGGGAAGAGGAGAAGCCACAGGAAGAGAAACTTGGGAAAACCGACCACTCTGCCTCATTTCTTACTGAGGCTTCCACCAAGTCCAGGGGCTCTCTGTAAGTAGCGGTGTGAGCCTTCTCCGTTCTGAGTCAACCTGCGCCTGTGATTTTAGGTAAGTCCTAGGTGTTCTGTTGTCTAAGAGCTTGCAGGGGAAGCAAGGACTTTCCAGTGAGGAGAGTCCTCACAGACGGGGAGATTAACCTCATGAAATCTAGTTTAAGGGGACAGCAAGAGGCAGAATAAAGTTGTGTGATCACCATCTACAAACAAGTTCCTGTCTACACACAAATTACAGCAGGTCCTTGAATAACGTCATCATGTTCATGTCATTGGACTGTTGGCGAGATGCCGTACGGACTTAACTCTTGTTTATAACAATTGGATTTCGGCAAAATTGGTTTTTGTTTTGCTTTGAGTCGCAGAACCTATGGACAATGTTAAGGGAGGACTTACTGTATGAGAGGAGCCGGAGGGAGAAGACAGCAGAAACCTACACGCTTCCTGAATCGCCTTTTATGAAGTTCGTATTGTTCTGTTTTTTATAAAAAAGGGGAGTCAAGGAAAGGGACTTGAGTTTGCACTTGGACTAGAGCTTGGAAAAGAAGGTGGAGGATGATTGGTGGTGGCCTCGAGGGATGGGGTCATGGTTTCAGCCACGGTTGGAATGAGAGCATCCTAAGAAAGGTGACATTCAAGACCTGTGTCTCCATGTGGAGATGCTCCTCCTGCAGGTGAATTCCTGGACTAATCCCACATGGCCTCGCAGGGGAGAGTCAGATCACACATGCATCTAACTCACCCAGAGGCTCCGGGAGTCATACAGAAAGCACACAAGATGAACCGGGCAGAGGTGACGTGTGGCTGGAGCTCTCCTTTGGTTCACTGGGTGCAAAACCTTCTAACGTGACTGCACAGCATCATCAGATATTTGCTCCATGCTGTAAGTTTGGCCAGGAAAACGGGTTGAAAATAGACAAACACTATTAAATCCAGTCGGGTGGAAAGCATTGCTAAAGGGCAGATTGACTTCGGGAGTCTCTGCTAAGTATAGGAAAATTAAAATGTGCTTTTGGTTTGTTTTCCTTTAAAAGGTGTCCTCTACTCCTCGCCCTGAGCTAACGCATGAAACAACGTCAGCCTACAGTCTCCTTTGGGAGAAGAAGCAACTTAAGTTGGAAAACAGGTCAATGACATTGATTGGGAACACAGTGACAACGCCTGGATTTACTGAGAAGCAGTGTGCGGTCGGACCCGCTCCTGGGGCTGTGCTCAGAACTGCAGGTGGGTGGGCAGGCGGGTCCCACGTGGCCCAGGGCCCCAGAATTCTGCGCCTCCTGGAGGCCTCCGTGATGTGAGGCGCCTCTTTGCGCCTGCCCCCGTGTGTCCTGGGCAACTCTGGACGCCACAGGTGGCTCTGTGCACTTGAAAGGATAGTGAACTTAGCGTCCCTAGAGACTTGCTTCACATTTTGACTCTGCCGCTGGCTCTGTGACGTGGGCATACCTCCTGATAGTGCTGGTTGTCTGCGCAGCCTTGACAACCTTGAAGGCCTCTTCAGAGGATTAAATGAAGCCATGTATGTGAAAACCTTCTGCACAATGCTTGGCACACAGCAGGCCTGCTCTGTGTGACAGTTGATGGTTTCAGTCTCTTTTTATAATAAAACAGTAACTCTGGAAGTTCGATGCTAAGATCCTGTAGCTTGCAAAGTAAAGAAATAATTCTTGAAAAGATTGCAGTGGCTTTGCGTTGATGGATAGTCGATCCTCAAATTACCTGAAGTCCAGGGAGTACACAACTGGTACCACTGAGAGCAATTGCATTGAGAGAACTGAATATCCAGCCTGTTCCCATTTCAGAATGCTCAAGTGATCATCTTTTTCTTTCATTTGAAGAAAGAGTTTCGCAAGTTCCCTCTCCGCCCTTCTGCTCCCCTTTGCCTGGCCCCCAGCCTACTTACACACTCCCCTACTTCTGGGTTTCTTTTTCCTGTTGAAAGCTTTGCTGAGTGAGCCACTGAAATTTTTAAGGCAACACTGGAAACACCTGAGTGGGCAAAGCACAGCTTGACTAACGGAGGGTATTAAAAAGATAAATTGTTGTGGACTGAAAGAGATAAAATTACATGTGAGTGTTGAGAGCGGCCGTTGAAAAGTACTGGCAGGGTTCTGGTGGAGCCCGCGGCTTTCCGGGGTAGCTCAGGCACCTCACAGGCCGCACACGCTTCCCAACTGGGAGACACATTTTCTCCCCAGACCCCCAGCTCCCCAAAGACGCTCCTATTGCGGTGGGTTAACCGCTTCTCTGCCAAGAGCTCTCTCTAAAATACATACTCACCGGTACATCTACCAATCACCATCTCCAGACTCTGTGTCATGATTTTGTGTCCTTTTTGCCCTGGTCTCTCTCCCTGGGAGCCTCACCAGCTTTTCCACGTCGCTCTCCTCCTGGGCTTCAGACGTGGATGCCAGGCTGGGGCTGGGTTTCCGTGGGCTCCTATGGCACCTCCGTTGACTCTTGTTGAGCCTGAGGTCCGCATATCCCGCCTCCCTCAACTTGTTTTTGTCAAGAGCCTTTCTCTTCAAAAACTCAAGGTAGCTATTTCTATTTATTCCGCTTATACTGACAACATTTCATGATGTAGCCACATTTTAGTTTCTTTATTAAAGGTTTTATATGTGTGATCTCATTCTACCCTTAACCTAGGAGTTAGCAAACTATTTCCATAAAGAGCCAGATAGTAGCTCTGTCAGGTTTCAGTAGCTAGGTCGCAGCTACTCAACTCTGCGACTGTAGCGTAAAACAACCGTAGACAATATGCAAACAAATGAGCCAGGCTGTGGGCCCATAAAACTTCATTTAGACAGTTGGCAGGTGGTCTTGGCCTACCAGCTGTAGTTGACCCACCCCTATCCTAAACAACCCTTTGAAGTTTGTTATTAATACTCACTGTACAGTAGAGAAAAGATTAAGCAACTTTGCAAAGATTATACAAGGTTTAAGCGGCAACGCAGGGCGTGTCCAATTCCAGAGCCCTGTCAGCGCTGCGGAAATGCTTGAAAACAACGAAGACACGCTGCTCAGGAAGAGAGAGATGGAAGACAGGCGCTTTCCCCGGAGGCCTGCCCCAGCTTCGTGATTACAAGCCTCCCCTAGGTCCCACCAGCTCCACACCAGCAAGTGACTTTTCCTTGGGGCCTGGTCTCCTATTCAGGGTGGCAGATGCTCCTGTTGCTCTGATAAGAGTGTCAGGTGGGCAGGTCAGCTATTGCTAATGATGCTAACGATTCTGTGTTAGGATGCAACTTCCAGGGGCTTCTGGGTAAAGACAACAGATGTTTCTTACTTTGCCAAGAATCGGAGTAGTATTTTTTTAGTATATGTATCAATGCCTTCAGTAATTTAATAACTAAATTATGGAGTGTGTGCACGTGTGTGTGTGCGTGTGTGTCTGCATGTATATGCCCGCTAGGTCTTGGAAATGCACTAAATGACAGTACAAAGGACAGACCCTGTTGAGATGGCCATCTAGACCTGGATGTGATTGACTACATTTTGCTGAGGTGTATACAATTTATTTAGTCTTTGTCTGCATTATGTTTGACCCTCACAATCTGAGCTAGGCTTCATTAACCCCATTTTAAGGGGGCAAAAGCTCAGGCTGTGACTTGCAGAAGGTCACAGGGGACAGCTTTGGCGGTGGATCTGAGCCTTTGGCTCCGGAGCTCTGATCCCTGACGCGGCATCCTTTCCGCCACACCTTGCTGCTGTGCTATCCAGAGCCATGGTCGGCGCTCTGCACCGTTCTCCTTTACTCCTGCACCTCCAGCTGGCAGCATCTCTGTCTGAACCTCGTGTAACCTGGCTCCTTTCCAGACCCTCTGGCAGCCGTCCCTGTGCTCGTTTTCTATCTGCCCAGCATCTCCCGGTTTCCCTTCTGAAGCTCTTATCCTTCTTTGGCAGCCAAATGCCCTCTATTTTATTTTCTCTCCAGGGCACACTCATAGGATGGAGAAAAGCTGAGAGATTGTTCACTTTCTTAACAGGAGCTGCTTTCAATTCAGCCACAGCTGCTATATGTTTCAGAAGTGAGATGGATCCCAAGACAGATGGCTCAGCAGCGACTATTTTAAGCCCCAGAGTCACAAGAACAGATCCAAAATAACTCAGTTGAGCAGGGGTCAAATGCAGAGCACAGTGCTGGCTTTAGAAAGAGTGTGACTCCTGATCTTTGGAGAGCACCAGTGAGTCAGCTCTGGAGTTTTCTAGTTAATAAGATGTCCTCAGTGCAGTTTCCATGCTGATGTTTCAGGCCCAACTTGGCCCCATGCTCAGCTGCTGCTTTCACAAAAAAAACCAAAAAACCAAAAAACAACCCCTAAAACAACCAAAACTCCCTCTGCTTCAAGGATCTTAATTGAATGTTTGTTACCACTACCAAGATTTGTACTGGGGGAATCTCTGCTCCCCTGTGTATCAGTCAGCTAACTGCAGCAATAATGCTGTGTAAGGAACCACCTCAACACTCAGTGGCTTAAAGCAACAATCATTTATTCTCTTTCATGTGCCTGGACTTGGCTAGGGGTTAGCTGATCTGGACTCAGTCTGATTGCTCTTGGCTCCAAGTTGTGGATTTGCTCCTGGTGCTCCCCTAGCTCTCATCCACGTTGGACCAGCAGGCTATTAAGAGCATGCTCTCATGAAAATGGTAGAAATACAAGAAAAGTCTAACTACGCATGCATGCTTCAAGCCTTTGTTTGTACATGGCTGTTAAAATCACTATGGCCAAAGCACTTGGCATGAACAAACCCGGTATCAATGAGGCCAGAAATATACCCTCCCCCTGGCAGGCAGAGAGGGACTGCAAGCTTACATGTCAAAGATTGTGGATAGGAGAGGAGTGAAGAAGGCGAATAGCAATACTATCCATTACACCTGGGCTGTAGAGCACCTAGGAAACAAGGTTGTATAAAGGGAGGGAGGCAGCAGAGAAGCCTGGTGGTCTTCCCCTCTGAACAACTGTGGGTCTCATAATCTTTTTCCTTCCAGGGCAGAGTCAGGGCCAGGACAGGTGGCCCGACTTCTCCCTTTGGAATGGCCTTCAAATATCTCTGTACTCTTTTGTAAAGACTGGTTTCCTGCCTTCTTTCCACAGAGTGGGTTGTCTGATGCTGCTAAATTCTTCAAACTGGCTCCTCATAGGGTTTTAATACATTTGGAGAGTCTGGAGATGCAAACAGAATGAATGAGCAGAGAATAATTTAAGATCTTGAGCCCCTTTATTTGCATACCTCTGACCCTGCAGGTAAGAGTGACTTCAGGTTACATGAGAAAATCAGAGACATGGTTTTCCCAGGAGCTCACTGGAGATGGCAGCACATGCAAGGTGTGGCTGTCCTGTTTTTGAGGCCATTCTGATGTGGCCTAGCAATGGCGGCAGGAGAAGTACTGTGTGTAGGAATTTTTACATAGAAAAACCATGTGACACTACACATTGTCATTGCTAGAATTACACAGCTCTCCTCACTGCACATCTCTCTGCCTGCACACTAAGCCTTGGTGAAAGGAACATCTGCCTCCAGAGCCATGCAGACAATAATGCATGGCTATACGTCGTCCATCTCTCGCTTTTCCCCTGCCCTCCTTAACATGTTTACTCATTTTTCACCACATGACATTATTTGTTTGTGTATTTGTTTTTTGCCTAGCTTTTCTGCTACTTTTATGTGCAACAATTCTGTTTACCTTCTTTGGGGTTATAGCCCCAGAACCTAGACTCTGACACATGCTATTAATCAAAAAGGAGTTCAATAAGCATCTGTTGAATGAATAAAAATATAGGCTTGTACCATTGAGTGGAACAGAGTAGATGTTCAATATGTATTCCCTTCCTTCCTTCCTTCCTTCCTTCCTTCCTTCCTTCCTTCCTTCCTTCCTTCCTTCCTTCCTTCCTTCCTTCCTTCCTTCCTCCCTCCCTCCCTCCCTCCCTCCCTCCCTTCCTTCCTTCCTCCCTTCCGATTGCTATCCCCACCTAAAACCCTACTTGATTTTGCATGATTCTCTGACTTGTTTCCAACGTTCAATGCAAACTTCCCTTTAGCTATATTAACATTTAGAGCCAAATGGTGATTTCCGTAGGAAAAAATCATCCTTGGCTCATGTAGGCCCCGACCTTTAGAAATTCAGGTGTGAGTGTGCTTTTAGCTGCAGGTAGAAGGGGACAGACGCTAGATATTTATAAATCACCTTGTTCTTCATTCCCAGAGAGACACTGAAAGTGAACGAAGAGCACCAACTAGGAATTTGAAACCCTACTTTCTGGTGTGAACTTAGGCAGCCAGCTGTGGTGCACAGAATAATGGCCCTCCGATGGTGTCCACATTCCAATCCCCAGAACCTCTAACTATGTTACAGTACATGACAAAGTGGGAATTACGGTTGCCAATGAAATTACGTTTTCTAATCAGTTGACCTTGAGATATGGAGATTATACTAGCCCATCTGTAGACCCAAAGTTAAAGGTTGGGTGGGCACAATTGTAAAAATAATAATAATAAAGGGGCTAGTTTTTTATGCAGCAAAAGCTAATTGATGCAACTTGCCACAGCAGAGAGAAACCTGAAAGTACTGGAGTTCTGTTTCTGATAATATTGTCAAAGATAATAATTCGTTAAGTCCTACCTACCGCCTTGATCATGGGCATTTACAGTAAAAATGAAAGCTGTGCTAACTGAGGGAATGAGAGAAGATGTCTGAGATTCCAATTCACTCTCTTTTAGTGATGGACAGACAAGACCGTGCGCTTTTAGGGGAATGCTTTTTTTCCATTAGAGTATAGCTGAGATAATAGGCAAATCAACACGGCCTCAAGTGATGACTTTACTAATTGTTCACTAAGGAAAGAGGTTCTGTCTTAAAATATACAGGCTGACTGCCCTTCCTCCAATTCTCTCATCACGCGGTAAGATCACCCACCCAGCACTCTCCCAGCAAGCCTGCTGCTGCTGCCCCCAGCACCGTGGTGTTACTGGCTCCTGGACCAGGGGAGACATTTCCTGAAGCAGAGACCCTGGCTCTCCATTTCTCTATGCAGCTTCTGGTGTCCTGGCTTCTTTTTGGAGATAGAGCTCCCACTGACATCAAATAGAATCTCTCTCAAAGTGCAGAGAAACCGCAGGGCGGACAGCGTGGTTCTCCTGCCGCAGAGTCAGCTCCGGTGCATTCACTGGAGAGCAAACTGGGTTAAATGCCCCCTTCCCGGCGAGCCTGAAAAGCCTCCAACACGAGGTCTTTCATGCGCTAGACCTGGAACGAAGTGCAGCCCTGAAAGCCTGGCCTAGTTCTAAATTTAGATCAGTAATTTCATCCGAGAATGCAACTGCGTCGTGAATACTTCTGGCTTTCCTTCTCTTTTAATACCAGAGCAGGGGGGACTAGGGCTACACGTTTGTGCTTGACAGCTTTGAGGAAGTGTCATGTGGCTATTTCTCGGTGAAAAGAGCAAAAGTAATAGGAGACCAGCTTAAAATGTCAAGTCACATTATTGGCAGACACCTAAGGTGATCTTTGCTGCTTTCCCCTGCTCTTAATTCGAGCAACATTCCATGTGCTGTGTGGCAACAGCGAGGAGCCTGAAACAGGCTGCTTGGTCTGGGGCTGCTGGCTGCCTCAGGACGGTCTGAACGGCCCGGCCCTTCTTGCGTTTTCTCATCCTTAAAGCGGTGCCTGCGCGCTGGGGCAGCTGGCGTGCTCTAAGGGCGCCACCGGTAGAGAAAGGGTGATGTACTTAGGACTGATTTTAAATACCTTTATTTATTTTTATTTATCCTCACCTGAGGATATTTTTCCTTTGCTTTTAGATAGAATGGAAGGGAAGGAGGGAAGATGAAAGAGAGAGAGACACATCAATGTGAGAGGGACACGTTGATTGGTTGTCTCCACATGGAACTGGCACGGGAACCTGCAACCCAGGTATGTGCCCTTGACCGGGAATCAAACCCACGACCCTTTGGTCTAAGGACCAATGCTCTAAACACCGAGCCATATCGGCCAGGGCTTAAATATTTTTAAAAGTTGAATGAATATATGCGTATATTTGTGCACACACAAACACAAACACACAACACAATGTCTCCATAGTCCAATTAAATATCAGATACCTCTGTTTTGAGATCATATTATTTCAACTCATCCTGATTATTGTGTTGAATAGATCAGATTGGCAATTGTATATATATTCACTTCATAAAAAAGTAAGGCCAAAGTAATGATTGGGCTATGAATGCAGTGTGCTTAGAACTCAGGGGAACAAGAAAGGCCCATTCATCCTGCTCTGGAATTAAGCGGCCCTCCTGAAAGGGCATAGGACTGGCCAAGCCAAGAGATTCAGTGGCTGCATGGGGAGAGGTCAGCGTCTCCGCAGTGGTACTCATTGTCACCAATGGAGATGCAGATGTCTAAATGAAGATTTTCAGAACAATCCACATGCTCTTGAGGCAAGTCTTGGGCTTACCTGTTCCCCTTATAACCTGCAAAGCGAGGCGAGGGGTTTTGATTGAATTGCCTAGTAATTCTGTCATGAACTGCACTGCTTTTTTCTCCCTTGAACACATTACTGATGGTAACAAGGGAGTTATTTTCAATCAAGGCATGCTACCACGAAAAAGATTTCTCCTAACATTGTGATCCTTTCCTCTGAAATCCATTTCAGATTGGCGGATAAAATGTGATTATATTTACACTTCCCTGACACAATTCAGGCAGCAAAATAACAGCCTGCCGGGGACATTTTTCTTTTTCGTATTTAGATCTGTCAGTGCTGCAGTGCTGGGGGAATGGGGAGAGGTGGCGGAGGCAGCTGACGTTGGTGATATGTTTTAGTTGGCTCGCAAATAAAGATGTTCTGTGCTCTGTGTGTCTATCTCCCTCTCATCTCAGAGTCCCTTGAACTCCATCCTAGTGGTGTTCAGAGCGATGATACAGTGTGCTAATCAATAGTGCTCTACGCAAATAGAATTTCTCATTTTTGCCTTGACACAACCCATAAATTACTTCACATAATACTTTAATTGGTTCACATTCATTAGTGGGTGTGCAATGTATGACTCACCAGTATCTGTGTGAGTCGCAGTTGCAGTGTGTATTAAAGACCTAGGCTTCCAGGTTGCAAGGCCGAGACGGCTGATGGAACAGAGGAGAGGTGACATGATGGTGCAGAGAGTAAGAGGCCTTAGGTCTAGTGAGGAATTCCGATTCTGGTTCTCAGGCTACCGAGGATTAGCCATGTGTGATGTCAGGTAACTCATCCAACTTCTCTCAGCCCAAGTGTCCTCACTTGTAAAATGAGTAGGTTGGTTGATGGCAAAATTGCCAAGATTGTATGTGTGTGGTTGCTCTGCCAATACTCCCCGGAGTGGCAATGTCAATCTTGTGCTTAAGTCTCCACTCTCTGGAGAGGACTGACATTCTACTTCAACAAGGTTGTAAACAAGTCTCCCACAGACATAATCCTGGATACTTCCTAAATAATCAGAGTTTCTAACGAAATAAAACACTCTCCCTCTTGAATCCAGATGGGAAGGTGACCCTCCTCTTTCTCAGATCCCCTCTGAGCTCTTGATTTGTAGTGGGCATTGTAATCTGGGAATAAAGGACTTATTACCTAGCTGCCGGGAGCGCTGCCAGCAGACAGTCATCAGCTCTTAGCTCACTTTGGGGATGGCCTTAGCAGTGGAGAGCCACTTAATCCCAGACTACACACCTTCATGGAAGAGCCTGCATCCAATGACAGATAAATGTCGTGGTGAAAGCTTGGTCTTCTCACCCCAACTTGGGACAGCTCTGAGGGCCATTCCATTTTGAGAACTCCCCATAACATTGGCTGAGGATTCTGGTTAGAATGCATCACAGTTCGGTGCCTCCCTCTGCTCAATGTTGCTTCTTTCCCCACCCCTCTTCCTTTCTACTGGCACTTTCTTCTTTCACCTTTCCAAGAACATTCTAAGAAACCTCTTACATCATGTACCTCAGTGTCTACTTCTCAGGGAACCCAGTCTGCACCATAAAAAATGTATTTCTTCTAGGAGACAGATTTTTGCCATCTTTCACTCTGCCACGCAGTGTGGACCCCAGACCCAAGTTCAGGAGCCAACTTTGAAAAATAGAAGAAATATGCCAACCTACAGATTTATGGATTCTTTGGAAACACTAAAAGGTCTTCAAACACTAAGACAAACACAACAAACAGATGAGCCTGAGCAGCCTCTGTGTCCTTAAGGCAAGACCTATCTGTTCTCCCATATTTGTCATACTTTCCTCAGTGCTCTGTTGCTCTTCAGTGCAAGGTTGAGTGCCAACAACTCTCTGTCATGTTATACAGAATACAATTATATATTTGTGCCAAGTTAGCGACTCCTCTTTTCATCTGCTAATTCTTGGACACAAGGAGTCCAAAGTACCTTGGGAGCATGTGTAGGTTCAGTGGGACTCTTACTGTGTCCTCTTGTAAGTATATCCTTTTTGGGGACCAGCCTACAGAGTTCAGAATTTCAGGAATGAGAAATACAAAGCCTACCACTGGGTCATTGGTTGTGATAAGTAGGGGCAAACTTACCTTTTTCCCCCAGACCCATATAGTCTTCCAACCTGGGAAACAGTACCATATAAAGGTTTCTAATTTAATGTAGATGCTATCTCCTGAAGGATGTCAGTCTATCCTTGCAGAGGATTGCCTCCAAGACTATACTTCAGATGTGCCATTAGAAGGATTTCGGCATTCTATGAGGCCATTTCTTTCTGGGTGGTATAGTATATCATATGACAATGGTGGACAATATGTCCACACCCAAATCTTTTACACTATGAAGTGGGCCCCTGGCTGGATGCTGCATTGTATGAGGTTTTATACTTGTGGATCAGGCATTTGTAAGCCTCTAGATAGGAGGCTCTGTGGAAAAAAATAAACAAACAACCCTCACAACTGGTTTAGATATATATTCCTATAAGAAGGAACTCTTGGCCTTTCATGGATAGAGGGGGTCCAATGTAGTTGAGTAGCCACCAATAGTAAGTTGTACCCTATAAAGAGTAGTGGCATGTTGGCTGTGGTATGCTAGAGCCAGCTTGCACCAGGTCCCAGCAGTCACTCTGGACACCTATTTTCAACATTGTAGAAAGTGAGATCATGATGATAGCTTGAAATTTGACATGGTAGAGCATTTATGCCACAGAAATTGGAAAACACCACAAATGAGATTATTTTCAGAGAGCTAGTTGTTAAACATTTACCAGCACACCACTGCTTATAAATTATGCTGCCATAAACATTGTTCCTAACCCTCTATTCAAATAAGCAGAACACTCAATCTAAACTGTTGAGTACTCTGCTTCCATTGATAGTGGGCATCTTCTCTTAAAACTATTATCTCATTGAAAGCAACTGCGAATTCTTGATGAAATCCAGAAACAAGCAAATAAAAAATATCTTTGATGTCATCAGAGCACAACTGAGGAGCCCCTTGGTTTTGAGAAGCCAAGTGAGAAGTGTTTCCCCTTCCTGAGGGCACTTGCTAAGTTCCAGCAGGAGGCTATATGGCCAATAGAAAGTGCTAGCCTAGAGCTTTTCATGCCATCATGGAATGGGGTAGAAATGAGAGCGCAGGGCTTCCAGGATTTCCAAGATGTGAGGGGCCAAGATCCTGGAGAACAGACTCTGCAGAGACATTCTGTGTCCATTTTTCCTCATGGCATTTGCTGAATCCAAAGCTGAGCTGGTCAAAAAGCTGATAAAGCAGAAAACAACAGCTCGGGGAAAATATATACATAAGCAGAGCTCTTAGCAGCCTTGTGCTGCTAAGAAAACAAAATTGGACTTCAGAAGAATCAATAAGTTGGCTAAGGGCTCATGGGTGAGTTTTAATTGAGATCTCTATAGGGTTATTCTGCAGAAGTAAGTTCAATAGTCCCCCCCTCATCCATGGGGTGGGACAGAGGGAGGACTACTTATCCATGGCATTTCCAGTGGATGCCTGAAACTGCAAATATTCCCAAACCCTATATATACTATGTTTTCCTCTACATACATACTTATGACAAAGCTTAATTTATAAATTAGGCACAGTAAGAAATTAACAATAATAAAAGCCAATTATTACAATATGCTATAGTAAAAGTTACGTGAATGTGTTCTCTCAAAATATATTACTGTACTGTACTCACTCTTCTTGTGATGATGTGAGGTGATACAATACCTATGTGTTGAGATGAAGTGAGGTGAATGACATAGGCATTGTGATTAGCCTTAGGCTTCTATTGACCTTTTGACAATACGGCAGAAGGAGGATCATTTCCTTCCATTGATTCTGGATCATCAAGCCAGGACAATGTTGGTGGTCCAATGTCAGAAACAAATGATGATCATGGTTGGGAAATTTAGCATTTTCAGACTGGAATTGACCACAGGTCACTAAAACCAGGGAAAGTGAAACCATTGATACAGGGGGACTACTGTGTGAACCAAAAATAGATAAGCCCATATAAATCCTTAAATTGAGCCTCAAATCATCTCAGTCTCTGATTGGATGAAAGCATTTGTACCTAATAGCTGGAATAGCTTCAAGTGCTCCCTAGAAAAAATATAAAATTACCCAGAACTCTACACGTTTTCATACAAAATGTCTGGCATTCAATTAAAAATAATATCATGCATTTCAGGAGATGGGAGCAAGTGACTGAAAGCCAAGAGGAAAAAACAGAAGAAAGAAACAGACCTATAGATGAGACAGATATTAAGGCAAGGACTTTGAAATAACTCTGATTAATATATTTAAGAAAATCAATTACAAGACTGAGAATTTCAACCAAGAATTGGAATCTATAAAAATAACCACATAGAAATTCTAGAACAGAAAATAATGTAATAGCTAAATATAATAATGTAATGGTTTCATAGTATATTGGACACAACCCACATTGTTCTACATACCCAATGCCTCAGGATTGGACATCATTTCTGACATAGCCCAGATATTATAGACTGTTTCCAACATAGACCCCCAAAAAGACTTTCTGCACTATAGGTAGGTACTTCTAAGAAGACCCTGACAGCGCTATCTAACTTCCTATTACTACACTTGTCTTAGACTCTCCCATCCCATGAACTTAGCTATCCCACACCAAGCTGAAACTCTCTAAATCCCCAGATCTTGTGATTCACACCATCTGACTTAGTAAGCTCACCTCATTCATGGCCTTCTTCTTGCAGGATATTTCTAGCATGTCATATGACTCATGGAAAAACTGAAAAATCCATCAAGCCAGTTAGGGAATTCATTGCTGGCAGAAATTTAATGTTTCAAAGGCTTTAGGGAAAATTGTGTCAGGACATCAGATACTTAGAATAATAGATTTACAACATCTCTGTTCAATGTAGCCTACCTTGGTTATTAGATCTGCAAGTTGTTACTTAAAGATAAATTTTTCAGTCTGATCTAGTTTAAACATTGCCTCTGAGAATCACACACATTCCCAGAGGCCATAGGACAGTCAGTACAGCTTAAATAAATTGCATGTGTTTGAATCAATAAAAAAATGCGTATGTCTTCACCCACTCCAGCATCGTGTACATGGAATATACTCTGGGGAAACTCCCAAGGAAGGCTTGAAAATTACCACAAAGCAGCAGAAAAAAATTCTTCCAAGGACAAGGTGAAGTGGAACACCTCAAAGACATGGAGCAGGATGTATTGCTGGGGAGACTTCAAATTACAATGGATGGGTGGTGGTTATTTTTTTAGATTTTATTCTTCTAGACAAGTTTTAGGTTCATGCAAAGTAAGAAGAAAGTACAGACATTTCCCACATATCCCCTGACCCCACATATGCACAGCCTATCCTGTTATCAACCTCTCCCGCCAGAGCAGTACACTTGGTACAATAGATGAACCAACTGATGAACACATCATAATCACCCAAAGTCCATAGTTTACACTGGGGTTCGTTCACCTTATGTTACATGTTCTATGGGTTTGTACAAAAGTATAAATGACATGTATCCACCATTATAGTATCATACAGAGTAGTCACTGCCCTGAAAATCCTCTGTGTTCCACCCATTCATCCCTCCCTCCCACCCCCTGGCAACCACTGGCCTTTTTACTGCCTCCATAGTTTTCTATTGTGTGATACAGTTGAAATCATACAGCATGTACACTATTCATACTGGCTTCTTCCCCTTAGTGATAATGCATTTAAGTTTCCTCCATGTCTTTTTATGGCTTAATAGTTCATTTCTTTTTAGTGCAGAATAATATTCTATTGTCTGGATGTACCAGACTTTTTTAATCCATTCACCTAGTGAGGGACACTTTAGTTGCTTCCAAGTTTTGATAATTATGAATAAAGCTTCTATAAGAATTAATTGGGGGGGGGAAGAGCAGACATCTGTAATACTTTCAACAATAAAGATATATTTAAAAAATATAAAAAGAAAAGAAAAAGAAGTCATGTTCAGGTTTTTGTGTGGCCATACGTTTTGCAACTCCATTGGGTGTTTACCAAGGAGCATGATTGCTGTATCATGTGGTAAGAGTATGTTTAGTTTTGCAAGAAACCGTCCAACTGTCTTCCAAGGTGGCTGTCCCATTTTGTGTTCTCACCAGCAATGAATGAGGGTTCCTGTTGTTCCACATCCTCTCCACCATTTGGTGTTTCTACTGTTTTGGATTTTGCCATTCTAATAGGCGTGTAGTGGTATTTGAATATGTTATGAAAAAGATCAAAGAAAGTTATAAGTATGTGAAACAACCTCAGTAAAGGGGGTGAGGGGAAATAGTGCTGACCTAAGTAATTTTGAAAAGAAGTGGACACAATGTCCAGCCTACAGCAGTCCTGTGGGAGGCCCTGGCCTTGCTGGTGCTGCTCAGCCTGTGGATGGGACCCACCTCCAACACCTTGAAGAATTCTGTTCTCCTCCCTTGAGCAGAGCCTTTGCCTTGTTAGTTAACCAATTATCCTAGGTGTCCTCAGGGCCCTTTGTCCAGACACTAGGCACATCTTAAGTGTCATAGGGGTGCCATCTGGAGACAGTTGTCCAGCCCACAGCTCCCCTAAGCTATGGCAGAGTCTTGGGATTTCTCCTTTCAGGCCCCACAACAATTGAGGGTGGCAAATCTGGGTGGACCTCAGCAGACACAGCAAAAGGCCGTGACGGCTAAAGTGCAAGCGTCTCACTAGCCCATGGAGCCTTTCCAGGCAGTCATGCCATCCCACGAATTCAGTTATAAGCCAGGAGCAGTTAGAGGCTGTCATCACTGTCTGTCATGGAGTCACCCAGCTCAGTGCACCAACTGTTTTAAAATGTACCTGGGGTTTGTTTTAATCAGGTAAGATGACAGACATGGAGATAGCTGCCTTGAAAGAAGAGTCTGTTACTTACAGTTCCCGGGAGGAGGGGGCACGCCATGTCATGCAGGGTGACACGGGGAAGCAGCAGGTCAGCCAGGAGGCGAGAGGACTGAGGGGAAAGTGCAGGCAGGAGTCTTTACTCCTGTAATAGTTGGGAGTTGTTAGGTGGGATATATGGTGGGCAGGAAGCAAAACATAGATGTTGGAGTTCGTGGTTGGAAAGCTTATAATATGATTTGTGTGCATCTGCAAAACCACAGGGATGGGAGGGACAGACACACTTTTGGCCCATGATATCAAGATGTCAGATCATCAATTGCAGGTTATCAAGATTGGTTATTACAATGAGATCCTGAAGCAGAAAGGGGCATTAGGTAAAAACTAAGGAAATCTGAACACAGTGAGGAATTAATTAATAATAATAGAGCAATATTGGTTCATTAATTGTGATAAATGTACTATACTAATGTAAGATGTTAACTATAGGGAAACTGGGTGTGAAATATATGGGAACTCTCTGTACTATTTTTATAACTTTGCTGTAAATCTAGAACTTTTCAAAAATAAAGTTTTATTTTATAGAATTAACTTTGAGAACAACCTATTCATTTTAGTTCTCCTGGATTTTTTCACTTCAGGTATATATGCTTCCAGGAGAGATCAAAGAAAAAAAAGAAAAAGAAAAAAGAAGAGAGAGTTGGTACTTATCCTTTCCTAATGTTTGTTTGTTTGTTGAGCACATGACTGTGTCTGGCCTGGTGTTAGGGGCAGATAAAAAGAAAGAAAAATGCCAGCATCACTCTTAAGAAAATCCCAGTTTAACAGAGGTTATAAACACAAAACCCCAAAATAGCCTTACAAGGTGGCAAGTGCTGTGCCAGGATTTTGTGCATGATGCCATGAGACACTCAAAGAAATGTTTGGAGGATTCAGGGAAGACTTCTGGGCAGAGCCAACATTTAAAAATCACCTTGAAAGGAGAGGAGCAATTTGAAAAGGAGAGCAGAGCTCAAGGCCATGATCCAGAGGCAGGAAGTCATGCTGTTTGGGAGGTGGTGCTGGGCAGGACATGGAGTCCTTGGTTGGGAATGGTAGGGGATGCCACTGGGAAGGAGTATGAGCACTCTGGTCTGACTGACTGAGTGTATGAATGAGTGAATGAATGAATGACCAGAAGCTGAAAGACCTCACATGACTTCTAGAGCCTAGGTTTTATTCTATAGGCAGAAGGGAGCTACCTTGGGTTTTGGAGAGGGGACATGAGATAACATGCCGGTAATTAGACGCTTGCCTCCCCAAGTGTCCGGCGACATCTGCATCACCTGAGTTTTTATAAGAACTAGAGAATCTGAGGTCAGGCCCCAGAGACACTGAGTCAGAACCTGCGTTTCATCAAGACTCCTGGGTGATTCGTAGGCACGTTTGAGTTCCAGCTGCTTTAGAAAGCTCCCTGTGTTGGCAGGGGAAAAAAGTAGCCTTTTTTTTTTTTTTTTTTTAATTCTCACCCAAAAAGAAAGGTGGGAAGGAGGGAACAAAAGAGAGGGGAAAAGAGGAAGGAGAGAGGGGAGGAGAGAGGAAGGGAAAATAATGACTCACATGAGTGAAACAGACAATCATCTCCCTGACTGCAAGCCTTCTAGACCCCAGGATCGCAGTCAGCTCCCTAAGGAGGGGCATGTGTCCTCGGAAAGTGCTACTTTGGAACTAGAGAGGCAGGAATAGCAGAGATGGACCGCTGGTGGCAAAGCAACAGGCAAACGTGGAACACTTATTCCCTCTGCAAGCTGATGAAACATGCACTTAATTCCCAGAAAAGTGGCTGCTGGGATGGCAGCTGAGGGAAATCAAAGGCTCAGCAGGCCCCTATAATTTACACGCACTCTGTGTAGCTGGAGCAGCTGATGGGGTGGCAGGGTAAAAATGTCCCAGGCTCTTGCTAGCACACTGCTGTGTGGAGGCCCATCCCACCGCTCTGTCTCCCTCTGCATACTTGCCCAGGGCAGCCAAAATTGGATTCGTGCGAAGAAAGAAAATGGCCATGTCCCGCTCTGCACAGGCATGGGGGGCTGAGGCAGCCCTGCAGATGCGTCACCCACTTCCTCCACCTCATCTGTCTCCTCTGTGCTGCTGGGCATCCTCCCCCAAGGGCCACTCATTGTGTTCTGTTCTATTTACCCACAGATGCTGGATTTACTTTGATGAGCTGCAGGTGATAATAAGATCCTCCCGTGTCACAGACTTTTGCATGAGATGAAAGACCACAGCAGAGCCTGGCTGGTCTGATTAGTGCCTTAAGTTCGGTGGTTATTCTGGAAATAGAGACAGGGCTTTATTTGGGGTTTAGTTTTCTCCCTCCCCTTCATCACTGGGTTGCTGAGAACCGAGCTCATTCTCCAATGAAGCCTGGCAGCCACTCAAGTGCTTTGTGCTGGGCATGTTCCACCCAAGTCCCTTCATATTTTCCTTGAAGCCCCTCATGGGCACACTGTGGGATGAGCCACTTGACCCCAGTTTATAGACAGGAAAATTGAGGTTAGCAGCTAGCCAAGAGCTTAGCTGGGATTCTATCTAACACCGCTCTTTCTTCTGCGTTGTAAGTGAGATTAGTAATGCCAGGTCAAAATCCTTTAGAAGCCACATTCCAAGATTCCTAAATACAATTCTCTGGAATTCATCTCCACCCCAAAGAGTGCTGACCTATGAGTGATAACACTGACATCTCATGCTTTTTAGAGCTTAATGTTTTTTGAACTCTTAATACATCTCATTTCATTTAATGCTCTGGGATATATCCTAAGACATGCAGAACTGGGTTAGTATTTCCAGCTGTTTGGAGAAAGGCATTGGACTCCCAGAGAGTAACTGGCAGCATGGTGGGGAGGAAACACGTCTGAGGAAGCAGGAAGTGCGGGGTGCCTCACCTTCTCCTCTGTGGACCTTGATGCAAGACTCCAACCAGCAGAAATTAGAATGTGTAGCCTGGAATGGGTGAGACAGACTGGGAAGAAAAGTTGAAAATTGTCATGAGGAAGATGCAGCAGCCTTGTGTGTGTGTGTGTGTGTGTGTGTGTGTGTGTGTGTGTTTTCCGGAAGGCATGTGAGAAATGAGAGAATCCGGCCTTTGACTGGGTCCCTGATGAATCCTAGTCACCACCCCCAGCTCGGTTAGATTAAAAATTACAGAAATAGAGCAGAGCGTATCCTGAGAACTGGTAGTAGCTGATCAAGCAACTATCCACCAAGGCCACTAATTGCCTGAAGATTTTATAAGCTTTGTGGGTAGGAAGAGATAAGAGTCCTTGGCACTATAATCACCCAAGACTGAGATTCTCAGACCAACTGGGGATCAGATCACCTTCCCCAACTTCCTCCCGTGGACCACCTAATAGAGATATTAGGTGGGACATAGACCTGAGGTGATGGTTGCTGGGTAGCAAGGCAGATGCATTTTCAGACCGTTGTCACATTTATCATCTTTGAATCTCACCTTAAGGGAATGGATCCCAAATCTTAAAGAGAGTGACTGTAAAACTCTAGGGAACTACGGGTGCTACAAGAAACTGAGCGAGCCGAGCCATATGATGCAGGGGGCTGAAAGGCAATGTGCAGCACAGCTCTGGGGGGACCATCTCCAACCGCAGTGAGTAACTGGTATGGAGGAGCTGCGAGAAGCGAATGGGAGGGGCCTCAGCTCAGCCTCTGTGGTGGGAGTCCTCTCATGACCTTGCATTGGTGAGGATGGGGGAGGGGAAGGGGCACAATGACAGTGTCCAGCTGACACTGGAGCAGCTGAAGAGGCAGGAGTGGTTGAGGCGAGGAGATAGGACAGGGCTTAGGGGAGCGGCTGTAGCTGGAGAACTTCGGTGACCTCCAAGATCCAGTGCGAGACGCTCTGAAACGATTCCATGGGAGATCAGCAGCTTCTCCTCTCTACCTGATTATATCTTACTCAACCTTTAATACCCAGTTCCAAGGACACTTCTTGAAGTGTCCTTTTCTAGAAGTGGGTCATCCTCCTTCAAAGTCCCAGACCTCCCAGAGCTCTTAACCTTATTGCGCATATTATTTGCTATCTTGTACCTCCGCTGTCCGTTTGCCCCAATTAATTTTCTAGACCGCAACCCCCTGCCTCATGTTCCTCTCCCCTCTTTACATTCAGCATCTCCTTCTAGATCCTACGCTCCCTGGGGGAAGTGGCCTCATCTCTGAATCCTTCCTACGACGCAGCCAGAATGCTTCACACACTGTTGACGTGGTGATTTTGTTTTGAGTGAATGACTGCATGTCTAATGAAGGAGGCAAGATGGAGACTGCATCAGGGAGGGAGATGGGTGCTTTTTAGTCCCCTGGGAAAGAAATCCCTGTGGCTTTGGCCCCACAGCAGCCTCATTTTCTCAGGAAGGGCCAACGCTTGCTCACAGTGGGTGAGCCAAGAGATGGAGGGAAGGAGACGGCAGATGCAAGCCCATCAGTCTGCCTCGGAGGGAATGCCCTTGACAGGGGCAGCCTGCGCTGGGGGCCAGCAGTCAGTATGTGTTGTTCCGTTCCCAGGAATCAGAGGCCCAGAAGGCAGGGAAAGACCTGTTTCAGAGGCTGGTGGGTGAGGGAAAGGGGGAGGAGGGCAGGGGTGGAGAAAGCACCTCCGCTGACTAATTAAACTCTTTGGTAGCTGGCCCCCACCAGCTCATGCAGATTATCACTGCTGAATCAGCTCCCTGCCAAGGCCAGACTCGCACTCCCTTTTTTCCTGCTTGATTTGCCTAATGGAAGCTGACAGCGAAGTTCAACCCTGATTGTCAGATTTCAGTAGGAACCTCAAGGGGGGAGAGGAAGGCAGACATTTGAGGAATAAAAATAGCGCACATAATGAGATCCTTTATTTAGCTGAACCACTTCTTGAATGACTCACCTCTCTCCCTCTCTCTCTCTCTCACACTCATGCAGGCACACACTCGAGCACACACACACACACACACACACACACACACACACACACAGAGTTGTGCACACAAATGTCTCATTTTCATTTAGGCTAGAGACCTTGCCTAGGTCCTGTAGGAAAGACAGGCCATCCATCCTGGACTGTAGAAGTCTGCAAAGGGGGTGTCAATGTATGGTGAAAATTGGAAATATTCCCCCACATTCTGCCAACCAACCTGTCTTCTTGTTCCTCAATCTCTTTCAATAGATTTATTTTCCAAAATGTGACTTAGGAAGTTTGTCAGACCAGCAAAACTAAATACATGGGCAAGCACTCATGACCTTGGGTGGTTCTTTGCCCTTCTATGCCTCTGGTTTTGTAAAACTAAGATCTGGGAGGTTTGATTAACTCTCAAAAGCTGAGCTCATCATCAGAAGAATCAGCCTTAACTCTTGGGAGGAGACAGGATAGCGCAGGCAGAGTTTCTAGATACTGTCTGTTACAAAGTATATGGACAATAAACATCAGCTCCTTCCTGCCTCTGACTTTATAGGGAATCACCCAGTAATCCTAAGCATCAGGGTTGGAAACCTAGTTCTATAAAAAAAAGTTAGATCTTAGTCCTGAGTGGTTGTGAGTGCCAGGCACCATTCTAAGCACTTCCTAGGTGTTTACTCAGGTAAGCGTCACCACTGACATCCCCATTTTACAGGTGAGGCAACCAAGGCAGAGAACGATTAAATAACTCACCCAAAGTAATCACAGCTTTAGTCAATGATGAACCTAGAATTCATTTTAAATTGCCTAAAAAGTTGAGTAAATAGACAGGACTTCATAAACATTAGACATTAGTATCCTGGGGCATATTTGTGCAAAGATTCTTCCATAAGAAGCTTATAACAAGTGACAAGAACAAAAACCTGTGTGTGCTGAGAAAGAGAGGGATTTGGGGTGTCCTAGTTGAGGGATATTGGTCCTGGACTAGTGTACACTTCCGTAAGTGTCTCCGCACATTTGCCCCTACATACTCCACCTATCTCATGCTACTCAAAGCCATGTGAGAGAGAGATACTAAGAGGTCAAAACTATGTAACTGCATTTGTCTTGAAGATACAACTAAACAGAGACCTTCTGAAGCTAATGCCTTTAGAAGAGGCCTCTAGAGAGCAAGTTCAAATCCAGTGCCTAAAGTCAAGCCAGCTGCAGGCATCACACGCTCTTGGCAGAGAAAAGCAGGCCAAAGATCCTGAAAAAATCACCTAGGAAACTTAAAAATTGAGTAGTGAAATCTTTTCTGAGTGATTTTTTTTTTCTTTAAGTTACAGACCACGATTTTTCTTTTCTTTTTATTTTTTTCTCCCATTCTAACAAAACACTTGAGCGTTAGTTGCCATTTCTAATGGCCATTATTTCCCCCTCATTCCTCATTAATTCACCCTCATCTCCTGTTTCACAGGTGAGGGGCTTGCAGCCCAGAGAATTTACATGAGCTACCCGGGATGGAACAACTAATGAAGGCAACTATGAAACATCTAGAGTCCAAAGCCGGAATTCTGTTCACTGTAAGATGCCCCCCGCCTAGAGAGTAACCAAAGAGTTTATATGCATATATGCACAACCCAAGGACACGGACAATGGTGGGGAGAGGGACTGGGGAGGGGGATGGGACGGGGTGGAGCGAGTCATTGGGGAGAAAAAGGGACATCTGTAATATTTTAAACAAAAATAAAATTAAAAAAAAAAAAAAAAAGATGTCCCAGCCTTGTGTACCCAACATGGACTAGTAAGCATAGTAGAGGCAGGGAGGTAAAAAGGAGAAACACAGTCAGTAACTCCACACACTTGGACTTCCTACTCTATCTTGATTTCTTTATATTTTCCTAACGTGTCCATCTAAGGGACCACACAACTGCCACTAAGATGCCTGCTTTCTTTCCATGTACGTCTTCATGATTCTTTTGGTGTCTCTACCACAGGTGAATCTCCACTTTGATTCTTAGGATTCAGCACAGAAAAGCAGCCCCGGCCAACCTGCCACCCCTTCCTTCTCTGCTCTAGAAAAGGTTGATCTCATACATTTATATTTGCTGTTGAGAAACCGTTTATAAACCCATGCTCTACTCATTGCCATGCGAAGCAACAAAATGGCCCACTTTTTCAAGTGTCTCTGAGTGACTATTTAAATTAATACAAATGTTTAACTGTACTTTCAGGAAGCAAGCATGATTTTTATTAATCACCAGCTTCCCATCACCAGTGGAATGCTAACGTTGAAAATAGATCAGAATAATAACAACCGCTGCAAGAGGGATTCCCCAACTTTTGCTCACTTCATATTCCATCTGTTTCATGAACAAGTGACTAGAAAAATGGCCTGTGGAGGGCTGTAGACAAGACAGAAACAGCAAAAGAAGTTCATGTAGCTGCAGAGCCAGCTCAGAATGGTCCTATCCTGTTTAACAAGATATTGAGTTGCTGTTCAGAGACAACAGGCCAAGACACAAAGTCACGCATCTAGGGCATAAGCAGAGGAGAGAACTTTGACTTCCAGCTGCACCCGGAACCCAAATCTCCTCCATCCCCCACTTGGAACCAAGACACCAGGACACACCTGGAAGTTGAACACCAGGACCCTTTCAGAAGCCAAGGGTTTATTGTCCAGGAAGATCTGCAAGGCTCAGCTTTGATGGTACGAAGTCAGGCAGCTGCTAACATTGATGCAAGAAAAACAGAGGTTTAAATATATTATCTAAAATTATAAGCATAACCATGAGAAAAAAATACAAATTATAAATATCGAAAAATAAGACTGAAGGAGGTCTTCCATATGAAATAAATACAGTGACCTGGAAGGGAAGGGGAGAGATAGAGGAAGTGACTGTCATTTTTCCTTTTTTATATTAGCAAGTCAGTACATATGCTTTACAATTGATAAATTAGGAAATACTGTTATCTGGAAGAGAAACAAAAACAGGAGGAGTCAAAAGTTTGGCCTCTATGGTTAAGAATGGGGATCAGAGGAGAAGCCTGTTGTTTTTTTGTTTGTTTGTTTGTTTTTAATATATCTTTATTGATTTCAGAGAGAGGAAAGGAGAGGGAGAGAGAGAGATAGAAACATCAATGATGAGAAAGTCATTGATCGAGCCCACAACCCGAGCATGTGCCCTGACCGGGAATCGAACCCTGATCTCCTGGATCCTAAGTCGATGCTCAACCACTGAGCCATGCCCGGCCGGGCCTGTTGTTGCTTTTTGATAAAGAACTTTTGAACTATTTGATTTTTTTACATAGGCATCTAGTATTTTGATTAAAATTTAAATTAAAAAAATAAAACATCATTGTAGAAAATGAAAACAATAACTCAAGAGTGACATTCTCTCTGGGAAGTTGTGACTCACCTCTAGACAACAGATTTATTTGCTTCCGACCAAATCTCAGAACCCTCAATTTTACATAACTCGAGTTTTTGTAAATTAATAAAAATGCAGCAGTGGTTCTCATGCTTCCCTTTTAACTTCTGTCTCACTGTATGTATGAATCGTGTGCTTTTATGAAACCTCCTCATCACAGGTCCAAGGCACCACGCAGTCAGCTGATCAAATAACTCTCGGTTTGATCTCCCTCATAAATCACACCCAGAGCCCCATCACTTAAGAGAAATTCATTTCCCTGCTTCTGTTCTTTTTCCACGTAAGCTTCCGACCTTCAGGGAGCATATACGCTCATCTCAGGCAGAGGCTTCCCAATCTGACTTTTAATTCCCCTCCTTCCTGCTCCCTGCAGTTATCCCCAACTACCCACTTTCACCTGCTGCAGTCATTGGCAGGTCCATCTTGGATTCTCTGTTCTTCTTTTACTTCAGTTAATGCCCTTCCAAACCAGAGTGATGGCGAAGAAGGTGACCTGCCAGGAACTCAAGTAAAACTAGTAGTTGATTGTACGTGAAAAGGATTCACGGTCCAGATTGCCACCATCTACTGAGCACTCCAGACATGAGGCTGGGTGCTTCCAATGAATGATCCCCTACATTCCAAAAGCAGCTCCTGACACAGGTATTGCTCCCGCTCTATTACAGATAAGAAACTGAACTTCATAAGAGTTAGGCACCTCTCCTGGTCACCCTGTTGTTATGCGACAGTGACAGCTTTAAACTTAGATCGTCTACCTTCCTATGTCTTTTAAAAATATAAATTGCAGTATAATCTCAATGTGGTTAGCTTTCCACATAAGACGACTTATGCTGAATAACAAAATAGCATTGAATACAGATGCATTCTAACCAGCTAGCTTGCAGACAATCGAGAACTGGGAGCTGGTGCTCTGTGTTGGCATCAAGAAATAATCAACAGGATTGAGCGTCGAGTGAGATCAGCTTTGGTTTGGTCCAATTAGCTGTCTGGACTTGAGTTTTCTCATTTATAAAATAATATGTTTTTACTGGATGATTATTAAGCTCTCTTCCGACCCTAAAGAATCTATATATTTGAAAGACATAACGTCCATTGAAGTGATTGTCTAATTTGGGTATCGTGCAAGTCACTGAGGTGAATGAGGTGGAAAAGAGGATTTCAAGTTAAACAGTAAGACAATAATCTAACTAAAAATCAAAACGAAATCTTTATATTCTAACACTTAGCTTGTTAACATCCATCATAGAATGGATTTAACGCACTGTAGTATATTAGCCTGCTTGGGTTGCCGTAGCAAAATCCTACAGACTGAGCGGCTTGAACAGAAATTTATTTCTCACAGTTTTGGAGGTTGGGAAGTCCAGGGTTAGGGTATCAAGGTGCTGGAAAGGGAAGGCTCATTCTGAGGACTCTTCCTGGAGCTTGTAGCAGGTAGGCAGCCATCATCTTGCTGTGTGCTCAAATACCTCTCCATTGCGTGCAGGGGCAGAGAGAGAGAGAAAGAGAGAGAGAGAAAGGGGGGGGGGAGAGAAGAAAGTTCTCCAAAGACAGCCACATTGGGAGTTAGGGCTTCAGAATATGAACTGTGGGGAGGTCACAGAGATTCAGTCCATAGCATTAGCAGACAGCGACACGAGCACATCAGATTTGAATTTTGAATTGCCAAATTATCTCCCCTAAGAAGAGTGAAGAAAATACCATAGTGAAAACATGCTGGCTATATACCTTTCACTGTCCACAAGGAAGCTTGGTATATAACCATCAGGGGAACTACATTTTTGCTAGCATGTTTTAAAATAAATTTATCATCTCTATGACAATGAGATGTTAGTGGATGATGCTCTGAAAAAATCCTGACAGTAAGTAATTAGCTATATCTTACAGCATCTCTCAATAAAAGTTGTGGCTAGCATGCCAAAACCAATTAAAAAAATTGTTATTTGGGGAGTATAGATTACAGAATATTTTAAAATAAATGTAATTTTGTTTCTTCCCAATGCTCAGAGTAGTTAGACTTGGGTCAACAAAACACTATCTGACAAAATTCCTTAGGGGACCTACTTTTAATGAATAGATAAGACATCTGTGATAACCACAACTTTTTTTTTGTTTTTACAGAAGGCATACTTCTGCAAAGCTTAAAGAGTTCTTTGTCTCTTAAGTAGTTTAATCATTTTCCTGGGGCCTGTGTTTATACAATGAATTTGCTTAGAAACACGTTTTTGTTTTTGTAAGCCCAAAGGTTTTATCTGGAAATAGGGAAGTTCATGAGAGGAGTCAACTGTAAAGATTCAGGAATCCTAAATTGTATATCTTTTATATCCAGTTTCTGTAACTGACCTCTGAGGCCTGTTCTTATGGTGTAGCCAAAGGTCTTGTTGGTAAAATACCCAAGAGATCTAAGATAAATGAGATAACGATTGCCTCGGATGCGGCATAGTTCTCTGGCCTCAGTGCTTGTCTGTAATGTTGGCTACAGTGTTCCCAGACAAGTGTTTGGCACTAACCTAGACATTGTATATCTCACCTTCTTTCCAAGCCAGTGCAGATGCACAGATATGAGAGGGGGGGAAAAGAAGAAAACAATAAAAATTCCACTGTATTTGATTTATAGATTTGTTCACTCTGAGAATCACAGAGGAGTTCTTTTTGATAAGGGCCATCACTGCTTAGAAATAACGACTGGGAAAAGAATCCAAAGATACTGAGATTAGATCTCCACTGAACTTCGACTGGTAGCATTTGTATGACATGTCTTCTTTCTAGCAGCTGCACAACAGATGGATACATTCCTGTTGTTCTGGGCCTTACCTCCTAAGAGCTAGGATGGAGATCTGAAAGCTACAGCAAAAGGAGTAGGCATGCCTTTGGCTTAGCCATATGTTACTGGGTCATGTTGCCTATTTTAAGCCAATGAGCAGGACATATTATATTATACCCTCCCAGGAGAGATATTTGTATTTCCTAAACTTCTGCTGAGTGATTAAATTTAAATCTAGTCATTGAAATCAAAAGTGTTCACAGATTATGTGTTCCTCCCCCTGGGTAGTTGGGCCACAAAGATTCCTGATGAGTTACAAAAACATACACAGAATCACATTGTCTATTTTTACCACAACTGTTTCATTAAGTCACATCAATGGAAATCTAGCTTAGAACCCTTATATATCAATCACTCCCAATTTCACTAGTCACTCCTAGGTAATTACCCAAGAGAAATAAAAGTACATTTCCACTCAAAGACTTACACATAAATTGTGAACTATATTTGTAATAGTTCGACACTGGAAACAACCCAGGTGCCCATTCACAAGGGAATGGATAAACAGAATGTGGTATATCCTTATAATGGAACACTACACAGCAACAGACAGTAGTGAACTATGGATCCAAGCAAGCAACATAGTGGATGTCAAAATAAATATGCTGGGTGAGTGATGGTAGATGACACAAGAGTACATACTGTGCAATATAAAACTTTTGAAAATACAAACTAACCCAAAGTGACAGGAAGCAGATAAAGCTGTTGGCTTAGAATAGGATGAAGGTAGGGCAGTAAAGGAGAGATTACTAAGGGGCACAAGCAACTTTTGTAGGCAATGGATATGTTCATTATCTTGGTTGAGATGATGGCCTTATAGGCATTAAAACATCAAATTTTACATTTAGATATGTGTGCTTTATTGTATATCAATATATATCAATGCAGCTGTTTTAAAAAGTGAATGTATTTATCAGACAGAATAAATAAAACTGAAAATGTCCTAGAAAATCCATAATGCACCAAAATGCCAGCGTAGAGCCAGCATTTCAATCAGTAAATAGAATTCATGTTATAATTCCAAATATGATGTACAACAGAGGGGCGATGTCTGATTAAATTTAATAATCTAAGTTTTATGATTATTCATCCTGGTTGAAAGCTGAAGTTGAGCTTTCTAAAGGGGAAGTATTAGCTGAGTTATTAGTGCTCACAAATTTGCCTTGGGCATATCTCTGTATACAGGTTTGAAGTACATATGTAGGCAAAAGTAACCTGAGCTTACTATTCAATATAAAAGATACCCGGTGCTCCTAAACTTCATCCATGCTTCTAAGTCTCCCTCTGGATTCCCTCTGATGAATTGACCAATGGGTGTTTGCTAACCTGGCTGCGGATGCTAGTTCCTCTAAGGTCTATCCACATAGGAATGGCCCTAGGTTTGCTCTGAGAAGGTAGTGTTGAGCAAAAAGTTAATCATCCAGCGTTTCTGGTCCTGATGAGCTTGACCTCCCAATTGTCAAATTCCTGGTGAATGTCCTGGTGAGGAGCATTAAGGAGGTGTGCTGTCCTCTCTGGTCAGCCTAATTATCATCTCTGAGTTGTCAGCATGTCCATCAAGCTCCTCCTGTGGGATTGCATTTCTCTGTCTCCAAAAAAATTGGGCTCTACAAGGCTCCACCTGCTTCCCTGTAGCCACTGCGGGAGGTGGTAGAGGGCCAGCCCCCACTAGCATCACCAGCTGCCTGGACGCAGGCCCATCAGCCCTTCTTTCTTGTCATCGCCATCGAACAGCGAAGCTCAAACAGACATCACCAGAGGTGATATATGTCAATGTATAATCAATGAAGAGGTAGACTGTTCCCTTGCAGGATCAAGAAAACAAAAACAAAAACCCTCACAGACAGACAACACTATGGTGATTACCAGAGAGAAAGAGGGGAGATAGGAGAATATAAAGGGGAGATAAATGGTGATGGAAGGAGACTTGACTTGGGCTACTAAATACATAATACAATATACAGGTGATGTATTATAAAATCGTACCCATGAAGCCTATATAATTTTATTAACCAATGTCACCTCATTAAATTCAATTAAAAATCATTTTTAAAAATAAAAAAAAAGAATGTTTCCCTTCAGTAAAAGCTGCTTCTTTAGCTTCTTGCCTGGTGCCCTTCTGTTAGACATTTCTGGCTTCTCAAAGGCAAGTGTTGGAGACCTGGCTGCCTCAGACCACCCAATACCTGAAGACTTGGCTTGTTACTGCCAGTCTGAGGCCATTTTTCTTGCCACCCCTGTCCTGCCTTTCCAACCTTCTCATCCACAGCTGGTGGGGCTCAGAATAGATCCCAATCGTCATCTGACTTGAGCAGAGAAGGACACTAATTCCAAAATGTGGGCTTGTTGAAGCCAGTTCCTTTTAGAGGAGCCTGAAGCTTTCCTAACTCTCTTTTCTAGGGCACTTCAACCCAGTGAGAAACATAAAGATATTTTCTTATCCCCTGCCACCAGGTTTCAAGGTAATCAATCATGCCACAACTACTGCCTTTTAATATGAATTTACTGCATTCTGGGTATTAGGCTGAGTTCTTTGAATGACATACCTCCTTAAATCTCCTTTAACTCTCAAAACTGCCTTTAAAGTAGCCATTGCATTCTTCCTCAGGAGGATGCTTGTGTTCACGGAGGTTAACAAATTTGCCCAAAGCTACAACAGCTAGAAAGCAACTACCGACCCAGTGACTTTAGGTTTAGTTTTCCCTCTCCTCCACTGACATCACAATGCCTTGGTTCCTAAGAATCTCTTTAATGAGGGAGCTTTCTATTATTATTGTGATGCCCCTTTCCAATTCATAATCCACTAATAACAGCGAACTTCGTCTACGGGACTTCTCCCATTGCCTAAGCCTCCCTGAGGTTCAGGGACACAAGAATATGAGGCCTGGGCTCATTATTCGTCCAAGACCTTTACTCAAAAGTAAAAGGCATTTAATTGAACAAAACTAAACAGTTAAAACCAATGAACTTCATTGGCATTTAATAAACAAATCATCAATGACTTGAAGCCATTCAAGCAGAACCAATAGAACTTTTATATCTTTATACTTTTTGTTCTTGGCATGAGAGTGAGTATGTATTTGCAAATGTGCTTCTCTAAAAATGCCCAGTAATTGAAACATTATCAACCAGCTTGCATTCTCCACAATTATTCCCTACTTGGGAGGATTCACCACATTTCATTCTGAGCTACTAAGAGTGTATTTAAAAAAAAAACACACAAAAAAAACAAAAAACAAAAAAAAGCTCAGTTTGTAAGAATCTGAAAAGGCATCCACCTGGAAGCCTTTGAACCAGATGAGTCCACGTGTCACTTCTCTGGCCAGGTGACCAAGCCGAGTATCCAAAGCTGAGAAGCTCTTCATGGCTATTGCATGGACTGGGCCTCCCTTTCTGCTGACCTACTCTCCCCCAAATCCTATTGCTGCCAGCTCCACTCCAAGCTCCTGGAGTTGGAGCCTTGTCTTCAACCCTGCTCTTAAGCTTGAGTTTATCTTTGGTTTCTCCTAACTTTTGATGTAAACAGCCCTCAACCACTCTGAACCAGCTTTCCTTGCTGCCTGTCTTATTCCTAGTTTCTAGTTCTGACTCCTAACACCCAGAGGAAGCCAGTATTGGGCCTCCTGCAAAGAGGATATTAGGCAGATAATTAGTTATGAATGTTTGCACATTCCATCTAAGTTTATATTTTCTATCAGGTTATGTGAAGTATATATGTTCATTTTCATGCCTATTTAACACAAAAGTCCCTATCTCTGGGGGTAATGTGCCATTTTATCAGTAGTTTTCTATCATGTGCAGATCATAACATCCTAATATTCTCAGCTCTGCTCCTCAATTCTCTAGGGAGTCCCTTTCTCAGGTATTAATCTTGGCAGTAGTGCTCATTAATAGGACAAGGCTCTCTGGTTTTAAACAGCTCTTCAGACCCAAACAGGCCATAATTGAATGGAAGCTTTAATTGTTTTTTCTCGGCAAACAATCAGGCAGGGAGAGCAAGGACACTGCAGACAAAACATCACCACCCGACTTGAGAATGAAAGGCATGTGTTTCTATTCACTAATACGCAGAAATGTCACCAGATCTCAGAAAGGCTGACTCGGGGCTCAGTTCAGAGAAGAGAGCTATTGAATTCCCCCTTCTGGCTGGCAGACGGCTCAGCGCAGGGCTCTCTCTTCCCTTGTCACTCCTGTTGATTTGCCTTCAAGGCGGTCATTCAGAGGGAGTAAAAGGAAAGGCCACCGCTTGCCATTTCAGGCCCAGAGATTTAGCTAGGAATCCAGTCCAGCTGCAGCATTCAGAGGCTCTAGCAAATGGATGGCGCCCCATGCCTTAGCTCGTCTTTTATTCACATTAAGTGGAATCCTCTTACAGAGAGATAATAAGTGCCTCTCCCTCAAAAAGAAACACACACATACAAAAAAACCAACAAAAAACCATGACCAGGGCCATGGGTTTGATGGATCAGTGGCTGGCCCTGGATCAGCAAATTCCATTCTCCACTATACATCAACTCAGTAAATCATGTTTTTAAGCTTATTGACAGTCTGCATCTACTTCACTTTATTGCCTGATGCCTGATTTTGCTCTCTCCTTCCACTGGCACTTAATTTTCAAGCTATCTGCATTCTAGTTGGAAAACAGTGAAACCTGAATTTTTAATTTTTTGTTGTTGTTCTGAGGCAATGGGAGAGGGCAGGTCTATAGCTGTAGAGGTCATGTCCTCTATCTTTTTGAGATACTTAGAATCATAGAACAGTTTATAATCTGGTTTCAGAGGGGGACACAAATACTAAGCAAGGAGCAGAATGTGAGAGTGGACACATTTCTAGCTTCACTGGAGCTAGATCTCCACACTTGTCTCCTGGCTGTTGGAAAGGAAGTCCAGAACATCACACATGCCTAGGTCCATTGTTGGAGCCAAAACAAGTTGAAAGCCAAGTGACATTGGTTTTGGAATGAACCATATCCTAATTCACTTCCATCATGACCACAAATTATTTAAGACCAGTTGTCCCTGCTGCAGTGCGGTAAAGACTGCTAGAAGTTACCTGAATCAGTATCCCTTTCTTCTGGATGTATTTTTCAGAATCCATGAAGGCAAACAGTAACTCTTATGGAACTGACCACTGTTGATATTTATAACTTTCCTCTTCTGTTACTATTCCATGTTCCCTTTGTTTTCACTCAGGTTCCAAGCTGGTCACAGTTCTTATCCTTGTGTAGTGATGTGAACCTTCATTCTCGAAGTAACTGAATATTGAGTGATCCTTTCTTTATTTGATTGGCATTGTTTTCTATTCAATGTGGAACTAAAAAATGACTTCTCCAGAGAATCCCAAGTTTAAAGCACTATCTGGAATGTGTCCATCAATGGGTGACCCAATTTACCCTAAATAACCAAGATCAACCACTTCAGCCACCAGAAAAGCAACCTTCTGCCTGTTGGTTCAATGGCATAAATAGCCCAAAAATGGCTCAATAGTAGGCTACCCTTCCTATTTAATGGAACCCTAGCTGTGTGCTCTAGTGGAAGCATTCCTCCTGTGGAAATTAAGCCTAAAATGGCAATAATGGGAAGAAAAATCTGCAAATTTGTTATTGGGTATTTTAATAAGAAAGCACCATACGTTGGTCACTTATTGAAGCTATATTCAACATTGGGCTTTCAGAGTACTTTCTACCAACTGGCACTATAGTCAACTTTTTAAAAAAAAATATGTTTTTATTGATTTCACAGAGAGGAAGAGAGAGGGAAAGACAGATAGAAACATCAATGATGAGAGAGGCATTGATCAGCTGCCTCCTGCATGCCCCCTATTGGGGATCGTGACCTTAACCTGAGCATGTGCCCTGACTGGGAATCGAACCATAACCTCCTGACGCTCAACCACTAAGCTAAGCTGGCTGGGCTATAATCAACTCTTAAGTAAGCCATTTCCTGCTTACAGAATGTGATACATGGTAAGACTAGTAAATTCCATGGGCATGAGTACATTAATATGTTGTGAAATACAGGTTTCTTCATCAGAAACATTGTTGTGTAGGATATAATGACTGAGAATAAGGCATTCAATAAGCCCATGGGTTTTAGTGCCAGCAGAAGCAAGAAAGGAAAGCAAGTATGTATCTATCCTAATAAGAACAATTGCTGTCCTCTTCATGTCGGAAAGAGGCCAATGTGGGTCAGTCTATCACCAAGCAGCTAGTTGGTCCCCATGGAGAAAGGCCTCAAAGCAGTCCTGCTGTTGGAAACTTAGGCCGTATTGGTGAACTAATCCACAGTCTTTATCCCTGCCCGACGGGAACGTTATACATGAGCCCACTGAGAGTGCATGGGATGACTTAGAAAGGGACTGGCTGACATCTGTAGAATGCATCACTTTGTCCAAGTGATTATTGAGAGCCTCCCTGGCTGTAGTGACCCTGGCTTAGCTTAACATGGAACACAAATATGTTGACACACTGTGCCATGCTTGTCCCATACCTCTTCCCCAGAACTTTTGCCAATCTTCCAATTCTTTGCTTTCCAATTCCTGACCATCCAGCCAGACACAGCCACTGCACATGAATCAGGGTTGATTCAAATTGCTGATCTCTTAGTCTGATCAAATGACTGCCTAAAATGTCTTTCAAGAATACTCTTGCCTGGCCGGGCGTGGCTCAGCGGTTGAGGGTCGACCTAGGATCCAGGAGATCGAGGTTCGATTCCTGGTCAGGGAACATGCCAGGGTTGAGGGCTCGATCCCCAATGATTCTCTCATCATGGGTGTTTCTATCTCTCTCTCCCTCTCCTTTCCTCTCTCTGAAATCAATAAAGATATATACGTAAAAAAAAGAAAAGAAAAAAAAAGAATACTCCTGATCGGGGCTGTAACACCTCAGCAGTGCATTTCTGATTGGCGACTGCACACTGTACAGAGCAATTGTAAACCAGACCTAAGATATTTCCTTTTCAGTAAACCTGTCATCTTTGAGGCCACAGATGTGGATTAAGGCGAAGAAGTCTCCTAGGAATCGATGAAGTAGGAATATGAGCCTCCTTCTCATGCAAATTACATTCCTACCAGACCTGCTTAAAGCCTGATCTCTTTAATAACTTTTTAACTTGATGATAGATGGTTGCCGTGCATATCCAAGTGTGGTAGAGCTGTTAATAGCCAGATCCTGGTTGGTAGAGTAGCAGATGCTTTGGTGTCCTGCCTAGATCTCCCAACACTCACCATTTTGGTACCTGCCAACAGCGCTGTGCTATAATCATGAGTGATTCTCCACTTGAGGGCTTTCTGTGGGGCCTTTCTGTGCACACGGAAGGCCAGTGTGCAGAAGAGTTAACACCCCTGGAAACAACCTTCAGCCAGCGGCAAATGGGAGTAGGAGGGGAAGTGCACCAACTTCCTCCGACCTTAAGTAGAATGTTTCACACTGTCTCCTAAGGGTCTTTGGTGGGATTAATCACTGTGAGTAGGTCAGAGTCAAAACTCATTAATGTACCCATATTAGTTTTTTTCTCTTTCCTGACTCACAGCTCCGCCTCTTTGCCAGTTCTTCCTGAAATCATCTTCAAACAAACCACATGTACTCAAATCCTGTGTCTCAAGGTATGTTTCTGGGAGAAGGCAATGACATACAGCTCAGATCACATGGTAACAATGTCAGGTGCTCAGTTTCTTTTCAGAAACATGCACACACACACACTTTCTCTACTTTCCTTAGTGCTACCTGCAATGTCAATACCCAATGTGACACTGGAAGCACAAGATGAAGGAAGATAGGAAGATAACAGACTTGTCAACCTGGGTGCCTGAGTGACTGTATGAACTCCTCCTTTCCCAACTGACCTGAAATTTAACGGGATAAGAAATAGAGTGATATTTCCTTGAGCCAAAGTATAAGTGTTTCTTTAACCTTCATAGACATGTGCAGAATAACAACAAATTTGAGTTGCCTGATGTGCATGTTCCCAGCTGAGACCACACACTGCCTACCTATTTCAGTTCTCACACTATAAACAAGTGATCTTTCTGTTTTATTTAGTGTCACATTTTTCACATTTTTGTTCTTTTTTTTGTTGGCGATTTTACTGTTTAAAATGGCCCCTCATGTAGTGCTAAAGTGCTGTCTAGTGTTCCTAAGTGTGAGCAGGCTGTGAGGTGCCTTATGTGAAACTTTGTGTATAGGTAAGCTTTGTTCAGGCATGAGTTACAGCACTGTTGGCCATGATTTCAATGTGGATGAATCAACAATATATATTAACTAAGGTGTCTTTAACCATAAACACAGGTTAAACAAGGTAAGGTGTTGATCACTTGATGAAAACAGGAACCCAACTCTGTATTTCCTTTAAGAACAACAGCTTAGTATTCACGAACTCAATGTTCACAGTGACTTTATAGAACATTACGATGAATAATGGAGTATCAACTGCGTGTAAGTAAATAGAGAAGTCAATTATTTCTTTTTAAGTTCTTTAAAGCCACATAGCTATTTACTACTCTGAGGTCAATACAGTTTTGTGGGTTTAAGTAGATGTAAAATATATACAGCAAAAATAAAAAACATAGGGGGACAGTAAATGGAATTATATTGTGCTGTGGCAGGAGTCTTACATTTTATGGGAAGTGGTGCAATATTAAATCCAAGTAGATTATAATAAGGATGTGCATTATAATCCTTTGAGCAATCACTATAAAACCAATATGAAAAATTATAGCTTAAAAGACTTAGTGAATTAAAATGAAATATTAAAAATATTTAATTCAAAGAGATTAAGGAGAGGAGGAACAGAGAAAGAAAGAAACAGGTGGGGAAAATATAAAACAAATAGCAAAATAGTTGACCTAAATCAACTATACCAATGAATACATTAAATGCAAATTTAAGAAAACACTCAGATTAAAGAGAAAAGAATGTCAGACTGGATTTAAAAAAAAAAAGATGAATGAATAAATAAATGAATGAACAAACTGTCTTGGAAAAAACAGATCAAATTGAGTTAATGAATTATTTTGTCATTACTGGGAACCATTTAGAAGCTATTAATCCCTATTCTCAGTTCACATAATGAAATCGTGGGTCTAACCTCACTCTTGACTCTAAAACTGGGTGTATAAGTCAGACCTGGACATTCAGAGCACAATTTCTCCCTATCTGTAGTGAGTGATTAAGAAATTGGCGTAAGACTAGGCTACGTTAATGCAAATCACAGCCAACGCATTAGCTGGAATACTAGGAAAGAGAAGCTCGTTTCTCACAAGCTGGTAAAATATAAACCTACATCTTCTGGTGACATTTTTTGGCCTGTTTGATGATGAACACAAAACAGAAAAAGCAGAGCTGAAAATGTAAACACATTTCTGATGTCATCATTTTAGCCATTTGGATCCATGCATGCCTGAAACCATGCATACTTAGTCTTTTTAGTTATTCAAGTAAAAAAAAAAAATCCTTCTTTTTGTTTCTCATTTTCAGCCAAAAGAGAACTGACTAACACGAGTAGCAAACCAATTATTTTCTAAACAATTCATAATATTGGTTGAAGTAAAATATATCCATTAAATGAGTTTGTTTCTAATTTCTGACCCATTTCCTTCAAACATGAGAAATCCTTGTAAACTCATAAACCAGAAATGATATAGAGAGCTGCCTTGAACTCTTAATAATTGATGGATATTGTTCATGAAAACATTGTGCTCTCTAATTTCCACATGACATACTAGTAGGCCCCAACGGGTGTGCTCTCAACCAGCAGCAGTTCCCTCTTGGCTATTTCCTCTTAGGAGGATTCTTTACCCTATGTACAAGAGTAGTAGCCCCCTCTTCCCATATCACGGGAACACTGACTATATACAAACACAGGAACTAAAGGTGGATGGATTTCAAATATATCTCTACTTGTCTATCATTGATGTTTTGGGGAATTTGACACAATCAATAATTTGTATGACTAAAACGGGAAACTGTCTACTGCTCTTTATAAAGCACTTCCCAAGGAGTTGATTTCATTTATGTCTTTATCCTATAATGAAAGAATGAGTTTTAAGGGACTCACAAAATTAGCTTGCTTATGTTTTATGATCTTCCCCTAGAACCCTCTACAGTCACAGATACAGAGAACGAGTTTGATGCCAATGGATTGATAAGTGTACCCCAAAATGGATATGATAAATATATGGATCAGCACCCGCTCTGCACTCAATTTAAGAAGCTGTCCTGGGAGGTTTGTCAGTCACAGCAAAATGGCTGCAGTGTGGTTCGTTTATTCAGACAGCAAGACAAATTCTCAATAGATGTCCAATGGATTAAACTGAACATATGTTGGAAGGGACTTGAGCACCAAATGTAGTAGGAACGGATGTGAGGAAATTAATTTCCACAGCTCAGGAAGCTGGGAAGGAGGGCATTGCTGTCTCTGCCTCGGAGAGCTGAAGCAGGGCTTCTTAGGACGCAGCATGAGGCTGGACTGAGGAAAGAGGAGGGACATGGAGCTGGGGGAAGGGTGAGAAAATTGAGGGCCTGCAGAATAAAATGAGGGAGGCACTTGTTCTTGGCCACTTGCAGGAACCTGAGAGGAGCAGCTCACAGTTGTGCCATAGACACGTCATTGCCCTGCCCTAGTCCTGGTCTTGAGTGTGGGATATTACAGGGTAAGAAGGATGGCGAAGGCTGTCTAAAGCCTCGGGAACAGTATGTGCCAAGGACCAAGGGCCAGAGGCATAGAGGCAGGTGTAGGTAAGGAAGGTAAAGAAGCAGGTCCTTCTAATCACGGCAAAGAACGCCGAGGAGAAAGGGGCAGAAGAGACAAGCAGAGTGGGCTACAGCCAAAGTGGGAAGGATCTTATATACTGTTTTGAGGATCTTTATCATAGATGAAGAATTGTTTTTAAAGGATTGTTGATAAAGTGGTGTAGAAAAATGGCTTGGAAGAGAAAGACTAAAGCTAAAATGAATCTGGTAGGAAGCTGCAGAAACAGTCTGTGGAATAGAGGATGGACGTCTTGGAGGGCTCTCTCCTTGTCTTGCAGTCAGTTGTCTTCTTGCTGCATCCTCACATGACCTTTTCTTACCTTGGTGGACAGTGGGAGGGGGTGGAGGGTAAGAAAGATAGAGAACAAGTTCTCTGGTCTCCATAGAAGGACATTAATCTCATCATGGGGCTCCACACTCGTGGCTTCATAATGATCTCCTAAAGACCCCACACCTACATACCATCACAATGGGACTGAGGGTTTCAACACATGTATTTTAAGACAACAAAAACATTCAGTGCACAGAAGCCTGGATAACTTTTTGATTTAGTTGGCAAGAGAGCTGGACTCAGTTCTTTGGCACCCCATAAAAACAGCCAAAAGAGCTGTCTTTAATCCATTTTTCACATTTTCCCAGCTGGTCACTAGGACTTGATGGACAAATGAGATCTCACCAGTGACTTGAACCACTTTAGCTCAGGAAATATATATATAAAAAAAGTAATTCCCAATTTTACTTAGAAAAAATAAGCAAGCTTGTCCCTGAAAACCTATTGCTGACCCATGTCCCCAGCTGACAATTTCTTGGCTTTGGAAATTTATGTAAAGTGTCTCCAGGGTCTTACCATTTTTCATAACCTTTGTTTAAAAACCAGCTTCTTGTTTCTGATCCCTAGGCCTCTGCTGAAATAAAGTTAAAACAAAAGCACACACACATGATGCATACTACACCACCATATTAGTCAAATGTCAAATTCTACTGCCTGTTTTCAAAATTAACCTTTCATCTCTTCCCCATTCAGTATCCCCAGAAGGAATTCCCATATTATTATTTTTTACACCTTCTGGATCTCCAGATTTAAATGAAGGCATAGCATGGTTCAAGGTTGATAGCCACAGATTTGAGCCATAGACGAAAAGACAGGTTAGTTTTCTTTTTAATTTCACCTCTTGTTGGCAGAAAGCGCACACACACACACACACACACACACACACATTGTATTCTTAACTGTGAACATAATAAGAGCTAATGCTTTACCTTTTGTAGCGCCTCCCCTGTGGAATTTCTCCAGCCCTCACGTCCTGGGCAGAGTCTGCTCACAGCCCTTGCGTATGCTGCAGCTCTGAGTAAGCTCTAGTGTAACTAATTCCTCTCCTGGCTTTCCTGTGAAAAGGGGATCTATGTTAGCGCAGAGACCCAAACTATTATAGGGGCCCTAGGGTAGCAGGAAGCACATGTATGTGTTCTCTGATGCCTGCTGACTAAGTGAATGAATGATGGATGAACAGGCACTGCAGCAGTGAATGGAATGCCCCTGAATAGCAAAGTGCTGCCACCAGTGGGACTTCTCTTCTCTGCTATTTGTAACAGCAAAGGCGCTGCCCTCCCTGGTCCTTAACACCCTCCACACTGACAGGCTTACAGGATAGCAAATGGGCATGATGGATGCCTTGGGAGGCCCGCCCAGAGCCCGGGAGATGGGGTAAAGTAACCCCGGGCTCTGACTGCAGGCCCTGCGCTCTGATTGCAGTAGCTGGCCATGTCTCCCCTACACGTGCCTTTCCTCTTCTTCCTGATGCACTCCCAGGGAGGCCCTCCTAAGCCTGGGACCTGGGCCATGAGAGAGGTGCACTGTCTCCATAGCTGTCATATTATTTACTCTGAAGCCTATAAATTCCAGGATTGGAAATTCCACTTCAGAGACAGCCAGAAAAATGATTACAAAAGAACGCACTGATGCTCCAGTTTAGAACAGACATGTTCTCTCCTGATGCATTTGAATATGCTGTCTCCTTGGGTTGACTTCTATTTTTTAGGTGATAAAAATTAACTTTTTTCAGCATTCACACACTTGTGCATTCAGTCAGCAAACGTGACCAAGAGCCTCCCATGGGCCACATCTGTCTCACATTTCACGGCCTTTGATGAAGCTTTCCCCGACTGGCTAAGTCTCAGTTTGTGATTTGTCTCCAGCATATTTCACATTAATTTTACTAATTACATACTTATTTGCTGCTTTCATTCCCCCTCTCCGCTGGGAGATGCCTGAGGAACAATTGGGCCTCACAATTGTCTAGATGTCCAGCACCCAGCATGTCGACTGATGCCCAGTAGGAGCACAGCAGATGAGAAAGTGGTGTTTGGATCTCACACTAACTATGAAATCCCACTCTTCAAAACCAGAAATTTTCCTGGGATAAGTACTTTATTTTTTCTCTACAAGCTTTGAATAATACACACGGGTTTCCTGTTGTTTCTTTTTGACATGGACATGTGGCTTCTTTATAAATAGCTCCCTGCTGTGCGCCTGCCTTTAAGGTGGATCTCACACGATCGTCACTATTATCAAAGAATAGCCTGGGGCAGAGTTCTGCAAGTATTGGGTCCTAGGAGGAAAATAAATGGACAAATGCACAAAAACAAAACCAAGAATCCCACTCTCTGAAAATACTTACCAACCAGGTCTGCTCTGCTTCTGGCTGTCTCTCTGACAGGTCCCCTCCCACTGCTGTCCCCCCAGAGCACAGCCCCTGTATATTAGTCTCTGTGACAACAGCTATGAGAGTAACAAGGTAGGCCACAGGGAGGTGACCATCACAGGACTGATATGTCAGGATCTGCCCATCTCTCTTGCACCTTGACTCTTGCTCTCAACCATTTGCTCCAGAGCACTGGATTTGCAGGCAGAAGACTAAAGACTTGTTCCTACCTTCTTTGGTGTCCATTCTCCTTTGTCCTTGGCCTCTTTATTTTCCCCTTAAGTCCTCCCGCCATGTATCTGTTCCGTAATATATTTGGAAGATGTCCATTTATGTCCATCTCTCCTGCCCCCACCCTAATCCAAGTCACAATCTTCTTTCAACTGGACCATAGTAATGGGCCCCTTACTGGTCCATACATATCTCCTCCAGCCCCCCATCATCATTCTCCAGGCTGCAGAGTGAGCTTTTACAAACACAAATTAGATTATGTCATTTCCCTTTTGAAGGTCTTTAATGGCTTCCCATTTTTTGAAGGGTCAATGGCAAAATTTCTTAATACAGCCTCCTGTCCTTGCAGAATATGTTGGATCCTTTTCATTCCCATTATCCACAGGCAGCCACACCAGCCTTTTTTCTGTTCTTCAGATGCACTGAGTTCTGGCCCCTGCGAGGCCTTGGGACATGTTGTTTTCTGCCTGAAATGCTCTTCAAAACCTCTCCCACCTCCCTTCTTGAAAATGCCTACTCATTTCGCCTGGCCAGCCTGGCTCAGCGGCTGAGCAGCGACCTAGGATCCAGGAGATCTCGGTTCAGTTCCTGGCCAGGGCACATGCTTGGGATGGGGGTTCGATCCCCAGTGTGGGGTATGCAGGAGGCAGCTGATCAATGACTCTCATCATTGATGTTTCTCTCTCTGTCTCCCTCTCCCTTCCTCTCTCTGAATTCAATAAAGATATATATATATTTTTAAAAGCCTACTCATCTGATCTCAGGTAATCCGTTTCTTCCCCAGGGAGGCCATTCCCTCCAGGGCGAGCTCACTACCTCTGCCAGCCTCTCCAAGACCAGTTGGGGTCCCATTTTTACACTCTCCCAGCCTGTCATTCTTTTCCATCAGAGTACTTTGTCATGGTTATAATTACATTGGATTTTTGATAAATAAGTGTGTGCACTTCGTGAATGCAGGGATGCATTCTGTCCTGTTTTCCACTGTATCTCTAAAGACTACAAAGGCATTGACACATGGTAGCCCTTACTTAGTATTCAGTGGATGAGTGAATGAATGAAGGATGTTTGTCAAAAGCAATTATCCTTTCTGGGTCTCAGTTACACATTCTGTAAAATGGATATCATATTACAATCATTCCTGCCTTCTTAGAGGTGGTGTGTGAAAAACTGGAATTCTACCCTACAGCACATGGACTGACTCCTTCAGCCCAAGCAATAAGGTACGCTTACTGGCCTAACTTTATATCTACCCTCACCCAAACTTTTCATCCATAACAGACAAGCTGGAAATCAATGCCTGGTCCAGGCATTTGATGCCTGTTTGGAGACCAATTTTTAAGGCTGAGTAATTCCTAAGAGCCAGTCCAATACCTGACTTCCTTAAACCACAATTTTCACCCCTTTGGTCATCAGCCAACGTCCTGGAATATCTCATGGCCAAACCTGAGCAAATGCTATGTCAGGAGAAGTTCCAGGTAGCCACAAGGAAACACTGCTTGCTCATGTCAGCAGTGATCTCTTACACATTCAAATGCCACCTCCCCATTTCCCATGCAGCGGGTGGGGTAAGGGTCCCCCAAACTATGTGGTCCGGCCCTGATTTGCTGGCCAATCCTCGGAGTCTAGAGAACTCACCATTCTAAGGCTGCAAAGCAAGGCCTGGATTTTAATTCCTTTGATCAGGCCCATCCATCCATAGGAACTCTCAGAGGACCTCTCTCATAAGAACTATGAGGCCAGTTTTTATGTTCAAAAGCTGATCCTGGCCATATTCCTGGGCACTGGGAATAGGAACATCCTTTTTCTTTGTCAGCAAAGCTCTATTTGACTTTTCAACTTTTGACATTTAAACCCTTGTGTTTGTTTTGTTTTAAGAAATTCTGGAGCTCCAAGTGCAGCCCCTCAAGATGACACCTCTAACTGGAAAGGTGGCTTTGCAAATTGATGTGAATGTACTTGGCAGTGTCTTGAGATGCTGAGTTAACAAATCTGTCCTTCCAATCATCTGAATTCACTGTGATACCTTGTGGCCGAATGTCAACAAATACTGTGTATTCATGTGGTTGTAGAGCAGGGAGTTTACCCAGTGTGGTTAGATGTAGATTAAAAGAAACACACGTTTGCATTAAGAATTAGACATAGGAGTGTCCTCTAAACATAATTGTCCTCTATTTCCAACATGTCTAACACTGTTGGATAATGTACATTTCTATGTGGCATTCTCTCTGACTTCATAGGTTAATTTATTCTAGGAATGTTTTTAATCATGTTGCCCACAGGAAAGGTGTACAACTCTCCCCTTCCTTTCATTAAACATTATGAAGATCTAGCCTTGTGCCATACCCTGTGATATGTACTTTGATAAAGTGTTATTATCTATGTCTGTCTCATTTTCTAGTAGAAGAGACAAAAACAAGAAATGAATGATGATAGTGCATTATGATACATATACTATGGGTATAAGCAAAATGCTATAGACCCCCAGAAGAGGGAGATTTTAAATATGCGTAAATAATCAGGGACGATTTCAGAGAGGTAGCGGCATTTGAATGGGGTCACATGTAAGGAATACAGAAGGCAATATTAGGTAAAGAAGAAAACAATGTGAGAGAGAAGAAAGCAAAGGACATAAACAGGAAACTGACAAAAAATTTAAAACTCAGGAACATATGATAAGATCTTCAAAATCATACTGATTATTTCCTATCAGACTGGGAAATTTAGAAAGCTGGATAGTGACTAGTGTTCCTGAGATGCAGAGAATGTAGATATTGACAGCCATTCTGTAGAACAGTCAGTCAATATTTAGTCAAACTGGAACACAGTGCTCTCTGGCCAGCAATTCAACTTCTGAGCACCTGTCTCTCAGGGAAACTCTCATACAGCTCCATTGCAGCATTATTTGGGGTTCTGGAGAGCTAGCGGCAACCCTTGTACAGATGATAGTGTGCAATAAGTTAAAGCAAGATTAATATAACTAAACTTATATTAGTTATGAGACTATAAAAGGAGAGAGACTAAGAGATAGAACATGGGGGAAAGGCACGACAATGGCAATAAGGCTGGTAGAGAAGGTGTATTGTTCTCTAAGTATGAGAAATATCGATACTTCTGCTGCATTGAGCGTGCTTGGAAAGCAATGGAACAAGGACTTGGAAAGTAGTTGGGAGAGAAAACGTAAGGGCCTTGTAAGTCATGTTAAAGGGAGAGACACTGTATTTCATAGGTAGTCAATTTACAGGTTGGAAGTAACATTACCATATTTAGATTTTCAAGCTAATCACTCAAGTAGCAGCCTGAAGGAAGAGCTGGCACGTACCAAGGGCCAGTGGAACCCTAGTCATAGTAGGGAAGTTATCAGTTTTTAGCTGCATTTTGTCTTCCACAGATAAGTAAAATCACAATACCTATGAACAGTGTCACTAAGGTGCCCAGAATTCCACCTCTGTCAGTCCTTCAAGGAAATCTCCTATCTTTTCTCTTAAGGCCACAAATCTACCCTCAGAGTTCTCCCTACCCTCCAGCCAAGCTCCATTCCTTAACGGCTCTGAATCGGCCTAGTGCAGACAGTGTCCCAGGACTGACTGACTAAACTGCCTTGGTTTTTCACCTTTCAGACATAAGAGTTTCTTTATCCCACCCACATTTGCTCTGGTTCACATCACAACTCCTTCCTTAGGAAATAGAGAGAAAGGAATGATGACTTATTTTGGTAACACAAAAATACTCCTGGAGGAAGTCTTTCTCAGGGCTTCACATTAGAAAATCAATCAACTTGATCCACTATATTAACAAACTTAAAAAAGAAAGGCCACAGGAACATCTCAAGCATTTTACAAAAATCTAACATCCTCAGCTTGATAAGGACACCTCAGCGAAACGTCTAGCTAACGTCATTCTCCGTGGTGAGAGGCTGAATGCTTTCCCCGTAAGAGCAGGAACAAGACCGAGATATCAGCTCTCACCAGAGGTTCTTGCAGTGCAAATAAGCTAAAAAAAAGAAAAGAAAAGAAAGACATTCAGATGAAAAAGAATGAAGTAGATGTCATGGTTGTGAAGAGAGTCAAAATATGCCACCCCAAAGTATGCCACTTTGGTATTGGGTTATTTTGAGCTGAGAATCAACAGATGCTGAAAGAAGCCTTCTTGGAGCTTCCCTTATCCAACTAAAAGCAGAAACTTCTGAGAAATGAAGCTACTATATAAGTCCCCTCTCCAGGGGAGTTTTATGGCCATCAAGAAGACAGAAAGTTAGCATAGAGATGAGTCTGCAAAAAAAACCCCAAAACCCAAACTTTACTAAAATAACCCTTACCTTCCATTAGTTTTCTCATATATTTACCTTCCCACAGTTTACTGCCCATAAAAACCTAAATTTCCCTTTCCTTTGTCTAGTTACTTCTTTTTATGATACTTTGTTAAAATGGTATATAAGCTTCTGAGTCCAATTGCTTCTTTTCTGTGTATCTTTTATGCATGTAAAATTAAACATATTAGTTAAATTTGTATTTCTTCTCTCCTATTAATCTTTCTTTTATCAGTTTAATTTACAAGCCCCAGCCACATAACCTAAGAAGGTAGAGGAATAGCTTTACCAACTCTACAATTGCCATAGGAAATGGAATGAAATTTCTAAAAATCTGATCAGTGAGATTATCATGATTTCAAGATACAAACCAATATATAAAAATCATCAGAATTTTATGTACTATGACTAAACAATGGAAAGTTGAAATTTAATTTAAAATATTTTACTAAATAGGAAGAAATATTAAATACTTAGAAAAAATATTCTAAGACCTGTATTCAAAAGACTACAAAACACTGAGATACATTGAAGAAGACTTAAATATATGAAGAAACATACTATGCTAATGAATCAGAAGAGTCAATATTGTTAAGATGTTAATTCTCCCCAAGTTAATCTATGCATTCAATGCTATCCCAACTTAAATCTTTGTGAGCTTTTTTTTTGTAGAAATTGACAAACTGATTATAAAATTCATGTGGAAATGCAAAGTAGCTGGAATAGCCAAACAACTATGAAAATAACTTGGAAACTGAGGAACTCAAAATTGCTTGATTCAAAACTTACTTTAAAGCTGTAGTAATCAAGACAATATGATATTCATCTCAAAATAAGCAACTAGATCAATGAAACACAAGAAAGTCCAGTAATTGAACGCACACACAAGCGAACACACACACACGCGCACTCTCACACACACACAACACACATATATGGACAACTGGTTTTCAACAAAGGTGCAAAGACAATTTAGTAGAGAAATGATGGTCCTTTCAACAAATGATGCCAGAACAAGTGGATGACCCTCCCCTCCAAAACTATCTATCTATATTTACGGCATATAGAAAAGTTAACCAAAAATGGATCAGACAACTGAATGTCAAACCTAAAACTGTAAAACATCTAAAAAAAAACCAGAAGAAATTCACTGTGACCTTGGGTTAGCCAAAGGCTTCCTAGATATATTATCAAAAGTACTATCTATAAAAGAACAAATTAATAAATTGGCTTTTATCAAAATTAGAAAACACTGCTCTTCAAAAGTCACTATTAAGAAAAGCCACAGACTGGAAGAAAATATTTGCCAAAAGTATATCTAATAAAGTGCTTGCATCCAGATTATAGAAAGAACTCTCAACATTTAATTAAAAGAAAACAAACTAAAAAAAAATTGGCAAAATATCTGAACAGACACCTCATCAAAGAATACATAAGGTTGGCAAATAAGCACATGAAAATATGTTAAACATTATTAATCATCAGGGAAATGAAAATTAAAACCACAATGTGATACTTCTACACACCTTATAAAGTGACTACAATTAAAAAGACTAGCCATACCAAGTGTTGACAAGGGTATAATAGAACAGGAACTCACATACTTTGCTGGTGGATGGTAAAAAGATACTTTTGAGTACAGTTAGATAGTTTTACTAAAAATTAAATATGCACCATAGGGTCCAGCCATGCCAATCCTAGGTATCAACTCAAGACATTAAAAAAAAATGTCAGTTCAAAGACTTGTACATTATGAACGTTCACAGCAGCTTTATTTGTAATAGCCCCAAACTAGACACAACCCAAATATCCATCACCAGGTGAATGGATAAGCAAATTGTGATATATTCATATAACAGAATACTACTTAGCAATATAAAGGAATTAACTACTGATAGACACAATAATAATGAATCTCAAAATGTTCAGTGGATTGAATAAAGTCAGACAAAAAAGAATACATATTGTATGAACTTCCCTTCCCTTTATATAAGATCCCAGAAAATGCAAAGTATTGCCTGGACTCAGTGACTGAAAACAGATCAGTGGTTTCCTGGGGTAAGGGTGGGAGGATGGAGAATACAATCAGATATACAGATAAAAAAAGAAAACTCTTGGGGGTGATGGGTACATTTATAATCTTGATTGTGGTGATGGCTTCACAGGTGTATCAATATGTCAAAACTTATAAAATTGTGGATTTTAAACATCAGCAATTTATTATATGCCAATTATACCTCAATAAAGATGAAAAAAAATTTTTTAAATTTTGAAAATGGAAAAGCAATGGTCAGGGGGTACAGGGAAAGAACAGGCAATGCTGGGTGATGAAAGGCATAGGGAATATAGTATCTTAGGAGAGTGGTCAGAAGCTGGAATGCTGACAAGAGATCAGAGTCAGAAGAAGAAAGATAATGTTTTCACTTGTAAAATGAAGCCAGTAAGAACATCTCTCTCATAGGGCTATTTTGAAGATTAACTTTAACTCTATGTAAAGTATAATAATTGTATAAACAATCAATAAATGTTAGTCATTAGTACTAATGAGACATCCAGGCTAATGCTATAGGAGTTAAGACGATAGAATTATTTCCAGCTAAGAAGAAGGTAGAAACCAAGGCTGACTTCTTCGAGGAGGTGTCATTTGATCAAAGGCACAAATATTGCAATGTGTATCATTTAAATTTTTCTGTCTCTGTGACCTGTTTGCACACATAAGCTCCCAGTGATGTATTCAGTTGTGCTCTCCTCTTAAATCTCCCCTCACCAGCTCAGCCCCAGCCCCCAGCACAACACTGAACAGTTTTATCCTTCAATGAATGCCAGAGTCACAAAATCATGGAATTTTAGGTTTGTAAGGGATCTCAGAGATCAGCTAGTTCAACCTCCTTATTTCATAAGCAATTGAATTTCATTTTAAAGCAACCAAGCAAAATGGAAAGACACTGAAGTAGGAGTTGGGTTTTTGACCTATAGTGGCCTCGGGCAAACCTCTTAATATTTGTGGGCTTCAGGTGTATTACAAGTAAAACAACGGCAAACTTACTGCCTGAGGACTGTGGGTTAAACTGGTATCTCCCTACCCTCCTAAGTAACAGCATGAATTCATATATTTTCATCCTTATAAAGTCTGAAGAACATGGGAAGTTCAGGACAAAAGTTGCTTACTCTTATGAATTGTGGGAGGGGAGGGAGAAAAAATCTGCAAGGAAAGATGCACAAACGTGAAGAAACCGTGCTGGAAATTCTAGAGTCTCAGTTTCAAAGCCAGCTCCTGCATGTGAATTTGGGATGGCCTTGACTATATCAAATCATGCTGAACCACTTCTCTTCTTAACTGGATCTTTTCACGAGATCTAAGATATTAAAAGATGGGCCTCTTGTCCTCACCACCATAGAAAAGAGGACCACAGGCTCAGAAACATATCAAAGATTCATTTGTAACATTTCTGATCAGGCACTAAATATTACAGTGATTCTCATTATTCATGGTAGTTACAGGCTACAAAGTCACAGCAAGCACTGAATTAATGAGTATTAAATTAGTGCTCCTAAGGTACATGCAGAGTTAGGTTCCTGCAAGCCTCTGGTCACATGTCCATCAACCGATCAATACATAACCTTGTATTATGTGTGTTTCTGTTTAAAGACCCCTTAGTTAATATATATTATTGATTCATGACCATACAACAGCATTATAACTCATGCCTGAACCAAGTTTATCTAACACATCACAGTCTCCTTGCATTTAGACTGCACGTCAGCACTTGTGTTTGGGGCCATTTTATTTAGCCAAATCATCACCACCAACCAAAAAACAAGCACCAAAACCAAAAAACAGGACACTAAATACACCATGAAAAGGACACTTGTTCAGCCCTGGCCGGAGTGGCTCAAATGGTTGAGCATCACTCCATTCACCAAAAGGTCACTGGTTCAGTTCCCACTAAGGGCATGTACCCAGGCTGAGGGTTTGATCCCAGGTTGGTGTACAGGGAGCAACCAATTGAAGTTTCTCCTCCTCTCTCCCTCTCTCTCTAAAAAACAAATCAATAACATATTTTTTAAAAAGCCATTCAAGGTATCAGAACTGAAACAAGAAGGCAGAGTGTCTTTTTGTTGGACTTAATGAGTATGTTGGACGACTCAAACTTTCACTGCTATGCATGTGACTGTGAATGACCATAAAAGTACCATGAAGATTGATTTTGGGGTTACAAGTAAATTTTAGTAAGTGAGTGTGCGGAACTGCAAATAATAAGGATCTACTGTGTGTCTTGGTACTCAGCAGCAAGCACCACCCCTCTGAGCTCTCCCCTGCTAAGAGCCTGAAAACTACAGTTAGCAGCCCCTTCTGCTTGGACTCTTATTTAGATTCTGCCAATGACAGGCACTCGCATCAGACTTGGAGGCGGGAGGGGAGCAGGAGCAATTAAAATGCTTGGCCACAGGCGGGCAGGAGCCTGGGTTTCAGCAGGAGGCTGTGTCGTGTTTTATGATGCTTTCCAAGCATTCTCCCGTGAATTACCTGCTTTGGGTGGCAGTTTCTTGTAATTCCTGAAACTGCCTGATTTCCTGGAATCATTGATGATTTCTCCCAATGTTTGCACACCCAGCTTTTCCAAAAGTGCTGTGGGACACTTGTGATGTGATTTATAACGAAAACCTATATTTGGTCTTCAGCCCTGTTCCTGGCACAGAGTTCCCAAAACTCTTGTAAATTCCTGCGATAAGGGCACTAGCGGCATCTTTCGTTCTAATAATATGACTCTGGCTGGGCTCCTGACTGGTTCCTGGATGGAGGTTGTTCACCAGAAAGAAAAAACCATGATTAGAAGCCTGGGATTTTCAGGCTTACCCCCTTCTCCAGAGAGGGGACAGGAGCTGGAAATGCACTTAGGACGCCCCCCCCCCCGACCTTGCCCTATGTACCTCTTCCTCTGGCTGTTTATCTGTAGCCTTCATCATGCCCTTCAGGAAACTGGTCAAGGGAAGTAACTATTTTCCTGAGCTCTGTGAGCCACTCTAGCAAATTAATCAAACCTGAGGAGGGGGTAGTAGTAACCTGCGATTTATTTGTAGCCCATTGGTCATAAGCACAGGTGAAAACCTGAACTTACAATTGACATCTGAAGTGAGGGCAGTCTTGAGGGACTGAGCCCATTCCCTGTGGGATCTGATGCTACCTCCAAGAAGATAGTGTCAGAATTGAGTTAAATTGTAAGATACCCATCTGGGGTTGCAAAGAATTGCTTGGGGTAGAAAAAACGTCCACACACCTAGCGTCAAAAGTGCAATGTGGGGCGAAAGTAGGTTTAAAGTTGTTCATATGGAAAATAATACAATAATTATTAAATAATAATACAAGAATAAACTCTGTTTGGCTGAGTCACAACAGTAAGCCTGCTTTTGCTGACCCTGTGCTATGAGTATGGTAAAGGTATGAGGGTGAAGGAGAGACATAGGAGGAAAGACACCGTTTTCCTATTCGACACTTAATTCCCCGCATTAAATCCCTTCCTGACAACAGCATCCAGAGTGGTTTCTGGGTCTCTGCCTAAAATCACAAGAGCAAACCTGTGTCTAAGCGGCTCACGTACATAGATTAAAACTTACTAATGTATTTCGAAATAATACATTTGGGGACAAATGTTCCCACTGGTCACCTAGGAAGCAAGTTGCCCTCTCAGCATCCTGATTTGCATTACCTGGATGGTCATGTTCTGAAAAGCGTGTCAAATGATTTGTGTTATTACACACTCAGGTAGAACTAACATGTGTGGGTTGCTTATTAAGTTCGAGGCATGATGCTAAGTGCTGTAGAAAAATGATCTGACTTGGTTCTTACCACAGCCTGGTGGGGAAGGCAATATTAGCTTTTACAAAATGAGTCTCATAGAGGTTTAATTCCTTGACCAGGGTCATAAAAATGGTAAGTGGTGGAGCAGCAATTCAATGCAAATTGAATCCCACAATGGCTCTGCTGCTGCTTCCCAGCACTGAATCTTCCCCCATCCTCCTATCTTCCCTCGGTCCCTCCCACCACCTCATCTTTCATTAGCCCCTAACAATTCCGAGGGAGAAAGTGGAAGTCGGGTTTCCATCCTAGAAAAGAATCATTTGTGTACTTTACATTTTATTTGAAACTAATAATTAATGTCAGAGGACCCATTTTCTCAATCGCTGATGTAATTATGAAATCAGCGCATGCCAGGTACGACAATCTGGCTTGTAGGCCCCACCTAGATTAGTCAGACAATGGTTGCCCACCTTTTCAAGCTGGCAAAGTGCAGGTGGGTATGGAGAACACCTCCCGTGGATAAACCTCTATAAGGTGCACTATTTGAAACACTTCTCTGCTGACTTACAAGTCTCTCCAGGCCCTGAGTCACACAACCACACAGCTCCTATTTTACTTACCGCTTCATTCGAGCTTTAGCAGTCCAAGGAACTTATGGGCCGAATGCTACGTATTCATTGAATGAACATTTGTGGGCACCTACTATGGGACAGGGATGATGCTTGTAACTTCATGTGATCTTCAAGTGGGGGAAAAAACCTTTTACACAGACAGACATGAATATCTTTTATGCCACCTGATTTGCTTTGTTTATGGAACTCTTAGGCCTTCAATGGGAGAGACGGTGAGTGATGCTTTGAGCTCTTGCACTCTCAGAATGAGTGAGAAGGTTATTTGTTGTGGACTGAATGTATCTGATCCTCCAAAATTTATGAGCTGAAGTCTTAACCCACCCCTGTGGCTGTATTTGGAGATGGGGCCTCTAAGGAAGTAATTAAGGTTAAATGAGTAATAGAGGTTAAGTGGGGCCCTAATTCACCTGGATCAGTGTCTGCTCTCCAGCAGGGAGGGAACACGGAGGACACTTTCTACTCTTCTCCCATGGCAACTCCAGCCTTGGGTTTCCTGGGAATGGAGGAATGAGAACTTCACTAAGAAAGTCAACTGCTCAGAGTCCTTAAGGAACTCATACAGGGGAAAGCACTAGGATGCCAGAGACAGGGCAAGGTCTAGGGAACGTTTATTAACTTCCTCAGTTAGTGGAAGGCTAAGGCTGGCGCAGCTGCAAGCACCTCCTGCCCTGTACCTGGCATTCCTGTACCTTTACCTCTGCCTGGCGACAGTTGGACACTCTGCAGGGCATGCTGTCCCGGCTGTCCCAGCCTTCCTTACCTACCGACTCACCTAAGCAACAGCAGCGAGGCCCCTGTATTTGTCAAAAGGCTCAATTACAAACCCATTTCTTAAGCTCAGTTTGTCTTATTGCTGATTGTTGCTAAATAGTCATTAGTTGAGTAAATGTTTAATTCTTCTTTATAATGTGACATGGAGGAGAATGGTACAGGACAGATGACCTTTTAATCACCACCACCCCAAACTTGCTTTCTCGCCATTCTCATAATATTCACAAAAGTTGGAGTCACAGTGTCAGTATTAACTTTATTGGCACTTCCATGGGTAGGGATGGGGAAGGGCATGTTTCTGATTAATTTACCCAGTTGAATTCCACCCTGCCTAAACTATCTAGAGCAGTTTCTGATTTCCTGGCTGAAACTAATGAACAGAAAACTGAATTTACAGGTTTATTTCAAAGTAGTAAATTTGAGGTCAGAAGTTCCCATTGACTTTTGACTCCTCAGGACTTGGTCCTTTGTGTGAGAGCCAGGAGCCCTTAGGATCTGCTACCTTACGGAAATCAGTCATTTTATTTGGCCTCAGTTTCCCCAATAGTTGCTAATATTCTAGGGCTGTGCTATCCAATGTCTTCATGTGGCTATTTAAATTAAATTGATTAAAATCCAATAAAACTACAAACCCAGTTCCTCAGTTGCACCAGCCACATTTCAAGTGGCCAGTGAGTGGCTACTGCACTCGACTGCACAGGTACATAATATTTCCACCTTCACAAAAATGCCCACTGGACGGTGCTGAAGCTCTAGTGAGGGCGACAGCAAAGTTTAGATAAGGGCAGTTTGCCCAGTGCTTAAGAGCACAGGTTTGGAATCCAACAAGATTGGGTTCAAATTACAACCTTGTCTTACTCATAGCTGTGTGACCCTGGGCAAGTTTGTTACCTTCTCTGAGCTATTATCTCATCTGTTAGATGGAGATTATAACATTCACAGGATAAATTGTAAAAATTAAGTGAGATATGATATGGAAAGTACTAACCTGAGACTTCAACAGTTGCAGCCTTTATTGTTAGTAGTTTGAGTGCATTGTGAGATGGTCAGAGCTGGTCATTTTGCTCTGGTGAGAAATCTGGAAGCTGAAAGTAAGGGACTTACTTGCCTGGGAGACTTCACAGTGAAAGGTGGACCTGATACATTTAGGAATAAGTTCTCATTTGGCTGGCTATCTTCAGCAAGTCAACTTGCAACCTTTCATTTCTGAAAGGTAAACAGCACAGGAGGTTAGGAAGCTGGCAATATTGTCGTTTGGGTAGAAATGCAGCAGAGCCAGCAACCTGGGATTTCTGCAGGCCATCCAAGAGTAGATGAGAAAAATAATAACTATTAAAATATGGCTGGCATTCCTTTAAAAAACATCTGACTTTTAGGATTAATTAGCCACTCATATACTCGACGTTTGCTTTAACACCTATCATATCAGTGGTATTTTTGGAATGTGCATGGATGAAGAGTGGGAGGGTGGCTGGTGGGTAGAATGGTGGTTTGGTGGTTTGGTAGATCAGCAGATAAGGTTTCGACAGTTGTCTAAGGTCACGATGCAAGTGGTTTGGCCACTTGCTGACTTGCAATACAAGAAGATGACAGAAGCCTCATGTGCCCAACTCTAGATGCTCAGAATAGGGTGAGGACACTGGAGACGAGTCAGGATGTTACTGAACAAAGTCGGTGAGTCTGATACCCCTGGTGCACGGAGAAGCCAAAGTCTGAGGCCACAGGTTTTCAGAGAGAGAGAGAGAGAAAGAGAGGGAGAGGGGAGATTTGTCTGGCCAGCTAAAGGAAGAGACTGGAGATAATGCTCAGATCAGTCTCCTTGCAAATTTAAAGAATAATGGTAAGGCGAAACTATACATATTAACTCTAATTCAGAAGTTTTGATTGAACAACACATATGTTATCTAAGGTGAGGAATGGGAAAGATGAGAGTAAGTATAAAGAAATTCCAGATTAGTAGGGGCTGATAAGTTTTCTGAAGGCAAGGACATGGCCTCTTTCATTTAGTATTTTTGCAACTACTGTTTGTTTATACAATATCATCCTCCTTCCTTCTTAACCGAAGCCCAAGAGGGAACATGGTAAAAATATCCTAACTCAGAGGACTCACCCTTTCCTTCTTTCTGCCTTGAAGTAGAAGTGATGGCTGGAGCAGCAGCAGCCATCATGAGCTGTGAGGAAGAGGCTCAGTGACTAACAGCCTAGCTTTAGTTCTGGAAGACACCCGAGTCCAGGATTCTTGTTATATAAGGAAAAGCAAATCCTTATTTATTTAAGGCACTATTGTTAGGTTTTCTGTTAATTGAAGCAGAATGAAGTCCTGACTCCAGTTCCAGCACCTGTCAGTAACTGGTCAATAATAGGTGCTCAGAAATGCTTGTTGAATGAATGACTAGATGGACGCCTGAATGAATAAATGAACCATCAATCTTTATACCCTCTTCAGCACTTAGCTCAGAGCCTGACATCTAATGGGCACATGATAAGTATTTGTGCAGTTAAATTGAAGAACCAGATGTTATCATCCGGCAGGTTGAGGAGAGAGGCCAGAAGTACTTCTCTGAAAAACCCAGATGCCCTTTTAAGTAGCACAACAAAAACTGCTGGATTTTTGAGTTGAAGGAAATAAGAAATTGAGAACATCTAGTACCCAAAAGCAGTGCTCCGATTTAGAAAGCCTAAAATATAATACCACTCATCACTCTTGTCTCCTGGCAAAGTACAAATTAGTGGCTTGGAAAATTCCTCTGAGCTCGAGGGTAATACAGACATTAGCCTAAATAGGAAAAGCCCTCGTGTCCTGCTAGGCCTGCTTCCCAGGGAGAGCTTATTCAGGCTCGACAGAGTCCAGAAAATCACAGGGCGCCTAATTTAAAACAATTGCTGTGAAAAGTCAGACGAGACAGAAATGCTCAGCAGCAGAGCGCATTCCCTGTGCAGACAGATCAGCTCCCTGCAGCTCCCCAGCTGCCAGCACAGGGCATGAAGGACTCCCTGAAGGAAAGGCTGGCATTGCCTCCTAATCCCCCTCAGTCATCCTCTCTGCCTTCAGCAGGAGTGAGGCAGGCCCACCAAGCCCTCCACGGAGATAGCTATGCAGATGGCCTGGCCTTCCCTCCAGGGAAGCATCATCTCCCGTCCATTTTGTCCCCTAGTGAGAAACAGGGATGGGAAAAACACCAGGCAGATTACTGAACATGAATTATTAATTCTTATTAGCATATGAAAATGCTCTCAGTGACAAGCACTGCCGAAATATTGCTCATGGCAGCCAGGCCCACGTGCACAGAGTCAGCGAGACTCATATGCATGGAAATTAAGCATATGTTCAAATAAAGTAGCAATGATTATGGAGTGGCCACTCTGCCCCAGACACGATATTCATAATGTAGGTACAGAGGCACTAGGATTGTCAAGCACAGGCATCTGAGTGAGACAGGCAGGATTCTGATGCCAGCTAACCCTCTGCTATTTGGTTCCTTCTATGATCCTCAGTTTTCTCATCAATAAAATTGGATAAACATTATTTAAGTCCCAAAGCTAGATGTGACTGTTAAATAAAATAATGTAGATAAAATGCTTTGCAGAATGCAAATGCACACCCATACTTATTCAGATACTATTCTTTATAGTACTCCACAGAAGAGGAAACTGAGGCTCAGAAAGGAAATGTGCAAGCTGTGAGAGCTGGAGCCCAGGCTCCCTGGCACGACAGTCTGCGTTTCTTTCTGGGCCCCTCTCAAGAGGATGGAGTTCATCATGCAGAAAAAATGTCTAGGGGCTACACGGCTGCTGCTCTTGGAAACAAGAGAGAGTATTTTTCCAGTTCCTTCTACTCTCCAGCCCTGGCCTTAGTGCTGATGACACCTGAGCCCAGGAATCACTCAGCTCTCTAGGAGGTCCTCAGGGGTAAGGAGCTGGCTGAGCCAGATCAAGTGGAAATTAAAGAGGGCCTCGGGACTGCAGACCCAAGCTTCATTAAGACCTAATGAAAACCTGCCATGAAGCTGAGCATAAGCGCTTGTGAACTTTTTATTCTTTTTCCTTTGTGAAAGCCCCTTACATGAGCCCATGCCTGGAAAGCCAGTATTGAACCTAACCAGAGGCAGAGGCTGGAGACAGCAGCCCGGGATGACTACAGCCCTACCTCCAAGCCAAAAACAGGCTGTGTGGTCTGATGTATGTGCCTAAGGTCAGGATGGTCCTTTAAAACCAAAGCAAAGGTCAGTGGGGTAAAGGTCACATCTGAACTGCATGTGCATGGTCGTGACCTATCGAACAGTAGGATCAGCAGCTCAGGCTGTGGACAGGGAGATGAATGTGGTGAAGAGAGAGGTAGGTGGTAGCAAGAATCTAATATTTATGTGCCGACTCTCTAAGTAAGTTCAAGAGTAATGGTCACTCCACTCCACCCAACCACCACAGCCATCCCCACCAAAGACCTCTGCACACCTCGAAGATCTGTAGACCAAGGGGTACAGTGTGGTGGGCATTTGTAGAGTTTATGACTGTCTAGTGTCCATTTCACCTTTGATATCCGCACCTTGATTTCCTTTTGGGAAATTGCTTCTGTCCCACGAGGTACAGTTGGGGATAACCAAGAAGCCGAGGTGCGGCACCTAAGCAGGGTCAATTAGACCATCCGCAGTAGAATGTGACTCCTGAGCAGTGACAACGAGATCAGGATGGTCCTTACTCATTTGTCCCAGCAGCTGTGCTCTGGTGGGACTATCAACATTCATGCTGCCTACGCTCTTGAGTTTCCTTATTTATTTTGAGCCCCCCCCTTTTTTAACATTCCTGTCGTTTCTTGGAGCTCCCCCTCTTCTAAATCATTATAAATGATGGCAAAGGCAGCTAATTATATCATTGTCCATGATCACCTAGAATCACGCAATCACTGTAGATTAGCCACGCTGCTGGCTAGTATCAACAACATAAAGCAAAGGAAGAATTCCAAGACAGCAGGCTAGGGCGGCTACCGTGAACAGGGACTTGGAATGGTCAAAACCACATTATTGATGACAAGGCAGTTTGGGGAAGAAATATGTAGGATAGAAATGTTACATTGTGCCATAGTATGAGAATATGTGTAGCCAATGTAAATGCTCACCAAAAGGTCCCCACTACCGAGGATACTTTTAATAATCAGGTGGACAGGCTGACCCTTTCTTCAATATTACTCACCTTCCCCTGCAGATTTCCAAGTACCCGTGAAAGGATCCAGTGAGCAAAATGGCAGCTATGGCACGAAGGATGGAGACCCAGAACAGGCCGAGCACTATGGACATCCCTTCCACCCAGTCCCTCCCGTAAGCTGCTGTCACCCTAAACTGACCAGTGTGCTGACATCAGTAACCAGTCTTGGCCATGAGGGAGCACCAATATGATACCATGTCCCTTGGCGGCCATCTAGCTACCTCGTGGCAGGTTAATTACACCAGGCACCCCTGTAATGGAGGGCTCCCCAATTTGTCCTGTTGGAACAGACCATTATTCTGGATTTGATTTTGCTTCTGCGCCCTGGCCTGTCAGGCCTCTGCCAGCATTGTCATCTGTCAAGTTACTGAATAAGTTACTCACTGTCTCACACAACGTTGCTTCGGACCAAAAAATATACTCTCCGGGCAGAGGAGAAAGGCAGCGAGCTGATGCCCAAGCAATCCACTCTTATCATGAATCCTATCACCCAGAAGCATGTGACTTCATAGATTGGTGGAGTGGCTTACTGAGGGCTCAATCACAGTGCCAGCAGGGAGACAACGCCTTCATGGCTGGGTGCTGTCTTTCTGAAGGCTGTGCACAGGGCCTAGACTATGGTGCTGTTTCCCCCATAGCTGGAGCACAGGGTCCAAATAGGAGAAAGTGAGAAGGGCATTTCTCATGAACATACCTAATGTCGGTTTATAAATATTTTACTTCCTAGACCCATTAAGGGAGAGTGGAATTGGAAGCTGAGATGGCCACCCGATAATTCCTGCTATTCGTTACCCTGTTGGCTGGGATGACTGATTGAAGTATCGAGGGGAAACTGGGCTGCTATTACACAGCAAGGAGTAGGGCGAGTACAGATGGAGCTCAGGGGATCCCTGGGACAGTCGCACCACTCTGACCTGAGATAAAGGTTAATGGGAGATGACAGCAACCCTGCACAGGCAGGTGCCCCATGGACTCAGAGCCCTGAGGATGCAGATTTGGGTCATCTTAACCTGACGGGCTTAACCCCTCATTGACTGAGGTGCTGGGAAAAGGTGAGGGGGGTGGGATGGGCACAGGAATAGGGAAACATTACAGGTTGGTGGAACACCAGCTGTGGCCAAGTGAGCGTTCATTTATTGATTCAACCAATATTTGTTGAGCACCTCCTACCTGCCAAACAGTACCTGGACACAAAGGACAAAGCCATGGATAAAACAGACAAGATTCCCTTTCTTCTTTGCGTTTATGCAGATAATCAACCGCATAAATGAAAAATATATTATTCTAGAAGGTGATAAGAAACGTGGGGAAAATAAAGGCAAAGAAAGAGAACTGGATGTTGGAAGAGGGTTTAAGCCATGTGGTCAGGGCCTGTCTCCTGAGAAGGTGACATTTGAATAAGGACATGTAGCGAATTCGAGGGAGCGGGCCACGTGGATATTCCCAAGCAGAAGAGACAGCCAGCGCACCCATCCCAAGGTGGGGGCAAGCCAGCCATGCTGGAGCACTGGCGAAGGGGCCAGGGTGGCTGGATAGAGTGAGTGACAGGGACAGGGTCACCACCGAGGAGACACGGGAGGCAGGCCTGGGTACCCTGCGGGCAAGATGAGGAGTTTGCTTCCTACCCGCAGCATGCGGGGAAGCCCCTGGGGCTAGGACAGGGTGGATTATATTGATCTGACAGCCTCTCAGCAGGTCCTTTCTGGCTGCTGGGTTGAGAATAGACCACAGTGGGGAAAGAGGAAGAGCAGGCAGGCGCCTTAAGGGCCACAACCCCAACCCTCGCCGGAGCCAGGGCGTTTACATCAGGGTTATCACAGGAAAGGGGCGTGGGGTGCTTGGATTCTGGAATATTGTGGAAGTAAAACCAAGGATATTTACTGATATATTTGATTTAGTATAAGAGGGATCGAGGATGTCCCCGAGGGTTCTGCCCTAAGCCACAGAGATGGGAAGAGTGCACAGATTTTAGGGAAAGATCAAGAGCTCCTGTTGGACAGTAAGGCAGACGTACCGACACACAAATGGAGATAGAGGGGGCAGGTGGATATAAATTAGGCATATGGCTGATGTCAAATATGCATTTTTGTATTTAAATTAATTTCCTTCTTCTTGCCTCTTCTTTTTGCTTCACATGATGTGTAGGCTGGGTGGGTGGCAGTTTAATTAACTAGCTACTTCGTAGACTGCCAGACACCCAGACAGGCTCACGGAGAAGTGGAGGCAAAGTAAATATCAAGCGGAGACTCTGGTTGTGGAGCTGGAGCTATGATTGACAGGAGTTTAATTTGCTCTTTTTTGGTAAAGAAGTGGGAGTATTTTCAGTTGTACCTGGAATATTGAATTATGTTAAGTGATGGTATTTTGAGAAATATACTATGTAAGGGGAAGAGGTGTTGCACTGTGGTGGGCAATTGCTAGATTCTGACTTCAAAGCACCCATTCCACCTTCTTCTGTGCTCCTTCTAGGGGACAACCTTTTCCAAGTTACAGACCTCAGGTCTCTCTCTGTGTAATGAGGATAATGACAGTGAGTGCCTGGGGTGTCATCTCAGGTTTACATCTTCCATCTTGGGGGACCTCAGACCAGGCTCTCAACCTGCATCTTGAAAATGAGGATTGTGATACTTGGCTGAGACTCAATCTGCAACTTACTGACCATGATCTAAATGTGGAGCATTTGTTTGGCTTTTGTTTTGCTTTGGATCTGAATTACCCTTCTTTCCCCCAATGGGCAGGGTCAGGGTAAAAGGGGATCTGCAAGCAAAAGCATCCTCCAGGAAAGAGTCAGGCTGGGCAGGCAAATATCCTGACACCTGTAAAATCCAGTCTATCGTGAAAGCATAGTGTGAGGTGAGTTGCAAGTGCCAAAGAATGATGGAAAGCTTCAGAGACCTGGGGAGAATGAATTAGATATTCAAGACAATAGGCTCATGGGAGGGCTAGGAGGATGCCAGAGGCAGAAGCTGGGAGATTGCTCCTGGCTGACCTCATCACTCTTCTCTAGACCGAGTCACATGGATAATCTGGATCCATTTAAGTGCCTGCAGACACAATAAACACCCATTGTCTCCACTCAAGTGGCTCTCCTGGGTCTATGATTTTGACAGCCCTTCAATAGTATCACACAGCCAGAAGCTTAAGAAGCAACCAACCCCTGCTCAGATCTTTCAGAACAATTAGCCATGTTTTCTGCACATGGAGCTTTGGCATCTTGGCATCCCTGGCTGTGACTCCATTTCCCCAGTCCCAGTGCTATATTGACCCTAGCTCAGTGCCACCCTCCTGGTCCCCTCCCTCACCACCTTGGAAATGAACCTTTGCTGTCAATTTCCTGTCCAGAGTGACTTTCAGAGACGCCGGGGAGCATTTTATTGAAGTTGGGAAATTGGAAAGCATCTCAATTTCTCTTGCACCAAGATTTTATTATTTCCTTTGAAGTGAATTTTCAAATACTGCAGACAAATCTCCGCTCAAATGGAAGTATGAAAATGCATGTAAAAATCAAAAAGAAGAAGTTTTTTTGGTTGTCTCCTGTTTTGTATCCTCTGTGCCCTTGCTTGCCTGCCTTGCATTTGTTAATGGAAAGATTACCTCTCCACATCTGCAAGCAGTTGGTCAAACAGAGTACCAAAATTCCAGGGAAAAATGACGCCGAGGTTTTTAAAATCTTATTTCATTCACCAACTTTAGCTCTTCAGAGGCAATAGTCATCTTAATAAAATACTGCTTCTTTATTAACATTTTCCTTATGTTCTATGATGAGCCTGTATTACATTTATAGTAAAAACAAGCTATTTTGATTACATGTGATAGGCCTCAGCTGTGTAGAATAAAATAAAAAGTAATAATTTAATTTTAAAAATATCTTAGACTTGGAGGTGACATTTTTGGTAATTAGGAATAATTTTGTAACACCCATGACAGATAAGAATCCTTTCAAGGGAAACTCTAGTGATCAGAGACAGTAGAGTTTTATTTGCCATTACCAGCCTTCAGGATCTAATCAGAAAATGCCCCAAGACAGAGTTAGGCCCAAAGGTGTTTCCCTGTCTTGGTCTTCCCTAACCCCCACTGCCTGGTACAGTGAGGGACACCACAGGGGAGCCAAGGTAGTGTCTAGGTCAGAATCAAGCTGGAATGCCACTCAGCAGCCTCGGCCTCAGTGTCCAGTGGCATTTGGACAAAAGCACCTGAACTTAGATCTAGGATGGATGAGCTCTGCCATCTGTATAGCCTGGACTTCACTGCTCTTCCATGGCTCTTTCCAGAATCAGCAGGACAAAGCACTCACTTCTGCTTGAATCTCACTCTGTTTTCCCCAGTTACCCTCCCTCATGGCCCAGTTTTGTTCTGGGCTCCAAGCCCTTCCTGAATGCCAGCCCACCAAAAATGAGATCTCCATTCCCCCTCAGCTGTTGGAGTCTTTGCAGTGCTCAATCTTGGTCCATTCCTGGAAGGTTACTGGATCTCACTGTGAATGGAGAGAACTTGCCTAATTTAGATCAACTTCTCCTGATCTCTCAAGCTCGGCACGGCCCCTCTCGTTGAAGGCGGCTCAGATGCTGCTCAATCACACCTGGGCCTCTGATCACCTTTAAACACCATGTCTCAACCTCTGGGGCAAAATTTGGACACTGGCTCAGTCTCTGCAACTTCTGCCTGCAGCCTAGTGATCAATCTTGGGTGTTCCTCTTCCCTACTGACCATGAGTGGTCACCATACCCATGAGCCTCACACAATGAACCTTCCCAGGTATGTGCAGACAAAAGTAACTGTTTAGTTTTGACTCAAGACACTCACATTCAGTGTATCTCATGTGCCATGGAGGTACACATAGTCAGCAATCACTAGAAGATCTTGTGTAGGATTTGTTTCTCAGCTATCCCAGAACTAATCCCTGCCCAATAATAAGACACAGCCTTTACTGTGACGAGCAGGAACTATTTACTCTCCAGCCAGGACATCAAAAGCCAGCAGTTGTTTGAGGCCTTTGGCAAAGATAACTGGCACTCTTTCTAGCTCATTAGTTGCCACGAAACTCCTCACTCAGCCTATCTGTCATTTCTTGACAAGTCAGCTTCTCAGTTCTGGACTTGATGCCATTCCCCTCTAGGTGGGAAGCTCTATCCTATGCAAGAAATAAACCTAGTCTTCAGTTTAAAAACCAGGATCTTTTGTTCCCATAATAAGTATATCTAGTTCAAAGGAAATGAATGGAAGAAGGACAGGACAAAGCTTGAAAACCTTTAGTCACTGGAAGATTGTTCAAATAATGCTTTTTTTTAAAAAAACAATATATCTTTATTGATTTCAGAGAGAGGAAGGGAGAGGGAGAGAGAGAGGAACATCAATGATGAGAGTCATTGATCGGCTGCCTCCTGCATGCCCCCCACTGGGGACCGAGCCCACAACCCCGAGCATGTGCCCTGACTGGGAATCAAGCCACGACCTCCTGGCTCGTAGGTCGATGCCCAGCCAGTGAGCCACACCAGCCAGGCAAATAATGCTTTCTTTTTACATATGACAGCTTAGATGGCAACAGGAAATTCCATAAAGCCTTCTCCAGCTCTAATGCTGGAGGAAGTACTATGTCCTTGGGAAGGAGAAGAGTTTGTTTTCATTCTGCAAAGGAAAACAACAATTAAAGTCCCCTTGGAGTCAACACTTCTCACACTCTTCAGCAGATATATTTTATTAAAAAAGAACTAGATCTTGGATGTCAGCTGAGTTAATATACAGGCTTAGAAGCTGCTGTTCACCAAGATGAGTCTGCTGAGCCAACCTGTAGGGTCAGGAGAGCAGGGTATATTTCAGGGGAGTGAAGCCATTGAACACTACCATCTCAACTTCCTCTATGCCTTACATACACATGCACTCACAGTCAAAACTAGGCATTATCTGATAAGTAAAATGCTTTTAAAGTAAATATGCTACTGTCTCTGTCCTACCCAGTTTACCTGCCTGGTCTTAGTTTGTGATAAAATCTCAACCTTTATTTTTATCTAATAAGTCTCCTTTAATTTAATCCATAGTGGCTTGATTTAATGGAGAGCTAGTGAAAAGCCACGTAAAATAATATTATGAAAACCATCTGTTCAAAACTCTTGAGTACTAAATGCTTCATAGGCCAGCATTCAACTTGCCCCATAATCCGGTTCTGACCAACATTGACATCCATGTCTTCCATAATTTGTATTTTGAGGAATCTGTTATTTTATTGGTCCACACCCCTCTTGTTTTCTTCTGAGAAACATGCTTCATATTTTATCCCCCCACTACCATTTTTATCACAAATACTCCTCCCCAAGTTCAAAATGTGGTTTCAGAAGTGACATTCATATTCTTACAAGATCTATGTTCTTACAAGATTCCCCCTCTCTGCCCACAGTAGTTGATAGTTGGTACTGGGGTGGACACTGAACCTGAGTTGGGCATTTGCACAGGCTCTTAGAACTTGAACCAGGTTCTGGAAGGTATGCTAACAGGAGAGCTGGTGTCATGTTTCCCATCAGGAGGGGAAAGACAGTCTAGGAGAATGGAAGTGACAAGCTGAGAGAATCACACATGGGGAGGTAACAGTGAGTACTGATGTTTTTCAAGCCATTTGTCATTATGACTGGCTATACCTTTAAATGTCACACAATTTTGTGAGCCTTACTGTTTGTTCATTTCCATTTTTTTACCTAAGATATAGAATATTGATTTTTTTCAGTCACTTGTAGCCAAAATAATTCCAATTAACACATATGATAGGTGCTTTTCCACCCATTTGCCTGACTCTGTAGGTGTTGTTTCCTCTCTGAGACTTTATTCCTTCATCTCTTTCAAAACCAAGTTTAAATGTCAAAGCCTTAATTAAAAATGGTAGCCAAGCCCAGCCGGACGTGGCTCAGTGGTTGAGCATCCACCTAGGATCCAGGAGATCAGGGTTTGATTCCCGGTCAGGGCACATGCCTGGGTTGCGGGCTGCAGCCTATCAATGACTCTCTCATCATTGATGTTTCTATCTCTCTCTCTCCCTCTCCCTTCCTTTCTCTGAAGTCAATAAAGATATATTAAAAAAAAATAAAAATGGTAGCCAATATTCCCAACCAATATACCCAGCTCTTTTACTCTATTGCACTCACTACTTCTTTGTGGAAGTTAAATTCCCCCTTTTAATTAAGCTATATATGCATTTGCCTGATCTTACCTCTTATCCTGCATTAATTGTGAAGTTTCCCAAGAGCAGAGACTGTGTGATTATTAATTGCTCTTCCTCATAATATCCAGCACTGGACTGTCATATGAGAAGCAATACTCACTTAACTTTCTTTGAGTTAAAAATCAGTATCTCCATCTGATTCCTCCACTCCAGGGAAGGAATGGCAGCAAAGGTCTGGAAGTAGTTGTTCCCTAACCAAGAAGTTTCATCTAGCACTGTGTTCTAAGTATGAGTTTCAGGTCCCTGGAAGAGGCACTTTACCCACAGCAAGGCCCCTCAATGTAGAGCCCCTCTCTTCAGTTCCTGTGCAAAGCCTGTATGCAAACCCACTGTTTCTGCAGAACAGCATTTCCATGGCGACTGCCATTCATTGTAAGTCACCAAGAGGTCATGGAATGATGTCACGAGTGGGTCATCCAAGTAGTACTCCTCACTGAATTTGGGACCAGGACCATAAGATAGGATCAACCTAGTACATGGAAACTAACAAAACCCAGCAATCTACAGAAGTTGCTACCCTAAGGGACAACCAAGCTTTCACAGCCTGAAATATCAGTAAAGCAAATGAAATATATCTCACACTTTTACTCATGTTGTTGGCCACTCTTGGAATGGCCCATTCCAACAACCCCTCTTCCCTGACCATTGAGATCTTTCTTATCTTTTAGGATATCCATCAAAACCCAAATCTCCCTTAAGCATTCCTTCTGCATCCACCACTGGGGGCACTTTCACCCTCTTCTGCCCCCCTCAGTACTCCCTTTGCCCCCTCTTGGAGCTCTTATTGATTAAGAGTGTACATCCTGCCTTGCTTTCCAATTGAACTGCCCAAATTTGTCTTTCCAATAATGCACAGACTAGAGTTTGTTCTTTTCGTTGTCCTATTTCCCAGCATGAAGCCTGGCACAGATTAGGTGCTCAGTCAATATTTATTGTTGGCATCACCAGTAATTAGATCATGACAATAGGAAATATTTATCTTCTTGCATCTAGGTAAAATTGAACCTGATTAAGCAAGTCAGATAGGTGTCTGGGCAACTCCTGCGGCATGCCAAGGGAAGAAAAATTCATGTCTTATCTCAGCAAACACTTATAACACCACTGTCATTTGTTCAGTGATGATAAATATGTTTGTATTATTTTGTCTTTCATTGGCTGTTTGTTTTGCTGTGCTGGATTATAGTATCTTGAGCAGATAGATATTATTATTACCCTTTTTCTTAACCTTCACTGCATCTAACATAGGATAATACGCAGAGTGGACAAGTGATAAATGATTGATCAATTGATTGATTCAGTTAATAAACATTTCCTCAGCTTTCACTGACTGCCAAAAATATATGAACCAGAATACTTTTCTTTAAGGATTCTCAGCCTAGTTAGGGAGACATTGCAATTTATTATAGTTTGTTGTTTATGATTTTGAATCACAATGGAGACATTTACAGAGCCAATATGGAAACAAGGAAGAGGTGAGGAATTCTGCCTCTGGAAGTGCTTCCCAGAGGAGGGTATTTGAACTGCCTTTTGCAAGTACACTGGCCAACCAAAGGAGGAAAGACTAGGCTGATGATATCCTGTGAAAATGCTGTCATTTTATACCTAAATACAGCATGACTGTGTTTGCCTGGCAAAACCAACCCATGTAATGCCTTATATGTTACTGAGTGGGTCTCAACCCTGCACACAGCATGACAAAGTGAAGACAGCCACCTACAAAGCATTAGAATGCGAGGTTCTAGTCCGAGCATTACAACTGCAAGGAAGTCTCATGCCCTCTCTAAGCCTTGGCTTTCTCATCTGTGAAATAGGGATGATAACCTCATTCAAAGAAAAGTTCAAGTAGGAAAGTATTTTGAGACTATGATAGTCCCTCCACAGGTTCTTTCTTTCCTTTGCCCTGGTACAAATACCCTGCTGTTACTGAAGATTTACCATGATCTAGTGCTTTAGTCTCACTTTACTCCTCTGCTTCAAAGAGCTCACTGCTTTCATCTTGAAAGAAAAACTACAACCCCACGTCTAACCCAAGGATTAGGGGACAGAGCAATGGTATGGAAGAAGCACTTAAAATATAAAATAATACCAACGGGCTGAAATTGCCCCTGACTGCCCATTGCTGCTCTAGTTTTTATAGTCCATTAAAACCTACAATCACTGTAATGTTTATGCATTATTGGGGAGATAAATTGCATAATTTTCATTTTGCAATTTAAATGTAATTATGATCTTACTAATGACTAAAACCTGAATTTGCTAGACTATCAGTTTTTCTAACCCTTGCCAAAATTATAGGTAATTACTTAAGACTTGCAATAATTATAAGTCCATCTCTTAAATAATTAATGTGCACTTTCATGGTACAAAACAGCTAGTAATCAAACAACCTCCGCTTACACTGCAAACCCATGCAATTAGGCCTATTGTGTAGGTCTGTGGAAATATACCCATTCACAAGAGTCCTTACAGTTGGCAAGCTGAAACACAGGGTTACTGTGTTTTATAGCATCAAATAAAGGAGAATTCCCCTGCTGCCACAAGGCTAGGAAAAGAAAGTGATCCACAAAATGGCAGTAAATTCAATATTAATTTACGCAGTATTGTTGTAGCTGGTGGTAGCTGGTGAAGAGGGGGAGGAAAGGGGGGAGTGCTTTCTGAGCTGGACTTGAAGAAATGGCAAATGATCTAGCTTTTACAGAGGAACTAAGTGTGGGGACCTGGGAGGTTATCACCTCTTTGGATTTCTCTTTTACTTTAGGGAACATGCCAATTTTATCACATAACAAACATAGAACACTATGCTTGGCTTCAAAGACACAGGGATAAATAAGCTAAGGTTTTTGCCCTTGATGACTTAACCCAATAATGTGAGTTATGAGATGGGCAAATAGAAAATTAGAATATACTCTGATAAGTGCTAAGATTTTCCACAAAGTACTGGTAGATATGAGAGCGCTGAGTCATGAATAGTGTTTCTCACTATTTATTATTCTACTTACAAAGAGCTTTTAAAGGTTCCTGAGACTGGAGTGATCCAGTAAGGAGTATTCCAGGGACCTGCACACCCTCATGTGCCCACTGGTGCCCTGGGGTTATGGTTCACGGTGAGTCAGAACAAGGATGATTGTCTATTACTCACAATGTGCTGAATGTTCTTGATTTAGGAAATATTGGAAAACGAGTTTTGTAGCCATCTCCTTCTCAACATTCTATATTCATCATTTCCCTTTTGGCTCATTCTTGCCTAATCACATTCAGCTACACTCCTGTCTCCTCCAAGAAGACTTCTCCAGATACTACAGAGCCCCTTGACTTTTCCCTCTTCCCACAACATTTAAGCTTATTTGAAGGGTGTTGTGATCGTTAATTTTATGTGTCAACTTGGTTGGGCCATGGTGCCCAGATATATGATGTTTCTGTGAGGGTGTTATTAGATGAGGTTAGTATTTAAATCAGTGGACTTTGAAAAGCAGGTTGCCCACCCCCTCCATACTGTGTGTGGGCCTCATCCAATCACTTGAAGGCCTTAATAGAACAAAGACCAACCTCCCTTGAACAAGAGGAAATTCTGAGGCAGATTGCTTTTGAACTTGAACAACAATTTAGCTCCTCCCTGAGTCTCTAGTTTGCCAGCCCATAATAGCATGAGCGAATTCCTTAAAATCTCTCTCTCTCTCTCTCTCTCTCTCTCTCTCTATATATATATATATATATATATACACACACACACACATATATATGTGTTATTAATCAATATATCATTAATATTTATACAATATTTCATTATATTGATATATTACTGATTTTATAATATATATATAATTATATAGTCACACACATCCTACTGGTTTTGCTTTTCTGGAGAACCCTGACTAATACAGGTGTCTCAGTTTAATGTCAGTACACTTGACTAAGTCTTCTGCTCTGGAAGGCTTTGGGTCCTGCATCTCTAAAGCCTCGCCCTTGGCTAGATGAATTCCCAACCCTTCAGTTACGAATTCCCGACTCTTCAGTTTACATGAGCTTAAAATGATTTCGTCTCAAGGTTGCTCACTCTGGAAAACCAAAATACCTTTAGGACTCAAAGCTTGGGTTGAATTACTAAGTCATTTGGGGGAATAGTGAAAAAAAGCATGAGACAGAAACCCCTGCTCAGGTCCAGCCAGATGGATGTGTGCTCTTACAGAATCACGGCACTTTCTGTTGTAACACTCATCATAAAGTCGATTTTTAAGTCTAATATTTGTCTCTTATCTGTCTCCTGGTGAGGCTGTAAAACTCCAAGAGCGTAGGGACCAACTATATCTGTAGTACACTCAATGGTTCAATAAATATACTCTGTCTAAATGACTAAACAATTCTGTTAAAATGGTTAGGCTGAAGATCTGTGACAAGATTTCCTTTTAATGACCCAATTCAGGCATCAACCTACTCCCACCAAAATTACAATTTCTCTCCACCAAAGCCACTAAAGTTTCAGCCAATCTGGCTTTATAAAAGAGGAAACCAGAACTTTGGATCTGAAAGGAACCATCATCTTTCCAAGCCCATCTGTTCTGCTTTATCTTCTGCTCATCCATACTCTCGTCTCTTACCAACAGGGTTGGGTAGAGTCCAGTCCATGGAGGACACACTGTGTTGGGACAAACATGACCTGAGTAAGAAGTAACCCACAGTCTGTATGTGAAAGACACTCTTCCTGAACAATTGCTGATCAGATTTTCTCCATGGAATGGGAGCAACCTTAAAAAGAAGAAGCGGAGGTAGCTGTCCAGTGAGGTGAGGTTTGGGAATCCTGGCTCAGTTCTGTCTTCCTCCTTCAGGTCAAAATACCTTTCAAATCAGTTATTAAGGGTCACTTCTTCTACATGCCAGAGTGGGGAAGAAAACACATATGAAGACATCTCTGTCCATTTTTTTTCTTCTTTTTAAAAATAGGTGTTTTTTTCTGTTTATATTCTCACCCCAGAATATGTTCTTTATTGATTTTAGAGAGAGACATAGAGACAGGGAGAGAAACATCGATGTAAGAGAAAAACATCATTTGACTGCCTTCCATACGAGCCCCAACTGGGGACTAAACCCATAACCTAGGCCAGGATTTGAACCCTTAGCTTTTCCATATACTGGATGAAGCTCCAACCAACTGAGCCACACCAGCCAGGGCTGCCCATTTCTTCATTTTAGAAATTTCTATCTTTCAGTCTGTGATTTAAGTAGTATCATGTGTAGCAGGGTGGGAGGGGATTGTGGGGAGATATTAGTTCCTCTATCCTTTGAATTCCTGTTAGAATTTGTTCTCTTATGTGCACGTACTTCTCTGATTCAGGAGCAGACTCTGACCACAGAGGGCAATTGTAAAAGAGTGATGTTACTTTCTGGTATTTGTTCTCCTGGCAACACATCCTCTGATTACAAAGAAGACATCTGTTGAAAAAGTGAAGGCTGGTCAGGAGCAGGTAGAGTTAATCCATATGAGTCCCCTCTTCAGGCGTTGGAATCCCAAATCTGGCTTGACACTTAAGAAGACTCTGTGCCTAGCTTTATATTCAAAACTAAGATGAGGGAACCTCCTTTTTGGGATACCTAAACTGAGAGGCAACCATTCCATCTGAAGCAAAGAAAGTAAAATCTAGGATCCTGGATAGAAGTGACTGATGGTGGGACCCAAACACAGGGACCCAACACCCTGGCCTCACCTTCCTCACTTGGTGAATTTGTAGAGTTCTTGATGGGATGTGATGTATATGGTAGACCTTATGTCTTCTACAGAAGGAAAAATTCACTGATACTCAGGGAGTTCAGAGACAGGATTCCAATCCAAGTCCTCCCTTCATTGCTGTGTCCTAGAAAAGTCATTTTCTTTGTCTGGGCCTCCCATTTGCAAAAGTAGGAGTTAAAAAGCTCTAGTCCTGGCAGACTTTGATTTGAAGACCTGACTTCTCACTAGGACCTCCCATAAATGGTGAGAGATTTACATTTCTTAACTATAATCAGCAGCTTAGTGAAAACATTGTGGCTTTTGCAGGGAGATGTCATATGTCCCCACCTGCCATGTAATAAGAATTTGTGGGATCTAGGTGGTTAGGATTGCCAGGAATCTGCAGTTTCTGGAGAAGCCATCCAATACCATCTCAAATCCCCCAGGCACCTTTGGTTCTACCCTGACCTCTTCCACACAAATAGCAGCTTGAGCCAGTTTTCAAAGGGATGCCTGACAGATTCTATCTCCTCTGACAATAATAGGGCTCCACACTGACCACATGGAAGTTTACAAATCTGTGGGGATAAACCCTATCCGTAGTTCACCCTCACACTTCATCACCCTGAAGCAAAGGGTCTGACTCAAAGGACAGCACAGACTCTGTTGCCCATTGTGGCAGGAAATTGTCCCCTGATGAGCCAAATTTCTCATCACTCAGGATGTCACTCTGCAATGGGAACCATATCCCTTGAATCCACAATGTGATGGCATATCAAGACCCATGGGGCATCTGCCTTTTGAGTTAGAGGAGTGAAAACCATCATTTCCTGGTTGCTCCAGCCCCACCCAAACTCATACAAAATATTTGAAGACCACTAGGTTGGCACAACCTCCTATTGATGTTATAGGGGGCTGGCTGAGAATGGGTGGGTGGAATCTAGGAGTAGAGGGCAGACCCCGAGCTGCAGGAGGCCTGTGTGTGCTCACTGCATTCTTACACTCCAGTTTCCTTTGTGGATGATTACTGCGTTTTCTCAAAACCAGGGTGTCACTCTTAAGTGTGGGTAAGGCCGCGGACTTCTATGTGAAGGAGGGAAAGTATGACAAAGAACGAGTTTTGGAATCGAATAGATTTGTTTCAAATTCCAGCTACAATATTCTTAGCTCTAAGGTCCTGGGTAAGCTACATAGATATTTCTTGGTCTCACTTTCTCAGTATGAGGGATTGGGATGATAACTTTCTAAGCATCAGAAATGGTTCTTAAAAGGTGCACATAGTACGTACTTAGTATGGGAGGTGTAATAACAATTACTTCTAAGTGCAGGCACTTTCAGGACTATTTTCACGCCCTACCCCCTATCCATCAAACAAGGCTTTCATGCCCTCTCTTAGTAACCTCTGTCAGCTTTGCCAGTGCCTTCCACATGATGTTTTTCCTCCCTAACCAACACTTTGGTTGATTTAGTCTGATTGTATCTCAACTGCAGGTTCACCTTCAAACACTACCTTTTAACTCACCTTCCCACTTTGGAACCTGCAGGCCAGGTGCTTTCACCAACCCAGGCTTGGATTCCAGATCCTAGTACATGGAGAAGCTGGTCCCCAGTTTAACTCTTCTTTTCCACTAGAGTTTGGTAGCAGTTCCCCAGGGATGAGCGCAGATCTGAACTTCAATCCCCTGCTTGGACCCAGTCACCCCATCTCTTACCAAGCCTTCTCCCCAGGAGGTGTGAGCCTATCTCCTGTACCCCCAGCCATGTCTGTTGGCTCAAACTAGACACAACCTCTTGCTTGACACCACCCCAAGTATCTGCAAGGCCTGGAGGACTCTGTCTCATGGTTTACCAGCTACAGCAGAGCTGGTGTCCATATGAACATTGTTTGCTGCCAGCCTGAGCTGACATTAGATCTTCAAACACTTATGTGGACTGTTGGTCCCTCTCTCTGGTCGACCCTCTGGCCAGGCTTGTCCCTGTCTTTCTCCTTCGGCTTCAAACCCAGAATGCTGATGTTGTATTTGCTATTGGCAAGAGCAGCAGAAATATGACATCTCTAGGCTGTGTAACTTCTCCAGGGTAGCAGTGCAGGAAGGTACCAATGATTTCTTCCTAAGGAGAGACCAATTTTTACACCCCCCTCCCCTAGGTTCTGCATGAAAGAGCTGATGATTTCACTGTGCACCCATATTTATTTTATAAAAAGGGACATAGTGGACTGACTGGGGAAATCTCATGAAATAGACTACTATTCATTATCTAAATGGATACAATTATTCTCATACATATGGTTGCAAAATATGCCTTTTCTGTTCTCTGGGCCTATTACAAAAAATGTAATCCAAGTCACAACATTTTCTGAGAAATCCTTGTGTGAGTCTTAAAAGAATAAGGAAAGGTTTCTAGGGACATTTAATTCCAGGGCCTCTTCAAATGAACCAATTATTTTAAACAGTATCTTTGGTTAACAAAAATTAAGGAATTAGTATCTTCCCTCACCCAGCCTCCTAATCCTTCACATAGGGAATGCAAAACCCCTTTTACTTGCAATATACTGTAACTGGCATACTAAAGATAATTTAAAGATATCTTCAAAAATATCTTTTTAAAGATGTTTTCTAAGATTTAATTTAATTTTTATATTTAATTTAAAAATATATTTTATAAGTAATGGATTTTCTTTCTTGAAGAAATCTTTTTGTAGCTTCATTTTAGTTTTTTCTCTACTATAGCCCAGTGCCCTATGCTAACAGGCATTTCTGCTGTGTACCTGATTTGTGTCCTTGTAGTAACCTCTAGGGACCTTGGTGGAGTCAAACCAGGCTTCGGTTTCCCTCTCACTTGGTGCACAAAACAGCTCTCATTCACTTTGTCATCATAAGCTGCTATGATGGTCACCCTTATGAGCTCTTCAGGGACACTGGCTGTCAGTAGCAGGTGTAGATTCTCCCAGAGCTTGTAGGAAATCACAATATGGGTGTCAAGAGAGCTGGCAATAGTAGAACCTGTGTTGAGTTCAGTATTGACTCTGCTGCTGTACACCGACCCGTTTCCAGAGGGCCTGTCCCCTCAGTCTCTTCCCTTTTCTTGCATGGGGCTCCCATCTTGCTGCCTGCTGCTCGGTGGGTACCTCTGCATCCAGTGAAATCACTCATTCCTTCAAGATATTTAGTGATGATAAGATTGGCTTGGGATAGAAAGCCAAGCCATTGAGTTCCATTTCTGAACATCACCAACAAGCCTTTATGTCTTTCGATGTCTAAACACAGCTACTTCCAGCCTGCTTTGCATTTTCACACTAAGGAGTAAAACAGGGGGGAGGGGACTAAGGGTCAGTCGTAGAATCCCTTTTTTACTCTGGTCCTCAACAGCTAGTTGGCACTGTGTGCAGAGAGGGTCAGGGCAGGGAGTCATCAACACATGCTGTGTCCACCACAGGCCACATGCTTGCAGGGGCTCCAGATGCAGGCTCCCCTTTAGTATGAAAAAAGGTCATGTGTTTCAGAGTTGGGCAGTGTTAGATGAAAAAACAAAACAAAAAACCCCCACACAACGTAACAGCAGGGCTGGTTGTCAGGGAGGCTGAGGGAGAGCTGTGACAGGAAGGCCTGCAGACTCCACTCTCAACCAGAAAGAGGGTGTCGTTGCATTTAATTTTCCCTAACTTCACATTCAGTTTCTAAATTGTGACATTTAAAAATTTAAACTAGATGTAAAACATTTTCATTTTGCCATAAAAGAGTGTCAATCTTTATAAGAAATAGAAATATTCCCCTCACTGCCACCAACCCCCCCAGATCTCCGTAACTGTCCCTTTAATTAGGTGCTCATTAATAAACCTATCTTGTTCTCAAATCCCCACGCACTTGGTACAGTAGTTCATTAGCACAGGAAGAGACAATTTAGATTTCCTCAGATAATAGCATCTGTTGCTAATCAAATTAAGGCAGGATCTGCAAATCTAAAGCCGGACAAGCTAGTGTAGGGGAAGGTCAGGACAGAAAATATCATCTTTAAAACTGCAGTCCCTCGTCCTCAGTGTAGGAGGCCATTCCAGTGGCAAGTATCTTCCCTTATTTCCCCTATGAAAACTTTTTTATTGATCGGGACCTATGAATTGATAAGGAGCTTATCAGATCTTGTCATCATACCTAAAAGCAATTGAGAGTCCCTGCCAATGGACTCTCTGAAATCCATGTGTCCATTTACGCACACAGTTAATATTGACTGAGCCCCCGTCCTGTTGCCTTGTGCCAGGCCTTGGATGCAAGGAGAAGAAAGACACAGGGAAGGCATTCTGAATTCTGTGTCCTTCAAAGTGAAGACAGGTGGGACCATACACATGCCCAGCCCGGAACACTGCCACCACCACCACCACCACCACCACCACCACCACCACCACCACATATATTCGCTCATTCATTCATCCATCCTTTGAGCAAGTACTACGAACCAGGCACCACTATGGGTGCTAGAGACACGACTGTGAACAAACCAATGTCCCTGACTGCAGGGAGCTTACATTGTTGGGCAGGACTGGACTATTGATACTAGAAGGTAATATAGGTGATTCAAAGACAGTAAATCAGGATAATAAAATAGCTTGAGAGAGGCAGGGAGTGGGGAGGGTGCTGATCTCATTAAGGTGATCAGGCAGGGTTTCTGAAAAGATGACCTTTGAGCAGAGACCATAATCAAATGAGGGAGTGAGCCATAAGATCTGAGAGCCATGCGAAGATATGTAGAAAGACCCTAAAAACTCGACGTAAGAGGCAGAGCAAAGGCAGCCTGGCTTTAGAGACTGTGTTATTAGCCGCAGTACCATCCTGTCAATCCTGCCTTTGCCATTCGCAACAACACGGGTGGACCTTGAGGGAATCACGCTAAGTGAAATAGGACACAAACTCATAGATAGAGTGAGTGGCAACAGATTGGTGGTTGCCAGAGGTGGGGGCTAGAGGGTGGGAGTAAGGTGTAAATGGAGTCAGAATGTAAAATGTCAATTATAAAATCAATCAATCATGGGGATATAATGTAAAACATGTACATTAGTTAATAATGTGACTATAGGTAATAATGTTGTATTTTATATTAGAAAGTTGCTAAGAGAGTAAATCTTCAAAGATCTTAAAAGTTCTCATCACAAGGAAAAGAAATTGTACCGTACGTGGTGATAGATGTTAACTACACTTAGTCTGGTGATCATTTCTGCAATATATACAAATAATGAATCATTACTTTATAAAATTGAAAATAATATAATGTTATAGGTCAATTATATCTCAATAAAAATACAAATTAAATAAACGAAGCCAACTGTCTATGTGGCAATGCTATTCCCATGACCTTCGGGGCAGCTTCCAGGAAACCAAGGCCTTTGGGGGCAGTGTGGTGGCAAAGCTGAAATGTAAAAGGCCAAGAAGCTATGCTGAGACTGGAGGAAAATCGGGAGAGCACAGTTACCCAGGACCCCAGTGAAGACAGCCATTCCAGACAGAAGGTGTGAGTAACTGTGCCACATGCTGCTGAACCTTTGAGTCAAATGAGCAAAGAGAAGTGGTGATTGGATCTGGCAGAATGAAGCTTGCTGCTGACTTTGGCAAGAGCAGTTTCTGTGGGTGGCGAAGACAAAACCCGATTGCTACGAGCTGAAGAGAGACTGTGAGACAAATAAGTGAGATGGAAAATAGAAACAATGATGTTGAGGAGTCTGGCTACAAAAGGGAGCTGAGACATGGGGTGGTGGCTGAAGGAGAATGCAGGAGCTAAGGAGGGCATTTTTTTTTAAAGAAATGAGCTGTTACAGCACCTTCATAAGCTGATAGTAATAGCTCTGGAAAGAGGGAGAAAACCAATGATGAGAAGGACACGATAATTGCAGGAAGGGAGTGTTTTCAAGTGGTTTCACCCACTCATAAAGCGGAGAGGCAGGGAGTGTGTGTGAAGCGCTGCCAGGCCAGTAGGTAACATGGCCGGGTTGCTCTCCCACTGCTTCTGCTTTCTCAGTGAAATATGACATCGGACCAGTCTCAGGAGGAGAGAATAAGCTGTAATGGGACAGCTGGGCAGTGCTGAGGTTCAGCTGGAGAATTGTAGTCACAAATTTAAAGGCAGAGCTGTCAACCCTGTTGCACGGTTTTCACTGGCCATGTTTGTCAGTGGGGCACAAGGAGAGGTTGAAAGCCGAGTTGGAGGCAGATAGGATGGCAGAGGGAGGAGTTGGCATAGTTAAGGATGTATGATAGGAGGGTCAATAAGGGTGGAGCGTAGAATCTAAGCTGGACCAGGAAGGAAGTCAACACACAAGAAGGAGAACAGAAAAATGGTAAAGTTCTGGTAAAGTGCACTGGAGGACCTGATGCTGCCAAAATAGGGGTGTGAGAGGCAATGAGTGGGAAAGGTGGTGTCACTGCTGTGGTGGAGGTTGACCTCTGCAGGTGGAAATCTTCTTGCATCTTTGCGGAAACACGGAGGTCTGGCCTTGTCTTGTGTGTGTACCAAGGCCAGCCGAAGATAAGAGATGGAACCAAGACAAATGGAGTCCCAGGAAGTTACTGGCTAATGCAGGGAACCCTATCAGGGCAGCTTTGACTGAGCTGTTAGGAAACCAAAATAAGTTGAACTAAGAAGAATGAGGTAAATTAGAGGGCAAAAATCTGGTTCCAAATGGGAATGAAAAGTGCACCCAGAGCAGGGAGTACAAAGCTAGAAGCGAGTAGAAATCAGAGGGTATGGAAGGAGCATGTAGTGTAGGCATGCCCATGTGTAGACTTGTCAATGCAAGGAGGCCTGGACAGAGTCTTCTGAATGTGCCAGTGTCCCTGCTGGTTCCATGCTCAGGTGTCTCTGCCCTTGGATCTCAAAGGCACACAGTGTACCTTTTGACATCAGGAAGGTGTCACAGTCCCATGGATGGTGAATAGCGTGACGGGGAAGAGGGTAGTGGAGCCACACAAAGTCAGTGCCTGCGGGGCATGGCCACACTGGGCTGTGGAGCTGGTCAGATAATGATCATTTCTGAGGGTTAGAGTGAGAAACAGACGACACGCTTCACTTCTCCTAAATCAGCATGTATAGGGCAATGAAACAGCCAAGGTGCTTAAGCAAAGTAAGGGCAGTTAGGAACACTGGGTTCTGGAGCAGGCTCTGCCACCGAATGATTAATAATTAGCTAACATTTTAACTTCAGCAGGTCCAAACCTGACAAAGACTATCAAGTGATGTTACGGTGTAGAACAGTGTATTTCAAATATTAATGTGCCTAATAGATTGCCTGGCAACTTGTTAAAGTTCAGGTTTCTAGTCCTGGCGATTCTGATTCAGTGGAACAGAACCCAGGCATTTCATCTCTAACCAGCTCCCGGGTGACACAGGTGCTGCTCGGTTCTGGACGGCACTTTGAGTAGCACTGGTCGAGAAGAAATAATGGGAGAAAAAACAAGCCATCAGGAACACACGTGGTCCAAGGACAAAAAAAGGAGGAGAGGCTGAGCGTTACTTCCAAGGCCTTCACAATTTGTTTGTGAAGCTGGTCTTTGTGGGAAGGTAGCCGTTCTTTCGGAACATAAGGCTGGATCATGAAGGCACGGTGTACCATGGTGATAAGTTTGGACTGCTTCCTAGACGCAATAATTTTTGAGCCTGGAAGTGATGACAGAATGAGGATAATGTTGTAGGAGTGTTATTTTGGCAGCAGATTGCAGGAAAGACTGTTTGGAGTCATCATAAGGGAGCCTAGGATGAAGGTTATTCCTCACTGAGAAATGGGAGGAATTATAAAAAGACATGGAACAAAGAGAGGGCAAGGAATACGAGGAAGTGAGGCTGGATCTGGGAAATGAAGAAAAAGAACAACTGAGGCTGAATAACAAATTAGTTGTGAAGGCAGAGGTGAGGGAGGAGCCGACAATAACTCTGAGGCTTTTGACCTTCTGGATCTTTTATCTTTGAGATAGGATTAGAGAAAAATCACCAGAAATACAGCTTCTATTTGGGGCATGAAATGAAATTTTATGGATTCTTACTTTGAAAGGAAGAATCAGAGACAAGCATTAAGAAGTTAATTTGCAAAGAACTTCTGGCTTATCAAATAAGAAACATAATAGCTCTTTCAAGTCAAACCTCACAAAATAATCAATTTTACAGTTAGTCCGTTTAGGGTGGAAAGTGGTTTTCTGCCATGATTATCTTGTCCACAAATGTTACAACGCGTCCTTAGATAGCAGAGATAAGCTTGTTTTGTTGTGAGTCTGGACAATGCAGGAAGCGCTCAAGGTAAACCTCGTTATTTTTGCTTCTCTTGGGTTGTGACAGGTTCTGCTTTGGTTCTTGAAGTCTTTGGTTTTGTTTTCTGATGCTGGGACTTGATGTGCATGACAGCTTGTACTGGTGCGGGAAGTTTCTTCCTCCATTCTTGTTCTGACTAAAGAGGCAGTAAAGTAAGGTGGAAAGAGCACTTGGCTGGGAGTCAGGAGACCTTGCTTGGGGACATGGCAAGTCATTACCTATGTACCTCAGGTCCCTCTTAACAAGGGAATTAGCTTCAGAGGCTCTCAGGTAGCTTCCAGAGTGGGCAACAAATGCGTACACAGAGCTGGAATTAATAACATTGTCACTGATACCCTAGTGGATGCTCCACCCCAAACACATCTACTTCTCCAGAGCACATCAACCACCTCATGAACTATATTCTAAAGGGCTATGGGGGATGCCAAAACCCTGACTTCCTCCCCTCTACCCCTCCCTTCTCTTATTTTCTTCTCTCCCCTTCTCCTCTTTTCTCGCTTCCTTTCCCTTCACTTTTCTTCATTCCTTACCTTCTTTTTCTCCCTTTCCTCCACCATAGATACACTCCTAAGCTATCTCTCTTACTCTCCCTTTCTGCACAAGAATAATAAAAATATCCCTGTGTGTGGCCCAGGAGTTCTCCTATATCTAAAATTTTCCTGGATAGACCTGCTACCAGTAGGTGAACAGCCAACATTTGTGTGGAGACACGCCTACAGAAGTCTTTTATGACCATGTGAGTCATCCTCAAAAGGGTGATGTAATCATACATCATATCATCTGATGTTTGCCGGTTCATGAGACATCCACCAGTTACCTCACCGCGCAGATGAGACAGCAAGTGTTGCTGAACGAAGCCAGGCTTTGTGGGCAGGCAGTGCCGGACCCTGGCCAGGGGCATGGCTGTGGAGAGAACCTGCATTCTCTTCTGGAAAGAGGAGACCAGTTCTAACCCTGTGTCCATGTGTAACCCAGAGTCACTGTTTACAGAGTCCTTAGCTTCCTCAATTCTAAAAGAAGATGTGAGTGAAAGTTCCCAAGAAGCTTCCGAATGATAGCTTTCAGAGTACAGGTCGGAAGGGAACAGAGCTTCACAGTTTTGCCCAAGGCCAGCCATGTGGAAGTGCAAGTTCCCCACAGATAGAGAGTAAATTGAGATAGTTCGGATGTATGCCTAGCATTTCAGCTTAATTATTAGTAATGCTTCCTTCACATTCAGAAGTGTCAGAGTGTGGGTCGAAAATTACATGCTCAGCCATTCAGAATGAATGTTTCCCAAGGACTCAGAAGAACAGTCACACTCTGCCTCTGCAGCAGCCTTTCACAATCTTTTATTTTATTTTTTCTTTAGCTGAAGCCAATCAAGTCCAGCCCACCTCATTTGACTGAGATGCACACAAACAAAGCAGTTAGGCAGCTGTGTAGAGCACTCGCAGCCATTATCCCAAATCAGAAATCCCACTGCATTCTTGCCTCCAGAGCCTCACATCGAGGGAGCAGGCACTGACCTTTGGATACTGATCTCTGGGCACCACACACCCTAAAACGTTCAAAGCGAAAAATATTTTATGCTTTGAGGCCATTGTGGATGAAATCAGTTTAAGGTAAAAATGCTTAAAATGGAAAGTGACAGAAAGGCTTCAACATCAGGTATTGCTGTGGAAAAGCCTGATGAATGTTTGGGGATTTCTTAACCCGGGCACTTGTGACCAATCTGCAATGATGACTGTCATCTGTAAGGTTTCAAGTGGGGAGGCGCCGATTCCCTCTCCTGCAGTAGCAGCCATAAAATTCAGTCCTGTCATTGGCCAATGAACCAGCGTCCGCCCTCCTCCTTCTCACTCTGAAGAATTCTTTTCCCCAATAGGACAATAATTTCCTCATCTCGGCTCTGCAAGACCTCCATTTTATGAGATCTTGGAGGCTCAAAGCAGCTATCTACCATCCCAAACAGCCCACACTTTCATCTTCAGCAGGAGATCTTCAGCCCCTTTTCGAACAAGCATTATTACAACCATTTTATAAAACCCAGACAGAGAAAGCTCCCTGGTGCCTCTTTAGGGTGGTCTAGTGTGGCGCTCTTCTCAGCAGGCCACACACAGGAAGCTCTCCTTTCCTCTCCCCCCTTCCCCATTTCTGGAAGGATCCAGGAGGGCAAGAAACTCAGTGCCTACAAGCCACAAACAAAAGGGAGGGCAGTCAGGAGACAGCCATTAGAGCGAGGTGGTAGGCTAAATCATGGCCCCCAAAGATATAGCCATGTCCTAATCCCCAGAACCCACAAGTGTTTCCTTATGTGGCAAAATAATCTTTATAGACCAGAGCATGAAGATAATGGGGACATGATCTTCAGGGATATAGTGAGCCCTAAATACAAACACATGTATTCTTGTAAGAGGGAAGCAAAGAGATTTCACACACACACACACACACACACACACACACACACACGAAGAAGGCAAAGGGACTACAGAGACAGATATTAGAGTGATGTGGCCACAAGCTAAGGAATGCTGGCAGCCTGAAGCTGGAAGAGACAGGGAATGGGTCCTTCTCTGGAGCCTTCCATGGGAGTATGGGCCTACCAACACATTGATTTTGGTGCAGTGAAACTGATTTTAGTATTTGGTTTTCACAACTGTAAGTGCATAAATGTGTGCTGTTTTCAGCCACCCATTTTGTGGTAATTTGTTACAGCAGCTACAGGAAACTACTGCAGGCAGTCATTGCCATGCCTGAGATGTAAAACCAGGAGGGGCTGACCAGGAGATCCAGAGGTGGAGGTGCTGGGGAAGGACCCCAGCATGCAGGAGTAAGGGAGCTGGAATCAACTGCATATTAGAAAGATTGAGTTTGGGATTAAAGAACTAGAGTCCCACCTCTGGTTTGCCACTTACCAGCCACGTGATGCTAGGCATTCCTTAGCCTCAATCCCAAATCTTTGAAAAAACAAAAAGGAATAATAGCCAACTTTCAGGGTTTTGGTAAAATGTACAAGAGTTAGTAAAATGAAAATTGCCTCATACATGGTGAGTGCTCATTAAAAAGTAATGACTGCTGATGTGTGGGAAAATAAACTTAATTCTAAAAGATGAATGGTAGAGTAGAATTCATCTTTGGGAGAGAAGTGATTTTGTTTGGGAAAACACTTTGATGCCTTCTTTGGATGTCATGGGAAAGATACCTCCCCTTTTTCTGTTTCCTGCTCCCCCATTCTATACTCCACATGGCTCCAATGTATTTGAGATAAAACCAAACTTTTCAGCCCAATAAGGAAGATTTTAAGTTCCCTAAAATGAGAAAATATTGTGTCCCCAGAAAGGAGTATTCAAGTACTAATCCCCAGTACCTATAAAAGTGGCCTTATTTGGAAGTAGGGTCTTTGCAGACCTAATCAAGTTAAGAAGAAGTCATATTGGATGAGGCTGGGCTCTAATCCAATGTCTGGTGTCTTTATGAGATAAGAGAAATTGGGCACACAGACACACAGAGGAAAGATGGCCGTGTAAAGACAGGAGAAACACAGCAGAATGCCATGTGACAACAGAGGCAGGGATTGAAGTGACACAGCAGTAAGTCGAGGAAAACCAAGCATTGATGGCCACTGCCAGAAGCTAGGAAGAAGCATGGAAGCAATCTCTCCTACAGGTTTTAGAGGGAATGTGGCCCTGCCAATAGCTTGATCTCTGACTTCTAGAGACAAAATAACTTTCTATCAGTTAAGCCACCCAGTTTAACTTTGCATGGCAGCCCCAGGAGACTAATACTGGAACCTGAGACAAGAAGACAAAAACAGTCTGCCCAAACAGGCATGCCCTTGCCAAACCGGGAGAGCAGTTGGCTTGTGAGGAGTCCCTGCTGGTGGGAATGGCCCAGGAGCTTTTCTGAAATGTTCTGTTTAACACTCACTTCTACAGGGTCTGCTGTGAGACTAACCTTCAGTGAATCTTCCATTCCGCACAAATATCCTTAGATTTGCCTGTTGGGGAAACTGAGCACTGCATTGCCTATTTGCTTTCTGTAGGTAGAAAAGAATGCCCACTGGGGTGAAACCTGGGCAAAGACAAGAGATCAGAATGAGCAGGGGCCACAAAACTGGGACATGTAACCCCTTCAGAATTCCAGAGATTTTGTAAGAGGGACATTTTTTTCCTACTAAAAGACAAGGTGACAAGTCAGGGCCTGGACACTTGGGGACCCCACCAGGTGATAGACAATATGGGCTACATTCTTATCAATGTCATGGACTGAAGATGAATGAAACAGGGGTCCAAACCACAGGATACATGACAATGGGTTGAACAAATGATTATTTCCCATGACTCCTTTACACCTCTTCCCTCTTGCCCCTCCCTGTTTAAAACACCAAGGTGCTCCAACTCTGGCCTGGCCCCGGGGCCAGCTTTGCCTTGTGGGTGCCCGCTGGCCTTCCCTCCCTCTGGTGAGTGCCTCTGCTCACAAGGGGGCGCCTGCCTCCTGGCACTCTTCCTGCAAATCCTCCCACAAGGCTCTCGTGCCTGCGCCTGACCTTGGCCATGCTTGAGAGAACGTGAGATCAAAGGGATGAAAATGCTCCTTTCTGGTGCTTCAATCAGGGAGAGAAGCAATTAAAATATGAATTAATCTAAGTGAGATGAAAATGCAGATGTAGAACAAGAGCATCACCTTGAACCTGCACTGCACACAGCTTAGCTCCTGTGATTAAAGACATTTTTATGCCATTAAAAACCTTCTCTTCTAATGTTACAAGCGCTATGCCAGTCAAACGCTCCGAGCAGCCTCTGTGAGGACTGCCCTCTCTGCAGTTGCATCCCTTGATCCTTTCAGAGTGCTATGGGGGTGGGAGGCCCCTCTTAGGAGGGGGCTTGAGGAATTGTGGGAATGCAGGATTCTGAACTAAATGGAAAGAGCCTGAATGTGTCTCCTCTCAAATAGATCCTTTCTAGTTTCCCGACTGTCGTGCAGCCCGAGTCCTGTTGCCTGATGGCACTGGGAAGCGAGAGCTGGGGAATCAGGCAAGAAGCACATTCCCAGCACTCCATATTCCCCTCAACCCTTCTGGTTTCCCAGCTGTTTCTTTGAAATGAATGACAATTGTAGTATTTACTTCCAGAATTTTTCTTCTGCTTCTTTATAGTATTAAGGATGCTCTGTTGACCCACTGGAGGAAGAGACAAGGCTGTGGCCCCAGAAGAAGGGATGCGTGTGAAGTGTCTGATAATCCTTTGAACAAATGAGCCTTCCAAGCCAAGACTCAGAAAATGCACTACGGTGCTATGACACCACTTCTCTGAGCCAGCTTCTGTGCTGACTTCTGCAGCCCGTGGGCTTTCTCCCAAGCTCATTCCTGTGTCCATGTTCTGCTGCTTCTTGGACAACTTCAGAGGCAGCCTGAAGGGCCTCTTTACTTCTCTAAGTTAAAATCCAAAACCCAGAAGACCTTTTAACAGCCAGCCACTTCCTGTTCCCTCCCAGGCCCACCCTGCCTGGCACCTTAGGTCTCTAGGGGAAAAGAGTCTTCTAGACAGAAGACACTACCAACCACCAGGAAGGTTCTACAAGAGCTTCTTCAATCTGAAGACTTAGGCAGAGCATTCAAAATTCCTGAAGCTGTTCCAGCTTGAGGAAGGAGAGGAGTGTGGGGCTCCTTTCCAAACTTTGTGTACCCTTCTCTCCCCCAACTCCTCAATTCTGCACTATCTTAGCAGGTGAGGGGAGGGGAGGACCTGGTGCTTCCTGCCACCAGGTTATGAATCTTTCTAATCCTCCCAACCTCTGCATATTGCTTTCATTTTTCATTTATGTCTTCAAAGGTTATGTATAATAATGAAGGAAACAAGCTTCAGTTAGAATTCCAACTTCATTAGTTATCTAGCTCTACATCCTTAGGTCAAGGAAAATGATTATGCCCACCTCAAAGGATATTTTGGTGTGAAAATTAATTGAGATAATTTATGTGAAGTGCTTAGAACACTCCTGATGCATAGTAGGTGTTGATAAATGTCAGTTATTATTATTGTTATTTATTATCACTATCATTACTCCTACTTCTACCATGACCAGGAACCCTCCTTGCAACTAATTTCCTATATTAGTGTGGCATCCTGTGTCTTTTTGTTTGGACTCCCATGCAGAGTGTCCTTACCACTTGGCTCTCTGTAGACAGCTCCACCTGCCCCTGATAGGGCTCCAGCTTCCCACTTGTCTCTCTCTCCCAGGCCTGCCCATTGCTGATCTCAAACAATTTAGAAGCAGTAGCTCAGTATTTACCTGCTAGAGTGGCGCAGTCTTGGGAGAATTTCTTCATCCATCTGGTTCATATTTTGATCTTCTCAACCTTTCATCATAATTAGGTGCCAGCCGGACACAGCCTTGGCAACTCACTGTATGAGGATACTTGCTTCTTGTTTTAGCACATTGAGCTTTTGGGGAGTTGCTAATCTGCCTGAGATCAGATGTTTATTTCACCCAGCCGGGTGGCCTTCTACCCATGTCACTGGAGGGTAATGGAGACTGAGGGACCTGGAATGGGGAACAATTTTCTGTCATTTTACTAACAGTGAATAATCAGCTGAAACTGGGTCATGGCTGGAGTATCAGGACCCAGCATTCTAGAAACATTGAGCCAAACATGTTAAAATTACTGTAATTGAAAACTTGCTTATCAGTAGTCAATAAGCCATACTTAACCCACATTGAGGTCCTGCAACATGAGGCTCTGGCCACTGCACCCCAAACCTGTGTGTGTGCATGTGTATGTCTGCGTGTGTGCATGGGCATGCACACCCATGTGCCTTTGCACTTAAGCTATCCAAAAATGAGAACGCTCTCATCATTAGTGAGATGGATTGGGCCATAATTGATTTTCCATAGACAAATGCTTTAAATTTTGGTAAACCCTTTGTAACATCTTAGTCAAATTAAACTGAGCTCTTTCAAGTCAAATTTATAGTCTATAGGATTTCACTTAACTGAGACAAGCGATGCAATTTCAGGCCAATTTAAAGGGTATTTCATTTAGAGACAGAACCAATCCTTGTCAAGGCCCTGGAGGTAACAAGAAATCTTCCTCCTCTCATTTGCCTGGAAGCAGTTGCAGTCCAGTCCATGGGGGCTGAGAAACTGTGGAGCACTGTGAGTGGGTCAGTGTAATCAATTTTATGACCTATGTTCACTGAAGGGGAAATGACCAAAAGGAGGGGGTGGGAAGGAAGGTGGGGATTACCTAAGGCATTCAGCCTTTCTAAGACTTAGGAAACAGTGTCTAGTCTGAGTGCATAAATTACTGGGAGGCACTGCTTCATCTCAGGCTGTACCCCCTGTGAGGGCACAGGACTCGGGATCTGAGCACTGGCTGATTTCCATCCCCATGTGCCCCTTGGACTGATACCCTTGAGCAGGGTACAACATGTCCAGCTGTACACAGCGGCCTTGGCAGAATGGTGTCAGGAACTTCACATACACATATTACCTTCTTTAATGTGCTCCCGTGAAGAGATTTTAAATAGTATTGTCTCAGTTTTACAAATGCAGATAGCTGGGAGAGATGAAATACCGTGTTCATATAAATGTAAGTTTAACTGGGATTCTGGAACTGGTCTGCCTGACTCTAAAATCCAAGCTTTCTCTCATTCGCCATGGGATGTGAGCTCAACTGAAGGGCTTGGTAATCTTCCTCTGGGGCAAAAGGAAGAACTGGTAGGGGATGGGCCTCAAATCTCTGATGGCATTAGGCTACATGTTTTACTTAGAATTCCTCATGGCAACCCTGCCAAGTAGGTATTATTACTTTTATTTTTCAGATGAAAAAAATTTAGGCCCAGAGAGAGCCTCAGGCCTAAGCCCGCAGATCTAGGGAGTGTCAGACAAAAAACCTGGGTCTTTGTCTGCCCCAATTCAAAGCCTGAGCTTTCCCCAAGGTGGCAGACTGCTTAACTGCTTACAAGCAGCCCAGAAAAGCCCATGTCATCAGCTCAGGAGATGTCTTCAGTCTAGATTTGCCCCCTTGACATGGGCGTCCAAACCAAATGAGCAAGTAACTATAATAACCAAGTAAGAAAATTAGCCACTTCAGGGTCAAAAATATGGACTTTGAAGGTGTCACTCTTCTGGTTTTGAATTTTAAATGTGTTTTTACCTGTGCTTTTCTTAAAACTCCCGTAGAAAATTGTAGCCTGTGTTAGCTGTGCTCCTAAGAACAAGGGAAAGGAGCTGCCATCATTTAGGAGCCAGGCCATGGCACAAGGGATGCCCGGGTGAGAATTAATTGTAGGTATGACTCTTTAGGGGGTGGACAAAATCCAAAGTATATTTTTCAAAGAGATGCAATAATTCATACCTAAGGTCAGGAGTTCCAATCCGGTGGGTAGGACAAGAGGAAGACTGAAGAACCCTGTTCATTGTTTGAGCATCTGGGCTCTAAATTCTTGTCCCTGGAGAGGGAGGTGGCAATAAGCAAGTAGGGTATCAGGGCCCCCACAAAAATGGCTGGGAGTGAAACCACAGTCCATTCTCAATCAGATTCAATATAGAAGCCCGTTTACAGAATCTGGGTGAACGTAGCGAGGGCTTCAGGATAGCTGCAGCTGGGTGAGCATCGTTTCACAGGATTCCCGTCTCCCCAGCTGTGCTACACTAGATGCATTTACAAGGGCTCCAAGCCCACCCCTGTTATTGAGGCCCATCCTCCTAAGCTGCAACTTGTTCTTGTCTGGGCTGGTCAAGATCTGGGGTAGGTTGTGGATTCAGTTTCCAGCCCCAGGAATTTCACCACAGGTGGAGCCTGGGCAGGTAAAGGCAGATAGATTTTGCTGCTTCTCATAGCCTTCATTCTGTACATTCCCAGAGCTCCATTCCTATTGGATCCCATCCACACCAAGGCAAGAAGGGAAGATTATTGAAAGATGACAACAAAGAAGCCTAAAAGAGAAGTGCATTTCACCTAAGCGTAATTGGTAGTCAGATCTTAAAACTCCAGAGCCAGTTGTTTCTATCTCTTGACAAAACAGTGAAAGCTTAAGAACATCAGGATCCAGTGTGCTTTGTGAGATGTGGGCCTTCTGACAGCCATTCCTTCATTTGAGAAAAATAATCCAGTAGAGACACAGAGCAAGTCCCAAAATAAGATTTGGGTTCAAATCTGAGCTGTTATGGCTGCAGATTTAAAAATCCTTCATTTTTATTATGAACAATTTCAAACACATACAAAAGTAGAGAAAATAGTATAATGAAGCAAGATGTTGTCTCAGCAACCATCAAATTTCTACCAATCTTCTTTCATCTACCTCGCTGTATTTTTATTGCAGTTTTTAACCACCTTTTTCTTGATGCCCTCAAACTGCATCCCCATGAAAACATCCCAATAGGAACAACTTGATTCAGGATTAAAGTAGCCATCATTTTTTTGTAGTTAAAAGAGCAAGGAATTGGTTGACAACGTAATCTATGCTCATTAAATCTAAAGAGAATGCAATTTTGAACTACGAATATGCAGAGAAGGACCACCACCAGCACACCAAGTAGACTGAGACAGTCTTTCTTTCAATCTGGCAATGTAGTTCCCTGGGATCTGGTGAATCAAGCTGTATTCCCCGAAGTACTTGGGTCTTTTATATTAGTTTCACTAGGGTAGTTCTGGTTCTTACTTGTAGCAGAGCTTGGTAAATGAGAAGCCACCTGAGAAGCAATTAAAACTAAACCAGAAAATCTTTCCTGTTCATTTGATCTTGTCCTTAAATAGTTTACACATCAATTGAACTGGGAAGAGCTCATGGTGGTTTATGATGATTACTCCAGTAGGGGTCAGTGCCTAATGAGTTGGGTACTTATCTGTGACCCCAACAAGATGACTGTAAATGAGCAGATAAGAGGACCACAGGGACTAGTTCTTGAAGCTGCCCACGGATTCAAGATAACAGAAGCCGATTAGTTAGGTAGACTGAAAAGAGGAAGCTGGAGGAGTTAAGGAGACTGGAACACCTAGAGATTTTTAGGTAGAAAAACAAAGTTCTTATCTTAGCTCTTGAAACAAAATGCCTATTCCACGTACCTTTTTTTTTTTTTTTTTGCACTGCACTGCACTCCTCTTCTTTCTTTACTCTATCTGGTAAACTTGTGGTTCCCATTAAGTTATCCATTCAGGCAAATATCTTCACTACTGCAGAAGTTGGGGTGTCAATGTAAGTCTAGTGGAGTGGTACATGAAGCTTCCATGTATCACAGAGACATCCTGAAAATGGCAAAACAAAAAAAAATCTCAGTAAAAGTGCATCCCCACCCTCCCATTTACTAGTCAGTTGCTGTTTTTTGGTTTTGGCTTTTGTGTGTGTGTGTTTCCTGTGAGAAGACAACCAAATTTCAGTGGCTTGCAGCAACAAATACTTGTTTCCAGCTTGGATTGAAGTTTGGCTACGGTTTGGCTGATCTTAGCTGGGCTCAGCTGGGCTAAGTGTTCCCTGTGTTTTCATTCCAAGACCCACGCTTAAGGAGCAACAGCTGCCTGGGGCATATTTTTCTCATTACAGAGGGCAGACACTCAATAGGGCTGGTGGGAATTTGCTAGTTTTATCAACCCTCAGCTAGGAACTGGCACATCACCACTCATTACCTGCATTCCAATTATCTAAGCAAATTGCATGGCCAAGTTCAAAGATGGGTAGAGATATACACTCTCCTGACTCCAGTGGAAGGAACTGCAGAGTTATAGGGGAAAGGGTGTTCTCCTACGAGAATGAAGAGTTGGGAACACTAATTCAACCTCCCAGAACATCCATGAAAAGTGTTCATTTCTGCCAAAATTCTAGCAGAAATGTGTGTCAATGTCTTGACACAGTTTATAACCAAACCTGCTAACTTGTGACCATTTTGGCAAAACAGAGCTCTCTCAGATTCTTCTCAGCTTCACCTCAAACAAAACATCAATTGTTATTTTTATCACAGAAAGGGGTGACTCAGGTAGCAAGCACACCAGAGTAGAAAAAGTAGCACTGCTCAGGCTAAAACAAGCTATTTGGGATGTGGTTTAATAGACAGGCTGTCTTTTTAGTTGAAAATTTGAAACAAAAGGGTTGGGTTCCTTGGTAGTTAATTTACAAGATTAATATTTGCTTATCTCTTTCTGGGTTACTTGAGATAAGCTGGAAAGTTCCATGGGCTTGACACCAGGGGCAGAGCCATTCCCTCTCATGCTACTTTCCTGGTGCCCTGTAGGAGAGCAGCTATGAGGGAGGTGGAGCATGAGGCTAGCTGGAGTGACATTGTGCATGCTCTTCCACTCACCCTGGGGGATAAGACAGGGCTCATGAGCTCAGATGCCTTCAGCTGCTAGATCTGTAACAAGAATGGATGGGACTGGCTGGGCGTCAGGAAATTAAGTGCATGAGTATGAGAACTGGTGGCAGCTGACACTCAGCCTTGGTGTCAGAGAGACGACAGAGGGTGGTGGAGACTCAGATCATGTGGAGGGCCCAGGCCTCATCTGGAAGAGGAGATTTTCCTTAATTAGCTGTAGTCAACTGCCAAGTGCAAATGTGGGTCTATGTTGCCAAATATAATTTTTCAGGACAAGCCATAAATCTAGGCAAAAATCTCCTCATTTTTGAATATTGACAAAGATAATAAATTTGAAAGAAAGAAAGAAAGAAAGAAAGAAAGAAAGAAAGAAAGAAAGAAAGAAAGAAAGAAAGAAAGAAAGAAAGAAAGAAAGAAAGAAAGGAGAGAGAGAGAGAGAGAGAGAAAGAGAGAGAGAAAGAAAGAGAGGGAGAAAATCTGGCTAATTTCAAAGCAAAAAAGGTTCTAGATGAGCTGACCTTGGCTGTCAATTTCTCTTCCTTCATCTTGACTCAGCACTAAGAGGTAAGTCCACTTCTACAGTAATACTTAGAGGCAAAAAGGGAACCCTGGGCCCAGATGGCTTAGACACAATATTTTCCCCATGTTCCTTTCTATTCTAGAATATTTTCTTTCTCCCTAAGGTCAGGCGATAGCAGAGTTAGAACTTTTCTTCTCAGCCTTTGCTCCAAGAGGTGGCCAGGTTACCAGCAGGTTCAGAGAAAGAAGAGACCTGGCCCTAGGAGGTAAAGGGCTGAGAAGGAGCCTGCACAGTGGGACCAGAACTCGGAACTAGAAAACTTGGCCATCTGTCCAGGAGCTCTGGGCAGTTTCTATGCCTCTATTATTTTGTTTGTTTCTTTTTTGTTCTTTCTCACTATTTGGTTAAGTTCTTTGTTTATTTTTTAACATTTCAGCTTTTCTCAGTTGTTCTAAGGAAAATAAGAGAAAGTTACTTATGTCCACACAAAAACATATTCACATGCTAGTGGATTCAAGGGGATGCAACTCCCTCTTAGAGGAAGCATAGTAACAGCAGCGGGCATCCAAGCAACCCCTGGACCTGAAAGGAAGACAAACCTCCAGAAACTGAGATTTTGGTGAGCTATTGTTTCCTTCCTTGAGGGTTTCCTTCCTAGAGAGTGCTAAAGCCCCTAATATCCTGGCTTTTTTTAAATCAAGGGTGGCAGTGCTTCTATAAGGAGTCCCAAAAAATAAGAGCGGGTTTTTCAAGGAGATGCAAGAAAATGCAAGGCCAGGTAAAGAAAATCTCAGAGTCAACGCCATTTCTAACCCAGCCCACCAGCACTAACTGAAAAAGTGCAGATCTCAGCCGGAAGGCCTGCTCCTTCTAGCCCCCATAAAGCAGAGGTGAGAGTCAGGACGGGCCACACAGCAGGTGCACTTTGGACAAACGTTTCTTGGGAATAATAAGCACAGGAAAAAATGGACAATTATTTTTCAGGAGCCGAGAAGCCAAGTCTCTGATAGCATTTTCCTGGTCCCCAAGGGGCACCTGTTTCCACAGCAACCACAACCCCGGGAGATGCTGCCTTCAAGTTAACTGTCCCAGGAAGATATTTACTGTGGGCTATCAATTCTAGATGGGCAGAGAGAGCACTGAATCTGAGTCACAAACCTCACTGGGACTTATGGAGTGAGGAAATTGGTTCTGCAGCAACAATTGGAGGCGGCTGCCAGCACCAATCCTGAACTCCACCCCAGCGACTTCTAAGTTCCTACAGCTTCTGTCCCCCCTGAACCTAGGTCCTCATCCTGGAAACCTCCAGTGGATGGTGACAATGATGATGACAATGTCGATGACAGTGACAATGAAGATGAGACAACAATGACAATAATGATAATGATGACAGTGACAATGGCAGTGATAATGATGACAATAATGGTGATGGCAAATGATGATGACAAGGATGGCAGTGACAATGATGGCAATAATGATGATGAATATAACAGCAATCATAACAGAACTGAACATTGATTGCTAAGTGCTTCGCTTGCATTTCACATTTTGCCTCACAAAAACCCTGCAAAGTAAATGCTATTCTTGACCCACTTTGCTGATGAGGAAACAGCAGCTCAGAGAGGTTTAAAGAACCTGTTCAGAGGCGCACAGCCAGCAAGAAGGACCTGATGTGTGAACCCGGCTCTGTTAATACCAGTCATTTGTTTCAGGACAGGACAGCTTAAGAGCTCAGATTCTGCAACAGACCACCTCAGTTCATTTTTTCTTTTCCCTTTGGTCCTGCATTGCTGTTTATATCTTTATTTTAATGAAATTAGCATGGCTTTACTGTTTGTTTTTATATTTGGACCACAGATGTATAGAAGTAGTTATAATTCTGGCTCATGACACACCTTGATCATGTCTCCCTGCAGACTGCACTGCCTGCTTGGTTTTGGGTAACTGGTTTTGGGGGGGTTTTTTTGCTTGTTTTTTACTTTTAATTTTTAACAATGTAATAAGCACCTATGATCCCACTCCCAAACCAAAAACTAGACCCATGACAATAGCTTACAGTGTGTATTTTTTCCATATTTCAAAACATTTAAAAGAATTTGTACTTTTTTTGGAATAAAATTAATAAGCTGTTATTCAGAAAATTTTCTAATAAAGGCTCGGTTTGCCCTTTACAAATTCCTGGACGGGTGAGTCTTAGATTCACATAAGAGTCCTGCTACTGGGCATGTCCTGGTACTTAATAAGTGCCTGAAGAGTTAAAGTCTTGAACTCATCTGTAGTCTAACTGAATTGAATGTCCAAAAGCAGAATCAACCCTTCCCCTAAAATCATCTCTACTCAACGAGGAGCTGACCTTGTTACACCACAAACAACCAAGTCACCACCTCAGGGGCCTTCATCCAGTCTCTTGTTCAAACACCCAGGCAGAATCTATTCACTTCCTTCAGAGAGTCGGCCAGTAAATGCTTTAATTACAAGTTGAAAGGAATAAAATAAAATCATCTGCTGGAATGATTTTAATTAGAATTTAGTGAGTCAGGCAAGCAATTAGTGCATCTAAGAATGGAGACTATATGCACATATTTGTCTCCATTGAGCTTCACTGATGTAAATGAACATTTGACTCAGATTCCTCAAGTTAAACAAAGGTCATCATAATGGTACTAATTACAACGTAGCCCCAGCCAATAAAAAATGGTCAAAACTACCACTTTTCCCATGGCCTTCCAAGTCCCAATGGGACGACTTCATGGCAGAGCCACCAGCCTCGGATTTAGGACAAGCCATGAAATTTTAAGATTCTCAATATTATTAATTTTAAATTAAAACATAGGGAGAAGAGGGAAGCGCGAAGGAAGAGAAAGGGAACTGTCATGTTTGAAGACCTGCTGCATGACAAGTAGTGCACAAGGAGTTTTCGTACATCATCTCCTCCCTTCCTCCTTGCACCAGCCCAGCGTGGCGGGTGTTATTATAGATGTAATACTAATACTAATAATAGCAACAATAATAAGAAAAACTGAGGCCCAGAGAGAGAAAGTCATTCCCAAGCATGAGCAGCCAGTAAGGCCAAAACCCTGGAGAGTCCCAAATCAATGATTGGGACTTGCACCTTCCAAGGCTTTTGGAATCCCTTAAATGCAAGGGCTTTATTTTAACCCCAAGAAGGAAAAAAAAAGAGTTCTCTTAAAACAGCCTGATTTCTGCATCTTGGGTGTGACCTTGCGCTCCAACTGGGAGGTGAGGCCTCCAGGAGCTAAGAGTGGGGCTGGCTCTTCCCACGGGCCGAGCAGTGCCACACCACTGGTTCTCAATCACGGCTGCACGCTGGCCTCGCTGGGGAGCTTCAAGGAGAACCCATGCTGAGCTCCCACCCGTGGACGTTCTGATTTCACTGGGGTGGGGCTCGGTCTACATACGGGCATTGTGTGAAGCTCCTCAAGTGATGCTACTGTGCAGCCAAGGTTGAGGACCCCTGAGTTCCACGCACAGTACGCTTTGAGAGAAAGTTGTGAAAGTCCGTTTTAAGAGTGAAAAAGCTCCCGAGCTTTTCAGGCTTGTGCCCCTGATGCTCCCCTCAGCTCTGTTCCAGCCCATGCAGGTGAACTGGCAGGGAGTCACCAAGTAGCAGAGTGAGACCCAGGCAGGGTCTCATATGGGCATTGGGATTTTGGCCAGATAAATTAATCTGAATCTTGGTTATTTATAAAATGAAGATAAAGGGAATTATTCTGGCTGAGCTAGAGTGAAGATTTTTTAAATTGCACTCCTACCATGCCTAGCAAATAATATTTGCCAGTAAGTGATAATTATTTAAATTATGTGGTCCTTGAAGGCAGAACCCAAATCTGTCTGAACTTCTCTCTATCTGGAGTACTTGGAGTATAAGGCCAACTCAGTTTGTGCAGTAACTGATGCTCCCGTCCCTGGATTTTCCTATTCTAGAGCCACTGCATGAAAGGAGTTTGTGCTCCATACCTCTTCAAATGCAATAAGCATCACGATCACTCATTAACACCTTGGCCCATGTTTCCTTGTTAATAAATCTTCCAGAAAGCTAAAGCAAATAGGTTTGGAGTATAGAGAATCACACAGCATATTAGCAAATTCAACCTTTTAAAAAATTTCTGCAGTGATAATATCCATTTTACATTGAGTATACCAACATATTCTAAATTATATTTTCCCTAAGTGTATTTAATGGAACACTTTTTAGTATCTAATGGAATTAACATTTTATGGGACTTAATCTGGGGAACCTCATCCAACTTTAAATTGTACAAGTAAAAAGATGTTCATAGGAGAGAGACCAGTGAAATGGCCAGCCACCTGGGCCAGGCCTTGCAAAGTGGCTGTCATTTGAGAGAGTTTGGCAACTGGCTTTCAAACTGAGACATCTGATTTCATCCGTTTACTCACAGGTTAGTTTTTTCTGGGAAACAATTTACAAACAGTAAAATTAAAATAAATTATATTAAGATACCCCCAAAAAACCTTTTGATCTTTGTCAAGTTAATAAAGTTCTCCTAGCTTCAGAAACTTCAACTGTAAAATGAGGATAGGACAGCTAGGTATTATTTTAGAAACTATGAAAGCCGCTTGTGCTTTACACCAAATATTTTCCACTGTGCCTTCGGGGCACTCGGTAGGGTTGTGTGTCCTAGATCGCCTGGGGCAAGGTGGGGCCTTGTGACCACCACATAATGAGTTGTGAATGGAACTGAGCATATGTCACTTTCAAGCAAGAGCACTTTATTGCTGGTCTGTGCTCTCTGGAGCTATCTTTCGATCTAGAATGGCCGCCAGTGACATTCAAGACATAGGCTATTCCACCAGCCTGAGTCCCACAAGAAGCAGAGCCCACCTGCTGACTTTCTACAGACATGTCAAGTGAACAAGAAATAAACTTTCAATGTCTAAGCCACTGAGGTTTAGAAGTTGTTACTACAGCACAACTTAGCTTAACCTGTCTGATTCAAGAGTCAAGTGAGATAATATATATCAAATATCTATCACAGTTCCTGGCTCATAGCAGGTACTCAATAAATGTTAAGTCTTTCTTTTCTAAAACAGGGAGAAAGGACACTCTCTAGATGACTACAGCACACATTTGAACACTGGTCACTCCATTCTGGTGATCAGGTCCACTCAGGAGAGCAAACACACATCAGAAAGTATGTACAGAGCACTAGATCCAAACTAATTGGCATAATATCTGTTTTGGGGGCCTCCCTCCCTCCCTCCCTCCCTCCCTCCCTCCCTCCCTCCCTCCCTCCCTCCCTCCCTCCCTCCCTCCCTCCCTTCCTTCCTTCCTTCCTTCCTTCCTTCCTTCCTTCCTTCCTTCCTTCCTTCCAATGCATACTAGGCTCCTAGAAAATGGCAGATAAACTAAATTGAATTTCATACCTTGGACATCAGCTAACCCGCTGTTTCTCAGAGTAAAGTGAAAGGGGGCCACAGAGCAGACACCAAAAGTCCCAAGTTGCAGAAACGACCCTGACTCCTTCTGATGTTCCCCCCATCTCTAAGCTTCCCTCTTTTCCTTCCTTCCCTCTTAAATGATTCTGGACTTAGCGTTTTTTCCCATTTTACACAATTAGCTGCATTTTTGCCCCTGACATAGGATGACAGTCCAGCCCTTGTTTGCATAAGCTTATCAACACAAACTGGAATTAATATGTGCTTGGAATTGCAGAGGAAGGTAAGCTCACTGAGGCGGGTTCAGCACCACTGTTGGCTCATTGTGCAGGCACTTGACCTGCATTTTTTTTCCCTTTAGGGGAGTGAAAGCAAACCTTTGTTTTCTTAACATAAAGCATAGGCTGATAAAGCAGAGGCTGCTTCCACTGGAGCCAGGTTAGCCAGACCTGCCTCCCTGCCTCCCAGCTTCCTCTCCCTGCAGCTGGGACCTCAGACCTGCACCTGCAGAGTCGGCTTATCTGCAGTTACACCTCTTAAGGACAAAGGAACAGGGGGACGGTGGACACTCTGGCTCTGGAGTCAGGGCCTGCCCTCAAGCTGTTACCGGGAAACCCCAGTGGGCTTCAGGCTGCCCGTCCTGGTATCCAACTCAACAGAGGCGAGGTTAAATCATATAAGGCGTTTATTGAGAAGGCCGGCCAGCCAAGAAGACAGGGAGCATACGAGCGTCCAAAACCTGTCTTAAGGAGCGGCCTGAGGGAGAGGGTTTATAGGGAAACGGGGTAAACTGCAGCTATTGTGCAGCCGGGGAGGTCCGCAGGCGTCAGCTATTGTTCTTCGCCATCTGGTGATGTCCGGATAAGATGATATCTTGACTCCTGGTAGGGTGGCCTGACCATGCCTCTTGGCCGTCTTGTCCACAGCTGCGTCACCTCCTTAATTGCTTTGTCTGGGATCAAGAGGCATGGATGAGAGTAAAGGCCTAGGAGAAAAAAACTTAAGGAAAAAAGAAACTTAAACTCCTGTTCACATGAGTATATGTGGTCTATAATTTATAAGTGATATAATTGTATTCCAGATTAATTCAGGTGCTCAATCTTTGTTTGCTTTTTTTGTGTTTTTTTGTTTTGTTTTGTTTTTTAAATATATCTTTATTAATTTCAGAGAGAGGAAAGGAGAGGGAGAGAGAGAGAGATAGAAACATCAACGATGAGAGAGTCATTGATCAGCTGCAGCCCGCAATCTGGGCATGTGCCCTGACCGGGAATTGAACCCTGATCGCCTGGATCCTAGGTCAACGCTCAACCGTTGAGCCCCGCCCGGCCGGGTGGTGCTCAATCTTTGGACATTAAAGTGTCCCTCTCAAAGTCGCTGACCAGTGGGTTTCTGTAGTGAGTCCCAGACTCACTGCCTGACTTGTTTCAGTTTTAGAAACAGAGTCTATATCTCATTATGGGCCACCACCCTGACCCATGGAGTGTTCCAGTAGGCAGTCACTGGGCCCCTGCTCTGCTCCAATCAGCCCCTCCCAGGGACCAAATCCCAAATGAATGTCACAGTTGAGGATATTACTCAACGCAAATTATTTCTCTGTCCTCCCTGCAGGCTGCCCAGAGAGTCCCCTGCTTTGTCCATTCTTCGTTCACCCTTCAGTGAGGTCTGCCGCTTTCTCTGTGCCTCGATGCTGTGTTGTCTGAGGCTGCAGCATGCCAGAGCTGTGATTCAGGGCTTTTCCTGATAAACTCTACTTCCTACCTGGGCCAGCCTCACCCAAGTGAGACTCGACCTAGTCTGATGCCCAGGTCCTCCTGGGCTGCACCCCACCCCTCTGCTGTGCTTAACTAAGCTAAGCTGGGCAAGATGGGCAAACTGATTCAAAGGTAAGTAAGTAAATGACAAAAAAGTATGATACATGGACAGGGCAAAAATAATAAAGATGATCCTCAAACAACCAAATTTTAGGAAACAGTATTTCAAGGGACTATGTAATCTAAATTCCTATGCACTAGAATTCAGAGGTGGGGAACTTTTGGCCCCCTGGCCATATATGGCCCAAGAAATCATTTGGTCTGGCCCTGCCAAGGCCTCACCAAAGAGAAGCAGTTACAGCCAACACATTAGGGGTGAGTTAATTAAATGTTTGACCAAAAATAACAGGCTAATTTTTAAGCTGATAATTTTGTATGGCCATCGAATGATGTTGTAAATATCCAAATGGCCCTTGGCAGAAAAAAAGGTTCCCTACTCCTGCTAGATGATACAATTCTCTCTCTTCTCTCCAGTGAGGCTAAGATTACCTCCCTGCTGAGGTTGCTGGAAGAGTCAGAGAAAAGGCATGTGGAACATTACTCAGTACCTGGAATATGCATATTATCTGGTATCACTGTATTGTTGTCCCTATGGGTTGCATATACCATAATCAGGGCATGGGACATCAGCTAACCCTGCTGTTTCTCAGAACAAAGTGAAAATGGGCCACAGATCAGACACCAAAGGCCCCAAGCTGCAGGGAGGAGCCTTGTATTTGCCTCTGTATTTCTTACACAGCCTGAGTCTTCATGGCTGCACTTCAGGGAATACAAAAGAGACCCTTGTTTGGGGTCTCTGCCCTCGGCTATCGTTTGGTTCCATGATCCCACAAAAGGGCAGGAGGCATAGTCTACAGAGGTACACCCTGTGAGATTACTATCTCCTCCCTGGTCTACCCAGCTGATCCGCCTTTTCTGAACACTTTTAGCCTCAGGGCATCACAAAGGCTCAAAAGAAAATCAGCTCCAATAGAATTAAAATCCCTAAGGCAGGTAATGCTGTGAGGCCAAAGCTCCTGGCAGCAAGGTGTACCCTCTGCCTTCAAGTGAGATTCTGTCTGGGTTTAGCCGGCTGAAGGAGCAAAATTCAGAAACCTGCGCTTTGCTTGTATAACCCTAGTCGATTCCACAGCAATGGTTGTCTGAGTTAGCTAATGGCAGGGTACCAGGACCTCCTACTGAGATTCCATTACCTTGTAATTTTCAGCTTGTTCACTGTTGCAATAAAGCCCCTCTGTCTTCTAATTCCCCTGCATTCGAGTCTCATCTTCTTAAGAACTGGAGTATGTAAGATGCTTTCTGCTGGGGATTCATTGAGATAAGTTATTGAACTCAAGCAGGGAGGCAGGCTTCCAGCACTTGGCTATTCGTCTCGCAATTTATGCTCCTCCTTCCTATTGAAGGTCTAATGTGATCACAAACGATGTGCTTTCTACATGTTTAAAAATTCATGTTTCCTGTACAATGAAGGTGGAGGGGTGAGAAACCCCCACCCGTGGAGGTCATTAGCCATAGGGGCTTGGAACAGCAGACTGGTTTTTGATGTAATTTGTAAGAGACCGAGATGCTGCAGTTAGTTATTCACAGCCCTTCAGGGGGGAGGAGTAGTGATGTCTACACATGCTCCTTAACCTGGCCCAGGAGTCGGGCTATGTGACTGTCTACCAAATGATCTTTCTTTCTTGAAAACTGCTGCCCCCCCCCATGTCTCGTTCTTTGGTTTCTGAGATACGGCCCTTCTCTTCTCTCTGTGTACACAGCTCCCACCCCAGTTCTGAACCTTAGTGTGGTCGTTTCACCCAGCTCACTGACACCCTTTCAGTCCTCCCAGAACAGTGATCTCCTCAAAGCTTCCACTGCAGGAGGCCCTTCTAATAGTCAAGGAGAGAAGCAAACTGAAATATCTCATGGTGGGATCGGAGGCCCAACCTCTCCATCTCTCCTTGAAATTCAGCAGCACAGGTAGTGAGAGCTGCCCTTGAGGGGTCCCAGGGAGGCTTCAATAAAGGGACAGAATGAGCCAGGAGGGACTTTGGACTAATGCTTCTCAACTCAGTGCTCTCCTCCACCAGAAGCTTCTAACACATGACTCGTGGAGTATGATTTAAGGAGTGGAGGTTCCAAAGCACAAATTATTCTAATTCATGGGTAATATGAAACTCCTCCTATTGAGAGGTAAGGTCCAGGCCCTCGCACTTTGCATCTAGGAAGGCTCATGACTATTTTGGCTTCCAGTGGATGGCAAAGGTGACCTTATGTATGCACTCGACTAGCTCTTTGAACTCTGAGACTCCATGTAAGAAGTCCAACCACTAGGTGCCACCATGTTATTAGGAAGCCCAAGCCACATGGAGAGGCTGTATGTAATTGCTCTGGGTGATAGTCTCAGGGGAGCCCAGTCTCTGAGTCATCCTTTCATAGGAGCCAGATTTGTGAATACAGAAGCTTCCAGATGATTCCAGCCCCCAACCATTGGAGTCATTCTCAGCTATCAGAAACTTCTCAGCTGAGGTCCTGGACACCATGGAGCAGAGACAAGACATCCTCACTGTATCTGTCCAAATTTGTGCCTCACAGAACCTATAAGCATAATAAAAGGTTGTGATTTTAGGCTATTGAATTTGGGGCGGTTAGCTGCACAGCAGTAGTTAACTGGAATGAAGGGAGATGATAAAATTCCAACCCCAATTTTCTCCAAAGAGGTTCTCCACCCATCTTATGTATTCAAGGGGAGGAAAGCCCGGGGATCTTATTTCGCAATTGTTTTGTCCTTTGGCAGGGGATGAGAAGCCCTGGGACTTGGAACTCAAGGCAGATACACATTGGTGAAGAGCTGAGTGGAGAGGAGGCTTGAAGCACGGAGCAGCACCCAAGGGTGAAGACTGTCTGTGGCACTTGGGTGGAGGGCCCTGGCAGCTGACGCTGCAGCAGAAGGCCTGGGCCTGGTTGTGAGTACAGAGGGAGAAAGCTGTGCTAACACAGTGATAGGAGCGAGCAAGTCACACAGCCAAGGTCAATATCATCACTCAAATACGCCTCCATTCAGCTTTGGGGTATCAAATATTCAAATATTCTAGAAATTCTTATTTCAACTCAGTTCTATTCCCTTAATAAGTGCCTAGCACCTGTGAAACAGGAGGCTAGGTGTGGGAGGAAAATACACAGATGAGGAAATGCTATAACTTCAAGTCTGGCGAAATCCTTCTCCGTCCTGGGTGCACTGTCTCTCTGAGAAATAACAAAGCTATTTAGAATTATAGAAACCCTTTCCAGAACTGCAGCCACAGGACGGCCAACACACCTTCCACTTTACCATTCTGCCATTTTGGGGGGCCTCTTGCTCTAGAGGGGAGGGGTGAGGTTGTTCCCTCCCTGTTCATCATGCTCAGAGGAGAGCGGAGGGGCTCTGAGCATACCTAATAAGGCCCTCAAAAGGCAACCTCGGCACCACCCTCTGGCTCATCCCACTGCTCTGCCAGCTGGCCGTAGAGCAGAGCCTAGAAAAGCCTCGTTAAACCACACAAAGCCGGCCTGAGAAGCAACAAAGTGGGCTGCAGGCGCTCGAGAGGCAGCTGCGCCTGACCGCCTGTGATCTCCTCCGCTCGGCCCGCGGCCGGCGCCTGCTGACACAGCCTGCTGTGTTGGAGACCTTATTATTGCAAATTCCCTTTCCACCCCACAGATTCCTCGGAAATTGCAAACATGTCTGTCTTGGGCCAGCCTGCCTGGAAAGGTCACTTCAGCAGCTACTGGGCCCCACTGTCATTTCACTCATTCACACACATGCAAACCTTAAACACTCAAGGTCAAAACAGTTACTGGCTGCTGCTTAATACTGGCCAGACCCAGGCCGGGCTCTATGCAGAGGCTGACAAGTCTTCATCCCCACAAAGCTGTTTCTCTCAAGTATCCCCAGAGGTTCTAATTTAATTGATCTAGCCTCTGGAAGCTGTATTTCTAAAAGCTCCCTGGTTGAGATAATGGGAAGTCGGGCTGAGAGCTACTGCCACGATAAGTGGGGCTAATGTTGGTTGAGCGCTAGTATACGCCAGGCCCTGCACGCCACAAACTTTCTTGCTTCACCTGTAAACCAGCTATTAATGATGCATTTCCTTTTTTTGGAGGAGTGAGGAAATTAAAATTTAGAGAAGTTAAAAGTAACTCCCTCGTACCACTCCATACCCACTAGAAAGGCTGAGACGAAAAAGATGGACACACTGGTGAGAAAGCAAAGCCAAAGGAACTCTCATCCATTGTTGGGGGGAATGAAAAATGGCACAGCCACTCTGGAAACCAGTTTGACCATTTCTTACAGAATGAAGCACCTACTTCTCATATGACCTAGAATTCCACCCTAGGTACTTACCCAAAAGAAATAACAACATATGCCCTCACAGAGATTTGCACTTGAACGTTCCTAGCAGCTTTATAGCCAGAAACCAACCTACATGTCCATCAACAAGTGAATGAATAGGCCAGTTGTGCTACATCCATCCAACAGAATGCTGCTGGGTAATAAACAAAGAAGAACAGCACTGAGGCCTGCAAACGTGCATGAATTTTGAAAACATGTTGGGCAATAAAGAAAAATAAAGCCGAAAGTAAAAGAATATATTCTGAATGATTGCATTTATATTAGTTCTAGAACAAGCAAACTCATCTACTGTGGAAGAATGCGGATTAGTGTTGGCCTGGGGTTGGGTGTTGAGTGCGGTGATGGCCAAAGGCCAGGAGGGTACTTTTTGGGGTGACGTGAAAATGTTCTCCATTGTGACCTTGTTGGTGGTTATGCACATTACAAATTTGATAAAACTATCAAACTTTATACTTAATATGGGTGTATTTTATTGTTTATAAATTGTACCTCAATAACGTTGATTTAAAAAATAATTTAGAAAGATGAAGCCAATGTGGGATTGCAACCACCGGTCTGATTCGGAAGCTTCCCATGCTATCCCTAGAAGGTCGTGTGGGGACAGCATCTCCCAGAGGGGTGGCCCACTGACTGCTTCCTCTGGGAGGAATTAGAAGCTGACGAGAGGAAAATTCTGTGATATCCTAAATTAAATTCTAGCAGGCCAGAGTGTGGGAGAGGGAGCCAGCGGAAGCTAATCAGTTAACAGAGCTGTGGGCCAAAATTAACAAAATGAGCTCATGTCCCTGCATGTATGTTTTCAACTTTGAATTAACTTCCAGGCGGCTGTTTCCGTGATTATCTAGAGAGCATAGCTGACCACCAGACTCCAGTGCATCCTGCTCATGCATGACCTTTCTGCACTGTTGGCCCACAGCCGATCCAAAATCAGCAAACACGTCTTCCTCATGGACCATGCACCTATCCCAGAACTGTTCCCACATCACTTTCTTTCTTCATCTTCCATCTTCCTTCCCCAAACTTACTGTATAAAATTCCCAGGACGATGGGCATGTTCCTCTTCTCTATCTAGCCCTGCTGCTGGGGGTTTAAACTGCATACCCAGACCCTGCTCATTACTCTGGAAAACATATGCCTCCATAAACCCCTTCTTTCAGTACAACTTTTGGCCTTGAAGGTTTTTGTTTAATAGAGCAAATAGGGGCTGAGCTCTGCGGGGAGGGAGATAGACCACAGGACAACTAAGGGGACACCCAGGAAAAGTATTCCTGACTTTTCAGTTGTGACAAGCACTCTGAATTTATCTACTTGTCCTTAGACTCCTAACATCCCCTTCCTCTTGCTAGGAAGGGTAAAAGAGTTTCAGTCCTGGAAGGTGAAATTGTTTTTATTGGGAATGGTAGAAAAGTTCCCAAATTGAATCCCCTGGGGGAGCTTGCTAAAGATATTGATTCCTGATCTCACATCCAGATCCACCAAAACAGAGCCACAGAAATGAGACTTACGCATCTTCATTTTTAAATAGCCTCCAAGGGATTCTGATGGTTTGGGGACCACTTTCCTCCCAGCTCTGCTGCATTTCCCACAGACATGCATTGCCTCAGGGATATTCTCAGTTTTCTCACCAACTGCAGTAACATTTGAGCTTGGAGAGTTTTCTACAACCAACTTCAAAACAAGTCCTGTGAGTTTCCCTTTGAGCTGTCACCTCCCTGCCATCTATGAGAAGTAGCCTCTCTGGTCAAAGGCTGGTGATCAAGATTCATGGCACAAGCAGTATTTCCCCAGAGAGACTGCCAGGGCTATAGTCTCTGCTAGGTATCCCTTTCCTTTTTAAGAAATAAAATAAAAATTATAAGCAGATTATATCAAGCAGAGTGCCTTGAAATATGAGTCGTATATTGTTATACATAAAGAAAGAAATGGTGTGTTCTTAGAGCCTTCATCAGTTTCTGGGAGAGTCAGATTAGTGCATGTAAAATTATAGACCTGGAGGATTGCTATTGAAGTTCAGGTTCATGAAGTTGTTTTATGAAGAGTACATCATGACAGTTGTTTGATTGTACAGAGTTGTGTTTTCCCAAGGTTTCCTGCATGCAAAACAGCAGAAGGCATGTAACAGCAAGCAATGAAAAGACTATCTAACATCTCAACTTAGGATCTTCCATCTTCACTCACCTGTGACCTACTTGGTACTTACTGATAAACTTACAAAGTATCCTTAGATCCTGCACCTTAAGAGCTTTGCAAGCAAAACCACTCAGGTGGCTCAGAAGATCTAGGAAAGGAAGGCAAGAAAGTCAGACTACACGGATCTAACCTCCATCTGACAAAACCACTTTCAAAGGGAGCATGATTAAAATATACGCTGATGAACATCACTATTGTTCTTAGGGTAAAGACAGACTCCTTTACATGATCTGGCTGAACAGACCCCAGATTAGCTCTCCAAACTCATCTCGTGGTCTAATTCTCGTCTCTCCTCTTTAGACAGATGGGCCTTTTAGCTTCTCCTGCCCCAGGGCCTTTGCTCAAGCTCTCCCCAGCTCCTGAAAATTTTTTTTCCTTCTTCACTCAATGAACTTCTGTTTATCTTTAAGATATCAATTTAAGTAGCCCTTCTTCCTGGGCTTCCCCTTACCTTTCTGTGTCCAAACCTCTATTGTAATGGTTTAGACATTGTGTTATCTGCTTTGCAGTGATGATCATAATTGTGATCTTGTAATGGTTTACATGGTTATTTGATGAAGCTCCATCAGGGCAGAAGTTTCAATCATTTCTTGTTCCCCTCTAGAACCTCAGTATGTAGCACAGTGGGGGGCACATAGATACACAAAAATATTTGTTTAAGAAAAAATGAATGAATGAATGAATGAATGAATGAATGAATGAATGAATGAATGAATTTGTATCCAGTGCAAATTCCTCATCTTGAAGATGAGGTCACCAAGCCCAGTGAGGTAGGAACCTGCTGCAAGTCAGTGACTAAGCTGATGCTGTCTCTCCTTCTAAATAAAATGATGACTCCGTTGACAAAAAAAAAAAAAAAAAAAGAAAGAAAGAAAGAAAGCCAAAAGAAAATTAGAGGGTTTTCCAGTTAATGGACCATCTTTGTGCTCAAAGAGAAAGGACAGTGCACAAAAGAAATCATGAAAAGATGCAGGGGATATTACAAGCAAAGTACTTGCTATGAATAATAATGAACAAAAACAGTCCTGCTTATTGTTTATCTAATTTTGAATTTTAATGAATAGCAGGGATGGTAATTACTCAATTCCTATGTTTATATAAAACCAACACATGAAACCTCACAATTCGATATTTATAAAGTGTCAGGTTCCCTTAAATACTCAGCTTTGCAATTAGATGGGGAGCTATTCATTAACATTTTAAACTAGATAAATAAAGAATAGAGTTGTTAATTCATTAAAATTTTAAAAACTGGAAATTATACACTCATCTTTTGGGTGTATCCATATCATTTAATTAACTATGAGTCAAAATGCTACTAAGAAGCATGTAGCTACACACCTAGGAATTAGATGTAACACCTATTAGCAAATGGGATGATTTAATCAGGCTCACAATTCAGATTTATCTTCCATTTGTATTGAGGAGATGTTGCCAGATATCTGATGACTTAGAAAGAACACCAGTTTTCAAGTCAGAAGGAGATGGGCTTCAATTATTTTTCTTCTGAGTGACCTTTGGCTACTTGCTCACCCATTCTGGAGTCAATCCTCTGTCCATAAAATAGGACTGTAATCTTACTTCACAGGGTTGTTGTGAGGCGTTAAAGGATGTGAAGAATGCACAATGACTGGCTCACTGTCTTGTGAGTCTTGATGAGTAGAGCATTGTTCTGACCCCAGCTCTGGCTCAGCTGTATGGGATAAACATCGGGCTTTCTACAGGCAATACTCCTAGACCCAATGAGGGGTCAGGATATCAAGAGCAGTCACCCACAAACTGGTGGTATTTGAGGCCAGGAGGCTATCTGCCTGAGAGTTTAAGACCCTGCAGGGCTCTGTGGTAAAAGGCAGGGACCATGTGTGTTTGTCCCATCACTATATGCCTAGGGTATAATAACCAGGATATAGTAAGTGTTCATTGATATTTATGAATGAACATTGTGTGACTCCACTGTGGCACTCGCATCTCCTGATTCTTTCTGTAATACTCAGACTATCCCCTGCACATGTCATTTGTGCTCCCAGCTCCCTCCCTCCTCCCAGGGTATTGGCATCCAGAGAAAGCCTGCCTCAGGACCTTGTCAGCTGAGGCCTTTTCCTGATGGCTCCATGCCCCAAGGTTCCAGGACTCCCCCTTGCTCCTTCCTTCCTGTGTCTAGTTTTCAGATGAGTGCAGGAGCTGACAGGGTCAAACAGTCCGTGTGCTGTTGCTGCTCTGCCCTTCTCAGGCAGTGCCATCCTCCTGAAACTCTGCACAGTGTCTCAGCCTGAAAGCTCAGGATTTGCCCTGCCATGCCAAGTTTCGAGATGGGATTCTTTCTTCCCCATGCCTGGCTTGCTGTCAGCCCATTTTCTTGCCCTCTGTCATGGTGTTAATTATGGTTTTGTTGTCCTATGTTTCTACCAGATTCAGAGCCTCTCTCTGGAAGCTTTGTTCCCCTTCCCTCCCAGGCAGCACACATTCCCTTGTGGTAGTGTCCACAAATCAAATATGGGCCTCCCCAGCCATGGGAAGTGAACAAGGGCAGATAGTCACCTTTCTGAAGAGTGACCTGGCATCCCCAGACCATTGACATAAACAATTGTTTCCTACTCAGGGAATTAAGTAGAACAGATAAACCATGTGCTGCCAGGGCCCTAACTACCTGCCTCCCCTGCTCTCTAGACGTAGGGTCTCAGTCCACTGGGAGGAGAGGGGGCAGAGGTGTCTTGGTCCAGTCCAGGACACAACCAATGGTTCTTCGTATGGGGCAATTGCAAACACCATTGTATTAAACATGTCTTTATTCTGAAGTTTGGCTTCTGGGGCCTTACCCAATAAGAGACTGCCCCTCTCTCAAGTCTAGCCCATTCTTAGAGTTAGGAAATGACTGTTCTGCAAGTGCATCTTTCACATGCAAACCAACCAATCCAGAGCTCATATCCACCCACCTCCTGTTTTGAGGTTTTAAACTCTAGGCCAATATTCTCCTACCTTAACCACCCCGGTTTCAGACAACTTGGGACAGTTCCTACACCCCAGCTCCTGCTGAAATTATTTAAACCAGCCAGTCCAAAGCCTGCATATTCTAACTTATCTTTTTCCCCCCACAGAAGCCACAACAAAGGCTCTTGCCCACATTTCCCCTTGTTCCCTCTGCCCCCAGACTAACCTCAGTGCTTCCTATCTGGCCCTGCATGGAGTGGCATGCCCTTCCTCTTGAAAACTATCTTTTCACTGGCAATCATCTCTCCTGATCTGTTGGCCTTACCACACCTGAATAATAATGAAACCAACATTTTTAATTTTCAATTTTTTTATTTTTATTTTTATTTTAAATATATCTTTATTGATTTCAGAGAGAGGAAAGGAGAGGGAGAGAGAGAGATAGAAACATCAATGATGAGAGAGTCTTTGATCGAGCCCACAACCCGGGCATGTGCCCTGACCTGGAATCCAACCCCGATCACCTGGATCCTAGGTCGACGCTCAACCTCTGAGCCATGCCTGGCCAGGCTAATTTTCAATTTTAAAACAGCTCATATTGTCCTATGATCCAAGTCCTAGAAAACCTATCTGACTTTCCTGAAAAGAGGGAACTCTCAGAAATTGACAGCATGAGCTGAACAATGCTGGAGTATTAGATACACTCACTACAGACAAACAACATAAGAAAACATCTTCTGGGTGCATGTGGGAAGCTCGTACAGTTGGGGGACAGTAATCTCCCTCCATAGCAATAAGATAAAGAACATCATGATGGGGCATAGGAGTAAAATGAGAGGAATGTTAGGAGATATTAAATGCCAGTAAGATCGCCCTATCTGGGCATCATTATGGTGGAGCCAGGTTGTGGTTGTAGCAACTGCAAGCTTAGGCTCCTCTGAGGTGGAATGAAGAACTGGGTCAAAGCTGAAGAATTCTAGTGGCCACCATGGAGCAGATGGACCCTTGTTGAGTGTTTTTGTTGACTACATTCCTGTTGAAGTCCTAACCCCCAGTGCTTCAGAATTTGGAGATAGTCTCTGAAGAATTAATTAAGTTAAAATGAGCTCATTAGGGTATATTCTAATCCATATGACTGATGTCCTTATAAGAAGAGGAAATTTGGACATAGACACATACGGAAAGGATATGATATGAAGACAGGGGAAGGCAGTCGCCTACTAGTCAAGAAAAGAAGCCTCAGCAGAAGCAAAAAACCCAACCCCGTTTCTGAACTTTGTCTCCAGAGAACTGAAAAGATAAATATCTGTTGTTTAGGCCCCCGCCCTGCCCCAGCCCATGGCGCTTTGTCATGGCAGCCCCAGCCAGCTAGTACAGGCGCTGTGCTCATTCACTAGGCGTGTTTTGAGAAAGGGAAGACGGAGCTCTACAGCACAATAGACCCTATTTTATTTTTATTATCTTTTCCCCAGACTGCCAATAGACCCGCTTACAGCCATAATTACGTGCAGATCGCAGCGGCAAGCGAAGTTACCACATCAGAAGAGGGAATGAATGTGGGTGTTTGAGCTCCAGGCCTCAGACACTCTTATCTGTTCCAACGCCTACATGCTTTGCCCACAATACTGCCATCATCAAAGGCTCTTTTGGAACTTAGAAACCCTGAATCATCGATAAATTCAAAACCTGAATCGACCTTGTCATGCTGTGGCTATGTGGGATGATCAAGTAGAGTTAAAAGCGCGAGCCGAGGCTTTTTAGGCCCATGCAAATAAGGCTGTCACACTTGCAGAACTCTGGGAGCTCTTTAAAATGTAGTATCCAAATAAGTAAAGGCCTATGCCCTCACCCTTTCTAAAGACTGCACAGTTATTAGGAAGAGTGCAGAGATGCACGGGCCTGGTTGGACCTTGGCAAATCTAACCAAGGTAAAAGCCAGATGTTTTAGTATCTATTTAGAGAATAGATACTAAAATCCAAGTTGGTAATTCCTTAATGGCTACAAAGCTCGGACAATAGGAATACTGGCAAGCCACCTGGCATAGTAAGACCTCTGGTCTTGAAACTAGAAAGTGTGGACTCTCCACCCACTGATTATTTATCCAAGTCATTTATTCTCCACAAACATCTGTTTTCTAATCTAAAAAAAATAGCATCACTCGGTACCCATTGCTCACATTGTTGAGAGGCTCAAATGGAAAAATTATTGTGAAAACACTTGGAGACCTCCAAGTGCCAAGTGAAAATAGAGACTCCTTACTCTTTAAAAAGGGATCATGCCTTCCTCTGTACCACAATAGCAATTTAAACATTTAGAATCACACAGAAAAATTGCTAGCACTCCCTTCCTGCTCTGCTTTAGCTTTGACTTTTTATCTTAAGATAATTTTAGGCTTAGGGAACAGTTTCAGCAGCATCTCCCAATGCTAGCATCTCCCAATGCTAGCATCTTGTATAACCGTGGTGAAATGATCAGAGCTAAGAAATTACCATTAGCATAATACTAATAGCTAAACTACAGACTTCATTCGGAGTTCCCCAGTTTTTGCACCAATGTTCTCTTTCTGTTCCAGTATCTAATTCAGAATCCCACATGGCATTTGGTTGTCATGTCTCCTTAATCCCCTCTGATCTGCGACAAGCCTTTTCTGACACTGAGACTCAGTTACTTTGTAGACTGTCCCTCAATTTGGATTTCTAATGACTTCTCATCATTGTACCAGTAGGGATATTAGCTAAACTTAATTACTTGTTTGAGGTGATATCTGGGGGATTTGTCCCCTGCAAAGTTGTATTTTTTTCTATTCATTTCATAAATATTACTTTTGGGGGAGATGCTTCGAGATTATGCAAATACCATGTTTCTTCTTAAACTTTCACCCACTGATTCGAGCATTCTTCAGTGAATATAATTTTCTTTGTAATTGAGATGTAATTGACATTGAACATCGTATTTGTTTCAGGTGTACAACATAAAGTCTGATATAGGTAAACACAGTTTACTCTTGAATAAAACAACATAGTTGAAAATACTTGTATAAATTTTGACTCCCCCCAAAACTGTTATCCCTCAGTATCCCCAGGGAATTGGTTCCTGAATGGACTTCCTCCCTTCCCCTCCTTCCTTCCTTCCTTCCTTCCTTCCTTCCTTCCTTCCTTCCTTCCTTCCTTCCTTCCTTCCTTCCTCCCTCCCTCCCTCCCTCCCTCCCTCCCTCCCTCCCTCCCTCCCTCCCTCCCTCCCTCCCTTCCTTCCTTCCTTCCTTCCTTCCTTCCTTCCTTCCTTCCTTCCTCCCTTCCTCCCTTCCTCCCTTCCTCCCTTCCTCCCTCCCTCCCTCCCTCCCTCCCTCCCTCCCTCCCTCCCTTCCTTCCTTCCTTCCTTCCTTCCTTCCTTCCTTCCTTCCTTCCTTCCTTCCTTCCTCCCTTCCTCCCTTCCTCCCTTCCTCCCTTCCTCCCTTCCTCCCTTCCTCCCTCCCTCCCTCCCTCCCTCCCTCCCTCCCTCCCTCCCTCCCTCCCTCCCTTCCTCCCTTCCTTCCTTCCTTCCTTCCTTCCTTCCTTCCTTCCTTCCTTCCTTCCTTCCTTCCTCCCTCCCTCCCTTCCTCCCTTCCTCCCTTCCTGTACAGATTGCTATCCCCACCTAAAACCCTACTTGATTTTGCATGATTCTCTGACTTGCTTCCAACGCTCAATATAAACTTCCCTTTAGCTATATTAACATTTAAGGCCAAATGGTGATTTCAGTAGGAAAAAATCAGTCTTGGCTCATGTAGGCCCCGACCTTTAGAAATTCAGGTGTGAGTGTGCTTTTAGCTGCAGGTAGAAGGGGACAGACGCTAGATATTTATAAATCACCTTGTTCTTCATTCCCAGAGAGACACTGAAAGTGGACGAAGAGCACCAACTAGGAATTTGAAACCCTACTTTCTGGTGTGAACTTAGGCAGCCAGCTGTGGTGCACAGAATAATGGCCCTCCGATGTTGTCCACATTCCAATCCCCAGAACCTCTAACTATGTTACATTACATGACAAAGTGGGAATTATGGTTGCCAATGAAGTTAGGTTTTCTAATCAGTTGACCTTGGGATATGGAGACTTTACTAGCCCATCTGTGAACCCAAAGTTAAAGATTGGATGGGCACAATTGTAAAAATAATAATAATAAAAAGGCTAGTTTTTTATGCAGCAAAAGCTAATTGATGCAACTTGCCACAGCAGAGAGAAACCTGAAAGTACTGGAGTTCTGTTTCTAATAATATTGTCAAAGATAATAATTCCTTAATGGCTACAAAGCACCGACAATAGGAATACTGGCAAGCCACCTGGATTATCTTGGTGGGCCCAATATAATTACAAGGTTTCTTGTAAGAAGGAGGCAAGAGATTCAGAGTCAGAGAAGAAGGTGTGATGATGGAGAGAGATGCAGGGCCACCAGCCAAGGAATGTGGGAGCTTCTAGAGCCTGAAAGGAAGGCAAGGAAACAGATTCTTCCCTAGAGCCTCCAAACGGAGCCAGCCCTGCTGACCCATTTTAACTTTCTGACTTCCAGAGCTATTAGAGAACAAATCTGCATTGCTTTAAGACACTGCATTTATGATCATTTGTTACAGTGATAGTAGGAGACTAACACAGTATAAAAGCTCCATGATTGCTGACGGCCACATTTTTTTTTTTTTTGTCATCTATTATCTGTGAGTAATCAGGAAGATTTAGAATTGTGATTCTGTGTGACTGAGAGATATCTGCTGTGATGTCAGCTTGAGTAAGAGCTCTGTTCACAATGTTGTCCAACAGAAAGGGGCCAGGAAATCTCAAAGTGGGGCAGGGGCGTACCCAGTGCTTTGTAAACAAGGAGGCTTGTGCTGCTCATGACATTTCATTCCCAATAACTTGCCCTGTAACAGCACACAGCACCCATATGCAGCACTAAAAGAGCTTTTAATTGAACACCAGGTAAGACAGGAGGTGAAATATCTATTCTATTTTTCCCCATCACCGTGGCTTCTTCTTTTAACCCTTTGTAGGTCAAAGAATAAAGCTCTATATGTGGCTAAGCTGACAGAGGAAGGCTTTGGAGGTTCTCTATGTTTTTACTCAGTCACCAAACAACCATTCAACACTGGCAGGGGGGGAAGAGGAAAGGGCCTTTACAACACCTTTCTGATGTCCAGACCTGTATGGAATGCCAACTTGCCTCACTGGATGCCTGCTGCTTCTGAGTTCCATGTTTTCTTTTTGTTAAAGATCTGTTCTGATATATTGGAATACATAAATGCCCCAAGTTTCAAGCCTACATCATCCCAAAATGTATAACTTCAGTTAATAAAAGTAGACAGATTGGTGAGGATCTCTCGACTCAATCTATAGGCAAGAGAATGAAATCAGCTTGCTTTCATTTTTGTCTTCATGTTATAGAATTTCTCCTGCCTTTAAAAAGACCAGGGGCTGTTCACTGTTAAACATCAGATCATCAGTTTGGTTTGATGTGGTTCAACAGCGTGCATGTCATTCAGGTTGATATCCTTTGCCTATTTCAAAGGCAGAGTGTGGGTAGCTCTAATTTCCATTCACGCACTGAGAGATCAAATATGAATACTTCCTGAGGAAATGAGAATAAAATAGGCAGCCCACAGATGCTTCTGTGTCCCAATTATATTCCATTTTCAGGTTGTGTTCGACTTCTAGAAATGATAGAAAATTGTGGCGTGTTCTCAGTCTTTGCAGAATGGATTGAATCCATTGTTCCTGAATTGTTTCAAAGTGGGCTTCATTATGAAGGGCTTTCAAACTAGCCATGTTGCTGGTCTGCTTGGTTTGAGACTTGGTCAGTTGGAAAATGTTTTGCTTCACCAAAAATGTCACCAAATCAAGTCAAAATCAAAATGTATCAATTTTGAGTTCTAAAGATGTATTCCTTTCAAATGAGAGATGGAAGCTGCATTTACTAAATATCTAAAGTGTTCCGTGCACTGTGTTGGTATTTTACATGTTTTATTTCCCAACTACAAGTAAAGCCTGCTCATCCTCATTTTAAGGGTAAAATAACAGAGGTGTTCTTTATTTCTTTATTTATTCTATTTAAAGAAACAGATCTTCTTTAGGAGAACTGGGACGGAAATTCAAGTATGACCTAGAGGTAATATGTCGAAATGAAAAAACAACAGGTGTTTTGGAACTGGGTTAGAATCTTGGCATAACCATTTATTAGCTCTATGGTTTGAGCAAGTTACATGACCTTTCTGAAATGTTCACTTATAAAGGGGAGATAACAATAACTAACTTGTAAGGACATTGTATTGTCTGTGTGTGTATGTGTATTCATACACATACGAATGTGAAGTGCCAGGCCCCTGTAGGTGTTCCATAAATGTTAACTAATATTATTCAATTAAATAAGTAATTATAGGCCACCTCATAATTGGCAGGAACTATATCAGGTACTGGTACTCTGTGGTACACAAAGGCTGCCATTTTTTATTGTGTTTTTTATCCTAAAGCAATACAATAAATTCTTCCACTACAGCTAATATTTGCAGAGAACTCCCTATGTGAAAGACAATGTCTTAGGCACTGTAGGGAGACTTAAAGGTAACTGCTAAACCATAAACCAAATGACCATGGTCCATAATGATTTTATTATATCAGTGCAGCAGACAGTCCTAGGAAAACAAGCTGCATTTCAGCAATCTGCTTGGGGAGTCTTCAGAGTGCAGGTATCCCTGAGGATACCTGTAGACTTTCCAAGGGGTATTCAGCATGTACGACTTCAGGAAATCAGTTTCCAGAGTCTTATCTTGCATTTGTATTCTTTGCTAAAACTGTCTTACCTGAGAACTCACCTGAGGTTGAGGAAACTTGGATCCTCAGTCCCCATTTTCCCTTAGATACTCACCTTTCTCACATTTTACAAAAGGAAGACAAATTTCTCACCCATCTCCTCTCATATTGTGTGAAAAACCTGCTGGGGTTTTGAACAAAGGGGAATTTTAAATACTCATCTTGGGGTTGGAGAACTATGAGATCTAACAACTATGAGATCTAACAACTGGGAAAAAATGTCCTTTTGTACAGCAGGTGTTTTTTTATTCTTTGCTTTCTTTTTATTTATTTATCTTATTTTTTCTATTTTATTTTAATTTAAAAAATAGGTTTAATCTTTATTGTTGAAAATATTACAGATGTCCCCTTTTTTTCCTCCATTGACCCCCTCCACCCTGCTCACAATCCCTCCCCAGCCCTTCCCACACTATCCTTTATCCACAGGCTGTGCATCTATGCATGTAAGCTCTTTGATTAATCTCTTTCCACCCTCCCCCACTTCCCTCTGAAGTATGTCAGCCTGTTGAAAATTTCAATGTCTCTGGATCTGTTTTGATCATTAGTTTATTTTGTTCATTAGATTCCCCATGTAAGTGAGATCATGTGATACTTGCCTTTCTCTGACTGACTTATGTTGCTTAACATAATACTCTTCAGGTCCACCCATGCTGTCTCAAAGGGTAAGAGATCCAACCATCTTCTCGTATCTTCATAAGAGAGAAAGGCAAGGGAGGCCCCTGGGACCTCATTTATAAGGACAAGAATCCATTCATGAGGACTCCATCCTCATGACCTAATTATCCCCCAAAGGCTCCACCTCCAAATACCATTACACTGGGGCTTAAGAATTTGGGAGGACAGTCTATCGATAGCACAAAGTTATCATGAAAACCATTACCAATTACAGCTTTAACCATGCTCTTATCTTCTCTCCTTTTAAATAAAATTTATTAAGACAACCAATCATATTGCTCCCACTTTCCTTCAACACTCAATCCACAGTAAATCCCACTTGGTTTAGCCCTCCTCAGTTACCTAACCAAAGTCAAAATCTTGTGTTAAGTCCCTTCTTACACCCTCTTACTGAGATGCCCGACATGTCCCCATGGCACACATTCTCCCATGTGATAAGCTGCAATGAGTGATAAGCCCGACTTGTTCACCTATAGGCTTGCCCCTGTGGTGTTTGGCTGGAAGGCTTTGGCAGAAGTGGATATGTCACCAAGATTCATCCATCTGAAGACCTCACTGCCTTGGATGTAAACCTGGCCCCACTCCTAGTGTTCACACCTGAGACCCTCTGTGTCTCTGCCTGTTTGATGTGCCCTCTGCACATGATGGAGAGAGGAGTTCATGCCAAATTGGGTTCCAGTATCTTGTTAAATACATCAGCATTGAGTTTCTTCTGTTTTCCTGGGAATATATTCCTGACATTTTTGTTTATCTGATCAGACCTATAGTGTTCTCTGTTGAAAATTTTTAGTAGCCTTCTAACACTTGCTCCTGCAGTCTGTCTGCTTGTCTAGTGTCTTGAGTGTCATTTGTCTATAACAGGAAACATGTACAGAGATGTATCAGTAAGGGTACAACCAGAGAAACAGAACCAGTAAGAGCCATCTATTGTAAGAGGTTTATTGCCATGGATTGGCTTATACAATTGTGGTGGCTGGCTGGGCAAGTCCCAAATCCAGACTGGGGGCCTTCAGGAAGGCTGGAACTCTCAGGCAGATGCTGAAACTTTAGTTCACAGGCAGAACTTATTCTTCAGGGAAGTCTAAGCTCTGCTTTTGAGACCTTTCATCTGTTTGAATCAAGGCCATCCAGATTATTTAGGATAATCTCTTATACGTAAAACAAGTGAGTATGGATGTTAATCATATCTACAAATTATGGACTTTAATCATATCTACAAAACATCTTCATAGCAATATCTAGTTTAGTGTTTGACTGAATAACTGGGGGACTAGATTATAGACTAACCAATTGACACATAACATCCACCATCACGGACAGAAAATGGGAGGGACTAGGTCTGATAAGTTTGTCCTCAAACCAGGCCCCAGGGAAGAGGAGTTCAATGTGTCTCCTGAAACTGGCCTCCTTTTGGAAGAACACTGAGTAGGGTCAACATTTTAAAACCTTTTAAGGATGTATCCTCAGTCTTGTTTTGGTGTCCCTGAGAACTTTGTTTATTTTGTCAGCCTGGAACTGGGAGGTTTTGTCGCTCTCTAAGGATGGCTTGGTGATGACTGGCCTTTGGCTGGGACCCAGAGCCATGACATTACACAAGCACCTTCGGAAAGACCACAGCAGTTCTCCCAGGCTCTCCTCTAACTTCCTGGGCCTTTTCCAGGCCAAATCCTGCTTCCCTTGTTTTCTCACTATCATGCTGACTGGTGTGCTTATCTCATGAACTGGCACAGTTTCACCAGGGCCAATTCCAAATTGCAGTGGCCACTTTGGGGAGCTTTTCACAGGAATTAGAGTATTTATTTGAAAGGTACCTTTGAATAAAAAGTGAAGATGTCCTCAAGAGGAGATTACCTGCCTCATTTGTCTATAGGAGAGAGCACTCTGTTTAACCCAGGGATTGTCTCCTTCGCTTTAGTACTGGGGAATTAATAATTGCTGACTTTTTAATTGTCTGGGCTGATAAAATTGTCAAGTGTGTACAAATCATATCAAAACCAACTGCATGCCACTTTCTTTAGTGAGCATATATATCAAAATCTGCTTTTCCACATCTAAACTCTTCTCTTTCTGTACAGAAAGCATATCTAACCTTTTAGAGTGGTAATTTCATATTTGCCTAAAGCCTGTTGCCTCTCTTGTCTCTCTTTCCTCCACTCTTTGCCCCTTTCTTGGGGAAAGGAAGGTTAAAGATTTTTTTTTTTAAAGTTCAGTTACATCAGCACTCTACAAATATCTAGCCCAGATAAACACTCAGCAATGTCTAAAAAAAGATAGGAGACAGAAACTTGTTAAATAGTGTTTCTTTTTCTGGATCCCAAAGAGTATATTTATATAACTGCCTTTGCTACTACAGCTATGAGGTAAGAAAAATGGCTTTAGCTCCAAGATAAAACAAGAGTTTTGGACATGATTCAGTTAGCTTACCCTATAAAAATACTGACAGAATACAATTTTATTTGTAGAAGTGCAGGATTAAATGTCTCATTTAAATTTTCTAAATGGCCTACATTGGTTCTATGAGTTACTTAAGTTACCACTGTCTCCATGGCTTGTTTAAAGTTAAAAATTTGTATGTATAAAATTATATTCCCTTAAGTGAAATGATAATCTTGGATGTGTCTTTAAAAAGTTTAATTTTATGAAATTCTTACAATGCTACAAATCATAAGAACTTAATGTGAAATTATAATTTTCAGAACCATAATTAACTTTAAGACCTTAAACAAATATTTAAGTTAATTAATAAATAATCTTTGGATGCCTGAATAGCTTCTAAAAAAGAAACATATATAAAACACTGGTCATTAAGCATAATTTATCCTTACTTCTTAAAATGTCAATAGATTAACAAATTACACAATTGTTTTTAGATGATGTGTATGTATATATTTATATTTCTTCATTTATTTTTTCTTTCAAAATAATTAAAATGATATGATATGAATGTTGATAGAAAAAATGCTAAACAATTCTTGGTTTTCTATACTTCAGTTTTCTCTTCTGTCTGAAGGGAGAAAAACTCTCTGTTAGAGAATTATTCATGCCTTTTTCAGAACTTCTAGAGACTTCTTTGGATATCTTTGATTTAATAGTATTTATTGAGAGTTCATACTTATAAAGAAAGATTGAAAAGAGACTGTTATAAAGACTTCTATTTACCCTTGAAATGTAAGCTTCTCACAGAAATTCAATCAGTTTATTTATTTTTTATTTTTTTAATTCTCACCTGGGGATATGTTTTTTATTGATTTTTAGAGAGAGAGAAACATCAATTGGTGGTTTCCCATATACACCCCAACTAGGGGAGGAACCCACAATCCAGGTATGTGCCCTGACCAGGAATTGAATCTGCAGTGTTTTGTTATCTGGGATGATGCTCCAACTGACTGAGCCACCCAGCCAGGGCAGAAATTCAATCAGGTTAGATGCCTAAATTAATTGTTTTTGCCCCAATACCTACTAACTCACAAATGATAAAAGAACAAATATGTATACTAGAAGAAATAAATGGCTTGGATTTAATCCATGACTTTAAATGACTTAAAAACAATAAAGGTTTTCTGACCACTACAGGAACCCCTATAAAATGAACAAAAAACTGGCTCACTGCTGATGTGATAAATTATACTTCTGTTTCCAACCAACCCTGTACCCTACTAGAATTCCACTGCTTGAGTGAATATCAGGTTTATACTAGCCTGCTTCACATTAACTTACCCTGTAAGCTTGGAGGAAATCCTTAGAGACTACTAGGTATTTAAAATTTCCACTGCTCCCAGGATCCTCAGGAATGAGGCAAGCAGGGGAGACTCCAGCAGGGAGAAATGAAGCCCTTTTCATGCGAATTCTCTAAATTGCAATTCCCACAGTGATCTGAATCTTGTACTGGACTCTAGCAAATGTCATAAATAATACAATGTCTGCTCCAGAAGCCCAATAAACGAGTCTAAAGTCATTAGCCAGAGTTGCCTGGGACAATCACATAGCACTTGGTTTCTTCCAAGCCTGCAACACCTATGTAAATACTACAGGGCAAGCAAAAAATTCTAAGCCCAGGGAAAAGAAAGAGCCACTTGGGTCTCTGAAACAGGCCCTACTGAATTCTGGGATATGTTTTCACGGCCTGGGTTTTATCATCTAGGCCTCTTGCTTTGAGACCTGTTACAAGGACTAATAATCATGTGGTTTCTGGTAATTGCCTGTGTTACAGTTGGCCGATGTATCCGGTCCAGAGTCTTAAACGCTTCTGTGCAGCCATTGTCACATTAGATGATCCAACAATTCTTTCTACAACAGAAGCAGAAGGAGGGTTGACCTTAGTGTAACTATAGATGAGGTTCAGGGGACACCTTCTTGATCTTGATGGACAAAATCTCACCCATATAGATGTCATGAATTAATATCCTGTGGTCTTTAAACCACAGGGGACCAAGAAAGAGGAAGACATCCCCTGATATGCAGAGACAGATCTGCCACGTAAATCAGGCCCTGGAGTTGTTAGGCAGGCTCTGGCTGTGCTCACAGTTGGGCCACGGTGTTCACCTCTGGATATCAAGCCTCACAAAGCACCAACATCAGGTGAAGTTTTCTGTGATCATGAGGAAGTAAAGCAATAACCAAGATCATGTCATAATTTTGTCTAAGCATAAAAAAAAAAAAATCACTGTGCAAGTCACAAAAATACACCCTCACCCCTCCTAGCTAATATGAGTGACAGTTGGTTCTTTACCATTAAGCTCTCACCTCGCTCTTGTCTTTGCTTCTCCCACATAAGATGGATTAAGATAAGGAATCATACAATTGCCCCCACTTCCTGACAACATCCAATCCAGTGTAAAGCCAAGCTTCCATAAACTGTCCCAAAAATTACCTAATCAAAACCCAAATCTTATACTAAATCCTTTCTAACACCCTCTCACTGAGGCGCCGTGGTTCCCCACCGTGTGTGTTCTCTCTGGTTGCGATGAGCAATAACCCAACTCAGTCAGCTTAGCCACAGGTGTGTTCTGTTTGGCCTATGACTCCAAGACATTTATAGTACAATTTTTTTGCTGCAGAGAAAAATAATAAGATAATTTAAAGCCTTTCAAGGTAAAAACCATAAAATTATGTGTGGGGGTGGTGTAAAAGATAAAATTGATATAAGGAGCCCTGGAAGGTGTTGATCCATTGGTTGGGCACCGTCCTGTGCACCAGAAGTGTGCTGGTTTGATTTCCAGTCAGGGCACTTGCCTGGGTTGGAGGCTCGATCCCTGGTAGGGGGCGTGCAGGAGGCAGCCGATCAATATTCTGCTCTCACATCCATGTTTCTCTCTCCATTTCCTTTCCTCTCTCTCTAAAAAAATCAATAAAAATATTTTCAAAAATGGAAATAAGAAAACAGCAAATGTTCTTAGTTCTAAAGAAGAGCTTATTTGTGCATTTTTAGAGTGGGTGATGTTATGTATCGCATTGCTAGGATTTGTAGATTCTATTGGGTCCTTTTAAAAGAAGGTAGTAGTTTTATTTTTTTAAGTCAATATTTATAGTTCACTAGAAATTATGTTTTTGCAACTATTTATAGTCCTTATGGAAATATTTAGATATCAACTTAAAAATGTACAGACGATGATAAGGAAAGCAACCTACACACAGTAAATTAGTAGAATATCAATAATTGAAGAAAGATAGCTTAACAAAAAATGTTAAAGTATAATAATAACAGTTACTAAATCCATCTTATTGGAAATACTTCCGAATACACATCAGCATTCATTTCAATTAGTCTTTTCAAAGTTTCCTAACCTATGACTACCAGGACTATCTGTATCCCCTGTGCTGACTGTCATAAGTCTCTTGTCTCTTACTTTAGTATCACAAGGCCCCTCCTCCCCTATTGTCTATGAAAACAGACTTGTGTTTAAAAGAAAGTCTATAATTTTGATGAATTAGGGACCTGAGGTATATTGGTCACCTAGGTTGCATTTGGTGAGCTCACCTCTCCTTCCTTCCTACAAAGACTTTTAAAACATAAAATCTTATTTTAAAATTGCAGTCTGAATGAAAGGGGCATCAGTTTTTCAAAAACTGTCTTAGGGGAATTCATAAACAGAAAGGTTTAAAGACCCCTTGTTCTAGTTGGTAAGCTGTTTTATTTGCCACTGTGGGCCCCGATCCAGCAGAATGCCTGACACGTTAGAGACCCTCCACAGAGAGCTGGTGTAGGACTGAGGGACTGAATGAATGATTAATTTAGGGGCTGACACTGAAGTTCTGCCTAGTGGTTAAGGGATAAAAGAGGAGACATAGGGGACGTGATGGGGAGTTAGGGACAGATGCTAAATCAGAGGTGTACAACAGAATAGCTAGAGCAAGAGAAGAGACTAATTTCCTTTTCCCACCAAATGAAATCAGGAGTGTTTTATTTGCTAGTGGATTCCTTGAAAAAGTTGGGTAAGCTTTCTCTCTGAATTCTCACCGCCCCCTTCAAGTCTCCCTTGAGTGCAGGGACAGTTAGAGTTTTGTCCCCACCGTGGCACTGAAACAGCCCTTGTCAGGGGCATTCATGGGCTCCACACTGCTAGATCAGGGGCAGCTCTCACTCCCTTTCTCACTGGTCCTATCAGCAACGTCTGATGCAAATCTTCCCTTCTTCCTTCTTGTTTCCAGGACATTCTCTCTCCCTCCCACTCCTACCTGTTTCAGCTCTAGTTCCAAGTCTCTCAGGCTCATGCTGCCTCACTTTCCCCACATTGGAAGGTCACCGAGTTCAGCTGTAAGACCAGCTTTTCTTCTCTATGTGCAGTCATTTCCTTGGCGATCTCATCTGTTCTCATGGCTGAAAATACTTCCAAACACTGATGACTCCTAAGCTTTATCTCCAGCCCAGACATCTCTTCTGAACTCCAAGTTTGTCTCTGTGTCCCCTTGACACCTCTGCTTAAAGGCCCAGTTGAATAAATCTGTCTGAAGCAGAGCTCCTGATTTCTCCCTCCCATGCCTCAAACTTGCTTTCCTCACAATCTTCTCCATTTAAGTAAATGTCCACTCTATTCTCCCAATTGCTGAGACAAGCAATCTTCAAGTCGTCATTGAGGCTTCTCTTTTCCTTATATCCCCCCATTGAATCTTCCATCAAATACTACCGGGCCTCTTTTCATAATATATTCAGAACCTAAACATTTTACCACTTCCGACGCTATCATCCTGTTCCGGCCACGTTCCCCTCATCTCCATGATTGCAAAAGCCTCTCATCCTTGTCTCACTGCTTCTGCCTTTATGTCATAAATCATTCAGAAAGAACTAATTCTAGCTGATGATTCAAATAACCCCCAAATTGTCAGTGGCTGAACACCACACGACCTTTATTTTTTGCTCACATCTCAGTCTAATGAAGATAATGCAGCTCCTTGATTTTCATTTAAGGCGCCACCCCTTTGTTATTCCTCAGTGTACATGAAAAGAGAAATAAAGTCCTAGGATAGCTTGACACCAGGTATTATAGCAGCCTCCCTAATTCCGTAGTGAAGATTGCTGTTGGCCGTAGTGGGGTGCACATCTATTATGCTTTGCCAGTTCGGCATCTATTTTCCCCTGTTCTGGCAACAGTTCTTGACTTTTCCTGAGGAAATATATGTTCCCATTGTCTTAGTCAGTTTGGGCTGCTGTAACAAAATGCCATAGACTGGGTGATTTATAAACAACAGAAATGTATTTCTCACAGTTCTGCAGGTTGCAGGTTGCAGATGCAGGCACCAGAAGATTCACTGTCTGGTGAGGGCCCCCTTCCTGGTTCTTTTTACTATGTCCTCACAAGGTTAAAGGGGAAAGGAGCTCTCAGAGTCCTCAGGGCATTAATCACATTCAAAAGATTAATGCATGAAACGAATTACCTCCTAAAGGCCCACCTTCCAAGTACAATCACATTGGGGAAAAATAGATTTCAACATATGAATTTGGAGGGGCACAAGCATTCAGTCCATATACTTAGTCACATGAGTTAGAGCTGACTCCAACCTTAGGCTTTAAGATTGAGCATGAAAGCCAAGGAGGACCATTTTTTTTTAAGTTAATAAATATTATTTAGCATCTATTATATTCCCTAAGTTCTTGGAGGTAGCAATAAACAGCAAAAACAAAACCTCAGGCCTGGCCGGGTGTGGCTCAGCAGTTGAGCATCGTCCTAGGATCCAGGAGATTGAGGTTCGATTCCCTGTCGGGGCACATGCTCAGGTTGCAGGTTTGATCCCCGGTTGGGGGTGTGCAGGAGGCAGCCGATCAATGACAACTCTGTCATTGTTGATGTTTCTATCTCTCTCTCTCCCTCTTTCTGAAATCAATAAACACATGCTTAACAAAAACAGGTCATGGGAGGATTCAGTCAATGTTTTGCCTGTACGTGTGGGTTATTTTTCCCATTAGATGAAAGCCTACATATAATTGGGTCAACATATAGGAAAGTACAGCTGAAAGCTGCAGTGATCCAAAGATTTTTGAGCACCTGATTCCAGCAAATCTAAAGCCAGATCTACCTCTAGACTTTTCCACTGTGGGAGCCACAAATGCCTTTTTACTCAAATTAAATAGAGCTGTCTTTTGTCCCTTGCAGCAGAAAGAACTTCTGGCTGCACTGCCCTTTAGTGATGATGTAAAAATGCATGACCTGATGCCTATAAAGCAGGCAGTATATGCCAGCTACGGTGATAGCACTCATTTACACATCAGCACAAATATGCAGAAACGAAGTGAAAATTATTCTCACTGGATATGATCAGGAGGAAGCGGGAACAGAACCTTCCTTGAATTTTAACTAAAGATCTCCACATACTTCCAGCCTCACCATTTTACAGAAGGACAAAAAGAACTTAATTACCTTCAACACAGAACAAAGAACATGGAGTATAAATATCACACAATAGAGATGGCCTCTGCAGAAAGCTGCCTAGAAGACACCTAGAAATACCTTGCTGAGCGGTCAGGAGTATACGCGTGTTTTCCGTGTCCGGGCGTTGCTGACTGGTCCTGAAATAACTCGTGTCTGCACTTACATTAATTTAAGTAATTTTTAAACAGTAAGTTCTTGCTCAAAATAGCCATCAGCAAGGTTTAAGTGGGTCCCTGTTTAAGAAAGGCTAAAATATACCTATGAGCATGCCTAAAATGCTTTAAAATACTTGTCATAAGTATTCATTTATATCTCAAAGGTAATCGTTTACTGATTGGACTTAGCAAATGGAAAAAAATAAAAAATTTCATTCCCACATTCCATTATTTATCAATCCACCTTTTCTTCAGGCATTAGAGCATCTGAGTAGACATCAGCCAAGGGAGAAAACTCATGCAAGAGATACATGAACTGCAGTTGTATTTGCAATGCTCTTGCTAACGTTCTTTGTTAAGACAGTCCTTAAATCTTAACTACTAGTGAATTAAAATAAGTACAGCTATCACAAGAATTGATATTATCTCTCAGAATCACTCTCACAAATACATGTCCATATTCCAACCATTCTTATTCAGAAGGTTGCATTTATCCCTGGACAGTGTGGCACAGCCTGCGGTAGTGTTGTCCAGTACACCAAAAGGTTGTGGGTTCGATCTTCGGTTGGGGTGAGTATGGGAGGAAGCCGATCAATGTTTCTCTTTCGCATCCATGTTTCTCTCTCTCTTTCTCCCTTCCTCTCTCTAAATGTCAACTTCAAAAAAAGAAAAGAAAAAGAAAGTTTGTGTATCTCAGTATCAAACGACCACAAAGAAACAATTTACATATTTACCCAGTTCTTTTCTAACTCGATATATTAGAACCACACCATCATGTTCACCGTAGATAAAATAGATGCCAGTCTGCTCTACTCCCCTTCAGCAGGGCAAATTCAGCTGTATTTACCCCAAGCCATGAATTTAACGTGATGAATACACATAGACTGGATAGCAGTTACTGTTCATACACGGAATCATGAATACAGAAGGCATTGAAGAATCCAATCATGACTCCTGAAAGACAAAGAGATCTAAAAGGAGTACATAGGGGTGGGGAGCAGGAGCTGTGAAAAGGTGGAGAATGGACGAAGCAGACATTTGGAGCTGTCCTTCTAACATAGATGAAAAATTCCTCAAAAAGTCACAACTGGAAACCTGGGAAGCCCAAAGCTGCTCCCAAGTGTAATTATAAGCATGCTAACGTGCAAGGTTAGGTGCCAGTGAGCCAGGGCATCCTACCTCATCACAAAGAACAGTGAGATTTGCCATGCTGGCATCCCTGTGCCCAGCAAAGGATGGCTGCAGCGGCACCTTTCGTGGCTCATGTAGGCCCCCATAATTAAAAGGTTGAATTAGTCTTGTAAACAAATTATCTTCAACAAAGGGGTTTACAAATGCTAGCTAATTAGTTTACATTCCCCAAAGCTTTCCGCTGTTTTTAATTCAACAACACAGTGTAAATTCTCCAGTTGGAAAAAGCCTAATAGGAATTGGCAGAAAACTAAATAATTGATATTGTCAGCAATTGCAGCAGCAAGCGCTCCGGTGTTATTGTGCGCCGGTAAGCAGGATGGCAGTGATTTCCAGAGAGGATAGAGCATGAAGTTTAATGAATTAACAGTATGAACCATAGACAGCTGGGGCTCCACAGGCTCTGCCTCTAAGTGAGAAAAATTTTAAAGTACATATAAATAGGCATACCTCAGCCTCGGATTATAATAGAGCCTCCTAGCAACCGGCACTTTAATGACCAGCTTAGAATGGGAATGAACTTGCTATATGACATCAGCAAATTGCCAACCATCCCTGAGCCTTGCTTTCATTATGAGTACAAACAAGGGTAATGAGATCAACTCCAGGGTCTCCAGACTCTTACTCGCCATACCTGGCACCCTTAATATAGAGGACATGAAAACATCTCAGCATTGAAGAAGGGTCTGAGAGACAAAAGTGGGGTCCTCCAGCCATTGTCAGTGTTTCAGAAAGTCTAATGGAAACCATCTATTTACCCATCATGAGAGAGTTTAGACCAAGCTCCTTTTTTAAAAAAAACAACACAACAAAACAATGTTTTTATTGACTATTGAGAGAGAGGAAGGGAGAGGGATAGAGATAGAAACATTGATCGGCTGCCTCCTGCACGCCCCCTACTAAGGATCGAGCTCACAACCCAGGTATGTGCCCCCACCAGGAAGCGATCCAGCAACCTCTTGGTTCATGGGTTGATGCTCAACCACTGAGCCACACCTCTGGACCAGACCAAGCTTCTTAAACTGGGGCATGTAGACCCCAAATGTATCTGGTCATGTGCCATCAAGGAGGGTGAATCTACAGAATAAATATGGCAAGTGTTCCTGGAGCACCAATTTTACCTGACAGTTTAGACATAGAGTTGATCCTGGAACAATGTGGGTTTGAACCACACAGGTCAACTAAATTGCCTGGGTAAGCTGAAAAAAATAAATAAATAAATCCATGTATAAGTGGATCTGAGCAATTCAAACCCATGCTGTTCAAAGGTCAGCTTTACACTCATTTACTATTATTTCTGTAAGCTTTAAAAGTGGTTCTAAAGTAACAAGTAAAGCATGACTTTAAAAGTCATAAAATTAAAAGGCTTGTGTTAAAAATGGTAGATGGTAGATCCCTGTCCAACCCTTTCTCTCTTCTACTCCATAAAAGCAACCATTTTTTAACACTTTTCACTATTTTTTCCATTAATTCCATTTTTTCTGAATAAGATATATCTACCACTCTTCATTAATTTATCTTAAAACATAATGAACTAACTTACAATTTTGATAGATAAGGATCTAGTTTTCTTTTTGCTTTTTTTCTCTTTCCAGTACATTTATAATACAAGTTTGATTAAATCCAAATCCGTATTTAGTGTTTTTATTATTGTGACTATAATTATCACTGCTGAGCTGAGTCATATACTGTGACCAACTTTTTTTCTTGTAACAGCTCTTCTTCTTCCATATTTAATTATTCTTTTGCCATTGGCTTTGTTTTCCTTGAGCCTGAGGCCCAGTCTTTGCATACTCTCCCACACCTCTGAGATCTATGTTTCAACAAGTGTTTGCAACTCTCTGATCATTTCTCAGTTTCATTTGTTGCAGAGGGGATAGCCCTTCTGGAGCCCCCTCCAGCTCTGTACTGAACCCATTTCCCTTTAGATCTCCTACATCACTGTCATTGTGGACCTAATCTTGGCTGTCCTCCAGGAAGTCCTTGACCTCTCTCTCGTGTTGAATACTCTCTTATTCATAACTGAATAATAGTTTGGCTACATATAGAATTCTAGGTTGAATATAATTTTCTACCCAGTTTTTGAAAGCATAGTCCCATTGTCTTCTAGTTTCCAAGGTGTCATGTGAGAAGGCTAGTACCTTTGTTTGTTCTTGGCCCTTAGATTGGCTTTCTGGAAGCTTTAAAAATATTTCTTTTAATCTTGTTGTTCTGAATTTTGATGATCATTTGCTTTACCTGTCCTTTCATTCTGAAGATTTTGTCTACATTCTTTCTTGAACCATTTCCTTTGCACTGTTTTGTTTATTGTTTTTTTGATTGCCTTGAATATTTCATCTCCTAATTGATTCTCTCATTTTCTTATATTTTGTTTCCTATTTTCTCTTTATCTTTCTTTTTTCCTTTCTGGAATTATCTAAAGTATATTGCCCAACTCTCTTTTATAACTGAATTTTAAAATCTTATATTTTTAATTTCTACCAGCTCATTATTGGTTCTCTAGTTGTTCTTCATTAGGTCATCTTTGTATAGTTTCAAGGAAACTGCATCTTGGCATCTTTTTGTTTATACTAGAGTTTTCTTTTGCTCCCTGTATGCTTTTTCCTAATTTATTTTCCAGTTTGCTCTTTTGCATATAGGAAACTTTCCCTAAAAGTATTGATCCTAATCATCGGTTCTTATTAAAGGGTGAGACTTGGAAAAGCATATTGGAAGTTCTGCGGAACAGATGAGGCATTTTAGCTAATTGACTTCTACATTGAGTGGTCAGCTGATACTTTTGTTCAAAACGTCCCCTTACCCCCACATTGATATCTATATGCCTTTACTCTAAGAAAATTCAATTTCCCTGGAGAAAGAGCCCTATTCTTCTGTCTGAGGGTTATATGTCTGGCTGCTAGCCTCCTGAGGATTGTCCAGAGATAATAATTGGATTTCTTTAGAGAGGTTTACTCGGTTTTCCAGATGCTCTCCTCTTTAACAGATGCTTCCAGTCCTAGAGCTTCTCTAGTTCAGTTTCTCCAGAGACTATGATTCTCCTGTCCCATGGGATGAGGAACATGATTCTCTCCCACCACACTTGGGGCCCTTGAGGCACCTGGTAACTTCAAATTGCAAGGCTTTTTGGGTTCATCAGAAAGAACTGGTTTGCTTTTATAGGTCCACCTCTCTCTCCTGATCCTTGCGTGTGTTCCCTTCTACATGAATGCAGATTCTGTTAGTCACCACCCCTCCCTCTGTTTTCATGTCTTTATATCTTGTGATCATATATCTTGTGATCATGCATCTTTATGTCCTCGCCAGCATGTTTCCCATATATACATACACACAATAAATAGGGTAGAGACAAGTTATTTAAGTATTTGGCTGAGATATTAAATTGATTAAACAAGACCATGAGATTTGATATGAGAAAAGAAAGTTAAGTTTGGAGACATTCTGCAAAGATGTGTGCCTGTAGATTTTAATAGATTTGTATAATCATTAAACCCTGTCTGAAATATTGAGGAAAGGAATCTAAGCTTGGAATTTCTCCCAATGTTTGTGTCACTTTCTTCTATCAGAGCAAAACTAAAAAGGGAGATGACTTGCTATTAAAGCTATGAGTACTGTGATGACATAAGATATTGGCTGAATGTGTGAAAAGAACAGATGGTTTTATGCTGTCTACTGGGTTAGTTTTCCTTGCCTTTAAAATGATGCTTGGACCATCTTTAAGGGTGCCATAATCAGTGGACTATACTGCAGAACCAATAAAAAACAGAGCTATAGTCAGTTGACATATCATCAGAATGGAAACTGCTCAATCAACAGCCAGGTACTAATTATCAATTCATTTTGTCTGAATTCAATCAGTGGTTTTGCAGATAGCAGGCAGGTTTACAGAACTAAATTACCCCACCCCAGCTCTCTCTCCAAAGCCTTTGTGTGTTGACTCAGGAAAAAAAAAAAAAAAAAAAAGGCATGTCTCAGTTTTATAGGGAAAAAAATTAAGAAGAAAGAGTTAAAGGAAGCCTCATTGTTTAAATATTCATTTTAGTTTAATTGTCTAATTAAGATTGTGATGTCTTGATGATTTAACAGATCCAAAAGCAGTGTGTGGGGTTTTTTTACTACAAGTGATCACAGTTCAAGGCCTGCTAGCCAAGCATGAAGTTTTGTTAATGAGAAATATAAGCTTATAGTCAGGCCTCTGGATACTGCTATTAAAATGTACCTAATCATGTTCTTTAAGCAGAATTGGATAATCACAAAGAACTGACTTTTCACTCAAACAATGAACCTTTCCATTTGATAGATTTGTGCACAAGTAATTTAACTTGGAGTTAATTGATACAAAACATCACTGTCATCAAACTTTAAAATTAAAAACAAACCTCTAAGCATTAAATATTTTTTCCTTGGAATCGATTGCATAAACTGAAGGTTTTTCCCATCCTGTGGTAGACTTTTATGGCCTCTGAAGCACTAAAGGTATAAACCTTCCTGTGAAGCGCGGCCCTGCTGCTCCAGCTACAGAGCTGAGCTGGCTGTGCTGCATCTTGTTCCTACATCTTGTCTATCCTGGTTTCCGTAGGAGAGTTCACCTGGCCCCTCCTTCACTAGATGAACAATGTGTGCATGTTATATGTGAGTTAGAAATGAAAAAGCATGAAGAGAACCGAGAGGATGTTGTCAGCCACAGATGATAGAGAAACATGGCAAGAAAAACCAGGTCGGGTAAGCAGGAAGGGAAATGTAGGTAACCAAACCCGTAGCACAGCTATGGACTCCCAGCTCCTCAGCAGGACAGGAACCTGGGAATCAGAAGTTTTGGATTCAACTATAATATGAGGGTTAGGATATGGGGATGCAATAGAGTTATGAGGGTGGTCATTTTGGATTTGCCTTAAGAATCACTAGCTGGGGCTCCACTTAAAATGTTCTGTAATTTGGAGGGTATTTTCAGACACCTAATGAGCAAAGTAAGATTATTTGATCTACAAGACAGATATGAGAAATGTTAAGTATGAGCAATATTGATTGCCAATCATAACTGTGTCACAATTAGAGGATAGCAGGTGAGCATATAAAATTTACTTATAAAGTATATTTTACTCTACATAATTAAAATAGTGCTTAAGTCTCTTTTCCCTGAAGAATCTGTGGTTTCACTGATCCATTCCACCAGCATTTATTGAAAATCTATTCAATGCCAGTCATTGTGCACAGGCTGGAAATGCAAAGATACATAAGATGCAATTCTTGCCTTAGAGAAATTACAGTCTGGTCTGGTCAGAGAGGCGCCGAAGCAAATAAAGATCTACAGGACATAGTGTCCAGCGTTGTAATATTAGCCAACATTTACTATAGTGCTTGCTCTCTGCCAGGCACTTTTCTAAGCACTTTATACACCTCACTTAATCTTCACAATGGTTATAGAAAGAAGGAAGGCATTTTTATTATTTCACTTTACAGATTAAAATATAAAAACTGAGGCCAGAAAAAAAAAAGGAGTAGAGAAGCTTGCCTAACATTCCTCTAATTCTGCTTGAGCAGAATTAGAACCCAAGCCTTCTGGCTACAGAGTTTATTCACTTAATCAGCACTCTCAACTGTTAGGAGCACAGTGTGCTCTGGAGCCATGGGAGCTCAGAAGTGGAGCATCTAAATTAGAGAGGGGATGTCAAAATAAATGTGAGAGGGCAAACAAGCAAGAGTTAACTGGAACAATTAACTATGTCTAATTACAGCTCAATTCCTCCTTGAAGAGCTCAGAAGATACAGTCAAGTACTGTCATTGAGAAGAAGATATATTTTAAAGAATCAATTGGGAGTTGGAAGAGAAGAGAGGTGACATGGAGGGCAGGAGCACACATCTTCAGTTCGGCCTGTGAAAGCATAGAGAAGCTGAGTCAATTCCACCTGAACCTCGGGCCCATCTGGCACAGCTTCCAGGGTGAGGGAAGCGTTCAAGAGGGGCTCGTATGGCTAACCCTGCTGAGTTCTAGCATCTTCTGATCTGTTTTAGGAGAGAGCTAAGGATCAATAACCTATGGGATAGGAGGGGCAGTTACTGGAGACAACCCCTGGGCACCTCAGGGAAGCCTCTTTCAGTGACCCACACTCAAATCAAGGAATACATGTTGAAGTTGGATTTCCTCTTATGGGGTCTACATGATATGGCTTCTCAGATGTCATAGTTACTCCCCAAGGGCATCAAGACCTCACCCACAGATGCTCCAAGGAGAATTGTTGCTGTGGAAGGAGCTGTGGCTGACCAGGGGTTAAGTACACAAAATCCCAGAAGGAACTATGTGTTTCTCAGGGGCTGGACTGCCCAGGGTTGAGGGGGGAGGGAAGGAGAACATGACTAAAGCAGAGTAGAGGATTTCCAAGGGGCAAAGCACATGCCCAGTTCTGTTATGTGGAATATGTATGAGCAAGTAAGGTCCCCTTCGGGAGCATTGACCTCATTCATTTCCGATGTGAACCCCTTGCCTGGAAGCCAGAAGGGGATTTGTGCCCCCATCCCCTGGACTCTCATCCTCAGCAGCAACATCAAGTGCTCCTGCTTCTGCTCTTGGGTTGGACTTGCCCTGGACAAGTTTTCCTATTCACCCAACAAGGGCTCAAAAGTTTTTAAGGCTGAAATGCTTGATTTCAGTAACAAAGGAAAAGAAAAAAGAAAAGAAAGGGACCTTTTTCTGCCTATGGAAGATGATTATCATTTCAGGTTTCAAATGATCTGATGCTAAATAAAGCATCTTAATTTCAGCTAGAGTGTATCAGGTGAGTCTTGAATTATACTGTTGGGCCCCTGGGGCCTTGCTTCCCTCCAGTCTCTGTATCCTGATCCAGTCACTTGTCCTCAGAGGAGGGCACTTTGATAACAAGCCTCAAAGATTTCTCGAGTTGGGTTTTGGGTCACCCTGTACAATTTTGGCTGTCTCTGGGGGTATCTAAAGGCCCAGGCCCTGGAAATCCTGTACTTGCATAGACCTATTTCTTTTCTCCCTTATTTCTTTTGATTCATACTCATTAGAGCACCATTCAAGTGAGTTCTACCCTTTAGTAAATTTAGTTACTTTACTTACTGTTCCAGCACAGGGGTGTCTGAGATGAGGTATACACTCCCCATCCTAGGGCATGGCACACAAGGCATTCCCCTGGGGTATGCCAATAGAACATTAAATATTTTATTCATTTTAGTTTACCTTTTCTGAAATTATTTCTGTATCTGTTTTAAAATGTACATAAGATATTAATACAACAGTATGTGTGGATACATATGTATATGACATATGCTCAATTTTTTAGAAGGGGTACACAATCCAAAAAGTTTGTATATTATTGTTATAGCCTAAAAGATCTGGCCTCACATCTTTCGCTTGTTCATTCACTCATATACCCAGTTATTCTTTCATTTATTTATTCACTTTACAAATATTTATTGAATACCTTGTATGTGGCAAGCACTTGCTGGGTGCTGAAGGTATGTGGATAAACAGAGCATGGTATTAGCCCTTGAAAAGCTCACCATCTGGTGGGAGAGGCAGTCATTCAAATAAATAAGTACACTGCAAAATGGTAACTGTTAAAAACAAGAGTCTGTCCACAGTGCTCTATGAGCAAAGAGGGAGGCCCCACTAATGCTGAATTGATCAAGGTAGGAAAGCTTTTATCACAGTGACATCTTGAGAATGGGGTCCTTCCAAGCACAAGGCATAGATGCATAAAAGCACACACATGATGGAAGAACAGCACAAGCAGTTTGAAGTATGGATGAATTACAATGCAGCTGGGGTGGTGGGTGGCATTGGGCAAGGGTAGGAATGGCAGGCAATACCTGGTACATACCGGAAGCTGATTTGGATGACCTGAATCCATGTATCCATGTATACAAATATGACTTCAGATTTCATCTTCTAGGTCCCTTCCACTCATAAGTGCGATCCACAGGCCAGCACCAGGAACCTCATCCAGAAGCTTGTTAGAATACAGAATCCAAATCTCATTGCCCTTATGTGTGCACACACACATATATCTACATTTTACCAAACATTAAAATCAAAATTTGCCATTTTTAACAAGATCCCCAGGTAGTTCATCTTTACATTCAGTTTGAGAAGCAAAGTGCAGGTATAGGGAATGACAAGCATGGGCTCAAAAGTCCAAGTATCGGGGTGTACATGTGGCACCACCACCTGTGTGATCTTAGGCAAGTTTCTTAGACTTTTTGTGACCCACTTTCCTCATTTATAAAATGATTCTAATAGGATATTCTACCTCATAGCATTGTGGTAAAGATTAAATGAGTAATCCATTGAAAAACCATCACTTGTCTCTCTTTATATTAGGAAGTCACGTTCCCTTACCATCTGCCCTGGCCTACAGTCCCTATCAAGGATCTCAAAGACACTCAAACTCCCCACCAATGAGTTTTTTATTGCCTTAGTGAATAAAATGTCCTTGTATTTAGTTATCCATCAATCCCAATTCATCAGAGTAGCAAACCAGTTGGTAAGATAATACATTTGAAAATAAATTGTGTAGCACAGATTCAGATAGATGATTTAAATGTGAGGTAAGATTATGAAGATATGCTAGTGACCTTAGTATGAGGAAGAAAAGTGCTTCTGATCTTAATAAGATAGAGATAAAATATTTGCTAGGCCAATAGCCAGTCCACTAAGAAAACTCCATCAGAGTCAGTAACTATAATTGAAATGAACATATTCAATTTATGATAATCCATCACCATGCTTTGAAACCCGTCCATCATTGGTATATGCCAAACCTCTACTGTTATATGTCATTAATAGTAACATTATTATTTTTTATTTTTTGAAAGTGATTTGCTATTTGGTTTGATAAGAGAAACTTCTGGAGCCTCTATTTAGACAATTCTTCACATTGCCGAAGATAATTATTTCAGCACATATGTGTAACTATTCCAACATGTAAAAATTGGAAAAATAGCTTCAGTAAAATTTTAGGAGCCAAGTGGGCATTTGCAAGGTGAACTTGTGTTATAATCTCATTCTAACTGCTGGAATACAATGGCATCCTATGTCCCCAGGAATAGTACTAACTCAGAGCCACTGTTTAATAATACCCAGATGCTAGTACATTTATCCTGGTCAATGGTGGCCAATCTCCTTGTGGAAGGCTAGGAGTAAGATTTCTTTTACTTGTGATATCATTAGGGAGTTAGTTGGAAACCATACAATAAACTCACTACAAAATGTCTATGCCCTGAAGTCCTTTACATTACATCAAGTAGTTTCTCACATCTAAACCTCACTCAGAGTAGGCAAATATTGAGTCTACACTTCAATCAAACAACAAACACAAGAACAAAAAACTAGAACGGTGGCTAGTTTTTGAAGTGACAAGTTGAATCCAGGATCTCTAATGCGTTCACTCGAGTCGGTCACTCAGATTGATCTAACAGTGCAGGGTACCTGCCTAGGTCAAGCTTACTTAGGATCTACCTGCACGTATTTTCTTCAATTTTATTTACCTTTATAAAGTAGCAAATCCCTATCACACTTTTGCTCTGTGAAAATTCTCCTCACAGTTCTGACATTGTAATTGGTACCTTAGGGCACGGTGGAATCTGGCTATTTTTCTGGAAAAGGAGAGTTGAAGAAGGAATTATAAGGTCATCAATAAAAGGATAAACAACCTCTCCAAACTTGGAGGAATGGACCTTTTTGACTGTCTGAGACATTAAGCATAGGCTTGGAGTTCGCATATTCTCAGAGTACTCTGAATCCTCCCAGAAATTCACCTTCCAGTTTTTGGCTTGCCAATCTGTATTGAGCAACTTTCATATAAGAAACCTCGTGAGACTATCAGTTCAAATGTCACTGACTTTCAGCAACCACAGAATTAATCTCTATCTGGTTTTTGGCTATCTTAGATCTACAACTGCAGGAATTTTGAGGTTTTGTTTTGTTTTTTCTTTAACCCAGCCATCATAGAGTCTTTGTTTAGTTTGTCCTTGAACCAAGAATTTAGGGATTTGAGCTTGTAACTCTTTTTGAGGAACAAGTTGTTAAAAGCATCCATCCTTCCCGAAGACATTGAACTGCTCAGGTTCCTCATACTGATCCATCCAGGAGTTATCAGTGAGTTTGGCCAATCTTGATTCAGCAGTCTTGGTGCTTGAGTCTGGCTTGAAAGATTTCAGAGTCAAGGAACTCAAATTATACGGAAAAGTTTTTTGTAGCAGCCACTTAGATACCCAAAGATTCTAAATTAGGTGACCGCAAGTGATAATCATGCCTTGCCTTTCACAAATAGCCAAATTCTTACTCCTAAACACTAATCAACATCATAACAGTCAAGATTCTTGACTGCAAAGCATAGAGACCGACTCTGAACACCTAAGGAGAAAGAAAAAATGTGAACAGGTCTTGGAAAGCTCAGAGAATTATGAGAAGGCTGGAGAACTAGGCTTGGAGAAATTAGCAGAGATAAAGGAAGGACAGCCAAGGCCCACCAAGATCATGCTGGAAAGGATGCTTCTGTCTACACTGCTGCTTGTACCTCTAGACATTCACTGCTCCACTACTGCTATCACCACCACCAGCCTCTTGCCAGCCCAATGAGTCTCTCTCAACTCTGCTCTCTCATCCTCTATGAACAATATCTCCTGTCTGTGTCTTTGTGTGACTTCTTCAGGATTCACAGCTCCACACTGGGCAAAATCTCTATTTTCCTCTCTAATAGTTTTAGATACTCTTGTAAATAAGGATTTTATATTACACCTAAGCTAACATAATTCCTGAATCAAGTCAATCAGCCAGTTAGCAGCAGAAAAACAGCACCAGGAATTAGCGACGAGTCAGGCCAACCTTGGTTCAGCAACCTCAATATTTGAATTCGGCTTGAAAGATATTCAGAGCCAAGGAACTCAAATGATAAGGAAAAGTTTATTTAGAAAGTTATAGGCGTAGTAGGAGGGCCCTTGGAGCTTAGGAAAAAGAGGGAGAAATAAACATGCCTTGAGGGACAAAAGAGGGAGGAGAAGCATGGGTGTGCTCCATAGAAAGAGCCACCTGGGGTCCTTCATTCTGAGGGCTTTTATCTGGAGACCTTAAAGGAGAATCCCAATAGAACATACATCAGATTTCAGGCATGCCCAGGGTGTCATTAGTCAATGCAGCTGGTCCTGATGTCAGGCGTGGCTTCACTCTGTCTGATTTTGCTGCTTCTCTGGGCCTGGAGCAGAAACACAGCGAAGCCTAGATGTCATCTTCCAGGGGTTAATGTTTAAGGGGGTGGTTGTGCAAAGGTTTATAGTTTTGCCCATTGCTAGGCACCAGGAGCTAGCAATTGCTAGATCTGTACCTGGCCTGTGTTCCTATTCTGTTCATACCTGTCTACAAGTCCACCTTAGGTGGTGTTATGCTAGCAAGAATATAAAACCATTCCCTGCTTCCAGCCATAATATTGATGATCCAACCATTGAAGTTGCCTAGCCAGGCTCAATTGCTTTAAAATTTGCCCCCAGCTCCACAAAGTGCCCTGAGCCAAGCATAAAAGGCACATTTGTAAGTATTTCCCCCAGTTCTGCCTCTTTGAGTGGAGTTCTTCCCTCTGTGAAGTGGAACTTCTTTCTGTGGTCCTAAACTTTCCACACTGAAATTTCAAAGGCATGTCCCTTGCTCTTGTGTTTTCGGAGTCCTGTTTGTGGGGCTGTGGCAAGCACAGCGGGAACACCGCTCACTGAATACTGCAGTGTAGGAGTGACCAGAGGTCAGACTAAATGATACGACTCTCAGAAGGGCTGTGCAAGGGACTGGGACTTGGTAAAGCCTTTATTCATCCAGTCCTCTCCATGGGACATAGATTTAAATTACCTTTCCTCTCACCTTTTATTCTCTCCAGGACTTCTCTGTTTGTTCACCACAAATTACCAAAACATCACTAAGGAAATGGTCTATAGACTGTCTAGTGCTATTGAATATTTTTTTGTCATCTGTGTTTTTCCTTTCCTGAAATAACCAAATAACTGGAGAGAAGGGTTGCAGTGGGACTTTGGAACTCTAAGAGGCAGTGTCATCCCCTACTCTACAATTGGAACATTGGGCAACTCGGACATGCTATGCCCTCCCAACAAGAGATGGAGTCTTACTCAGCTGCGTAGAGAACCTGGACCAGATCCAAAAAGTAGGTTGGAAAGAACTCTTTTACTAAAAATTGAGTCTTTGTATGAGTAATTTCTACACTAGAAATTTAGTTGGCACACAGATTTGATATGGAACATTACACTTCGGCTATTTCAAATACAAATGTAAAATGTCAGTAAAGGGAGGAAAGAATTTTACTCTGACTTAACACACGCAGGAAGAGGAAACACATCTTGGCCTCATGAATAATCTCCATATTTATTCCCCTTCTCCAAAGAGAAACTGTTCTCTGAGAACACAGCATTTGCTCCCTTCAATACTTGGAGAAAAAAAAAAAAAAAAAAAATCCATGCAGATGTTCTTCATATAAAATGTTAGGAAGGATCTGTGTTAGCATTGCAATCATTCAACATTTTTACACAATGTTAAAATGGATCGAGTTTCCCCTGGTGGAAGAGGGAACATTGAATCACATGTTTGGAATCACATCAAGGATAGAATGGGATGGGTTCCACTCCAAGAGCCAAGTCACCAACTTTGCTGGTGAGTGCTTTCCCGAGCTACCTTTCCAAGTCCAAACAGCAGGGTAGGGGAGACAGGAAAATATTAGGTATGCTTAATATGAGCTGAAGTGCAGCGAAATAGCATACTTGCAGGCTACACTCTGGCTTGCTGGCACTCTGAAAGATGCAATTTCTCCATTTCCAAAACTCCACAATTTTTCAGCTGCACAGCATCATTCCAATAAAACACTGATATTTTATTCATCTCTTGCTGAAGTACCATACTTTTATTTTTGTAGGCGTCTCTAAATCACATCAATTCACAAAAGACCAACTTCTTGCTGCTATAGTCAAATCAGATGTTACACGTACATCCACATATACCGTGGGTTTTTTTTCTTTCTTTCTTTCTTTGCTAGTTAGTCATAGATGAAAAATTTGTAGTCTGAGTCATAAAGCTCCCTAAGGCAGGGAATGGGGCTAATGAATGCATGGTACATATCCAGCATCCATAGTTCTCTCCAGGCTCAGATTGCTTCCCTTCACCCCACTTCCCAGCTCCAGCTCAAACTGTATCTTCTCCAGGGAATTTTGCCTTTGTTACAGGAACCCTATCTCATCTCTGTAATTATTATTGTCAGAGTTTACACAAATGTGAGGGTGCTGATATCATCAAAACAAATGTTTCAAATATAACTATCTTTCCTATTTCATGTAAAATCTGAGAACTGGAGTGATCTCAGGGATTCTATAGTTCGACCAGCTCATTTTGCATATGGGGAATCTGAGGCTATACTGACCTAAGTCAGTGCATATAAAACCCAGTTCTCACACCATGGATTGCATGCTCTTTCCTCTACTTCCAGGGTAAGAAAACTTTTCCTTTAAAGGGTGATAAGCAAATATTTTAGGCTTTGTGGGGCATATACAATATCTATTTCATTTTTAAAAATAACCTTTATAAATATAAAAAATTATTCTTAGCTTTAGGGCCTTATGAGACCAGACAGGATTTGGCTAAGGTGCTATAATTTGCCAAGCATTATTCTATTTTATAATACACACATCAGTCATCAAAAATAGAGTATATTAGTCAACAGTTACCAAAATAATGTATATAATAAATGACCCCAAAACTCAATGACATGTTGCAATAGGTATGTTTTCATGTTCACAGGACTGTGGATTGGCTAGGGTGGCTCTAGTCCACATGGTCCATTTGGGGACTCCAACCAGAGAGGCAGTGGCTACTGGGGACATGTTTTCAAGGTGAAGGTCAGACAATTCCAAAGGAGTGACAAAAAGCATGTAATGTCTGTTAAAATGCCTCAAATGTGAAGTTAAACTGAGACTTGCCAGATCATGGCTTTACTAACACTGCACTGGTCAAGGCACACTGCACATGGCCAAGTCCAACATCAACAGAGCAAGAAAGTGATCTTAGCCCATGGACTTGGTGAAAGGCAGCATGACCCTCTGTGGAATGATAACCTAAAGCCATGGATAGACTCTGAGAAGATGCTGGTGGTGGTAACATAGGTTTTAATCTTCCTGAGTTCCATCCCCCCAATATCCCCTTCCCAGTAAAAACAGACAGAACAGCTAGGATGGCGAATCAAAGACCTGCTGATAAGGTACTCCCATGGACCTCCAAGTACAAGCAATGGCAACCATCAGAATAATATAAGTTAAGCATCTTTGTTAAATGAAACAAGAGTGGGGCAACAAAGCTTCCCACAGTTCCAAGGAAAAGAGAAACTCAAAATATCAAACAACTACACATTGAGAAGCACCACAGACTAATCTCAGAGCATCACCTGTAACTGGAGAAAGTTTGTAAGGGTCCAATTCATGTGCATGAATGAAGCCTATGACTAAGGCTGCAGCTACTGGAGCAGCCTGGGCCTTATAAACTCTTAAAACCACCCCCCTTCCCAGGTAAAACTTCTTGTTGATGGGAAATTTCTGGGAGTAGAACCCAACTTAACTAGAACAGAGATAATTGGGGCAAGGAAAAAAGGTCCAGATAAAGTTGGGGAATAGAAAAAAGATAGCTCAAAAAGAACAAGATCTCTTTTTTAAAAAAAAGATAAACTTGTGTACATTTTAGAAGAGGCTACAATTCCAACTCTAGTTCTGCTCTCTCTGGGAGGAACCACCCTGTATCCATTTCCTTGGGCTGCCATGATAAATCACCACAAACTTAGTGGCTTACACCAACATAAATTCATTCTCTCACAGGTCTAGAAGTGACAAGTCTGAAATAAACATATTAACAGGACCTCGCGCTCTCTGAAGACTCTGGGGAATAATCCTCCCTTGCCTCTTCCTAGCTTCTGGTGGCTCCCAGCAATCCCCTGTGTCCCTTCCCTCGTGATAGCATAACTCCGATCTGTCCCTCCACCTTCACATGGCCTTCTTCTCTCTCTGTGTTTCCTCTGTGTCTGTGTCTCTGACTTCTTATCTTATAAGGACATTAGTCATTGGATTCACAGTTTGTCTTAATCTAGTATGACCTCCACTTAATTTGACTACATCTGCAAAGACCCTATTTTCACCTAAAGTCGAATTGAAGTTCCAGTTGTTAGGACTTGGATATATTTTGGGGGCTATACAACTCAATCCACTACATACTTAAATGTGTTTCCTCTGGTTTTTCTGTCTAGGAGGTTCTTCTTTGTCTCTTATCTTCTGTGGTTTCAATAGAAGTGGGTATTGAAAGTATTTATTGCTGAACAAGGCCTCAGGCAGTGAAGAAAATTCCCTGAGGAGGCAAAGAGGCAACTCCTTTTATAAAATGTTTTGCACACACACACTGTGGATACTGCCTGGAACGTTGCTGTTCCCTTACAGAAGAATATGTCATGACTTCAGCTTGGCAGATTTCTTAGGTCACAAGAAAACACAATAAAAGAAAAATTTTATAAATAACATTCATCAAAATAAAAAAACTAGGCTCATCAAAAGACAACATAAATAAAATAAAATAAAAACAAGCTATGGATTGGGAGAGAATATTTGTAAAACAAATATCTGACAAACTACTCATATCCAAAATACAAATCAACAAAAAAGAAAAACAATCCAATAGAAGATGGGCAAAAGACTTGAATAGATATTTTACAAAGGAAGACATATGAATGACCAGTCAGTCTATTAGCCATCAAAGAAATGCAAATTAAAAACACAGAGTGCCAGGCTGGTGTGGTTCATCGGTTGAGCACTGACCTATGATCCAAGAGATCAACATTCTATTCCTGGTCAGGGCACATGCCTGGGTTGCAGGCTCTATCCCCAGCAGGGGGTAATGTAAGAGGCAGTGGATCAATGACTCTCTCCCATCATTGATGTTTCTATCTCTCTCTCTCCCTTTCCCTTCCTCTCTCTGAAATCAATAAAAACATATTTTAAAAAATAAATAAAAACACAAGAGCTACTTTGCATATGCTAAGATGACTAAAATTTAACAAAAGGATGGACCTTATCAAAATTGGATTTTAAGCAACTAGAATTGTTAACAGTAGACTCACTTTTAAGAACTGTTCAGCTGATTCTTACATAAAAGTTAAACATTTGTTGACCATGACTCAACAGTTTTGCTCCTAGGTATTATCCAAGAGAAATGAAAACATATAACCACAAAAAAAGACTTACACAAAAATTTTCTTAGCAGCCTTATTTATTATTTATAATAGCCCCAGACCGGGGGGGGGGGGGGTATCCATGCACAGCAGAACTGTGGAGTGCTACTTATGATAAGCAACGAACGATTGATACAAGCAATGATCTAAAGGACTTCAGTATCATTGTGCTGTGTATAAAAAGGCACAAGGGAGCGTATTTCATGATTCCGTTTCTGTGGACTCCAATAACAGGGAAAAGGAATCTGTGGGAGTCAGCAAGTAATTGGCTCTGAGGAGAGGCATGGAGAAGGGTAACAAATAGACTAGATAGAGATCAAGGGACTTTTCTGAAATGATGAAAATGTTATGCGTCTTGTTTGGGGTGACATACAATTACCAAACTGAACATTCAAGATGTGTGCATTGTACATTAGGTAAATTATACCTTAATTAAAAAATAAATAAAGCCCAAGTTTCTTAAGGTAGCTTGAAATGCTTGTTAATACCTAACTTTTAGTTAACCCTCTGACTTCATCTCTTGTTTAAACTCTGGGCACAGATTCAGGTCTGATCCCAGACACAGATGTTGACAAATTCCCATAGTTTCCTCCTGAGAGCAAATCCAAGTTCTAATTTGACTCTCTTGTTTTATTCCTTCATTTATTCATTCGATATACACTATGCTAGGCATTGAATATACGGAGACAAGATTTCTGATTTTGAGGAGCACATAGTCCGGGGGAGAAACAGATAAGAAACAAAGATATAGTAGTTCCTCTTATCTGTGGGGGACATAGTCCAGGACTCCCAGTGTGTGCTTAAAACCACGGATGGTACCAGACCCTACATATACTATGTTTTTTCCTATACATACATATCTATGATAAAGTTTAAGCTACTAATGGCACTTTGGGGCCATTATTAAGTAAAATAGGGTTATATGAACACAAGCACAGGGATGTTACAGCAGTTGGCCTGATAACCTAGACTACTTTTAAGTGATTAAAGGTCAGGGAGTGTCTACAGTGTGGAGATGCTGGGCAAAGGGATGAACCATGTCCTAAACAGGAAGGACAGAGCAGAACAGCATGAGATTTTATCACACTACTTAGAACTGCACACAATTTGAAACTTATGAATTGTTTATTTCTGAAATTTTTCATTTAATATTTTTGGACTGCGGTTGACTGAAGGTGACTGAAACCATGGAAAGCAAAACTTTAGATAAATGGGGACTACTGTAAGTACTTCCAGAGAGGGAAGAGTGATATGAAGAAACCAAAGAAGCATTAGGGGATAGCAAGTAACTAGTTATCAGGTGGGGGTGGGGGATGGTTAATTAGATAAGGAGTTTAGGAGGGACATTCAGAGGAGGGGAACTTAGGCTGATGTTGGAGGCGGGGGAGTTGGCTATGTGGAAATCTAGGGGAAAAGTATTCCAAGAACAGGGAACAGGAAGGGTAAATTTCCCAGGAAGGAATCTACTTGGGCATGTGAGGAAAGGAAGGGGGAAGTAGGAAGCCAAAGGCTACAGCAGAGAGAATGAAGGGAACCAACCAGGTAAGTGAATATTAGGAGAGGGAGGTGAAGGCCAGATTATGCAGGTGTGTGGATTGCATTAATTTATTAGAGGTTTTAAGCAGAGAAGTGTCATGATCTGCTTTAGATTTTAAATGATCATTTTGGTAGTTGTGGGGCAAGCAGGTCATAGGGGGACAACCGTGGAAGGTGATTAGGTTGGGTAGGAGGCCATTGTGGAAATCCAGGTGGGAGATGATGGTGGTTCAGGTCAGGATAAAGCAATAGAGAGGAAGGCTTGTGCACAGATTGAGTGAACCTTGGTCAGGCAGACCTAAGGCAATCCACAGACTTCAGACACTCCAATTACAGACCCACTCTTACCACTTACCATTGATCTGAAGTTTCCCATTGTATTAGGTTAACTAGGGTTATATCTCAGTCCATTCAGCCTACTATAACAGAGTATCGCAGACTGGGTGGCTTATAAACAACAAAGATTTATTTCTCACAGTTCTAGAGGCTGGAAAGTCCATGATCAAGGCTCCAGCAGATTCAGTGTCTGCTGAAGGCTCACTTTCTGGTTCATAGATGGCTGTCTTCTGTGTCCTCATGCAGTGCAAGAATCAAGGGAGCTCTCTGGGGTCTCTCTGGGCTGTCATTTCATTCATGAGGGCTCCACCCTCCTATCATAATTACCCCCCAAAGGCCCCACCTTCTAACACCATCACATTGGGACTAGGATTTAACATAGTAATTTGGTGGGGGGGAGGCACAAACATTCAGCCTATAGCAAGTCATAATAGTGCTGTGTAACCAACTACCCCAAAACACAGTGACTTGAAACCCCAATCATCTAGTCTCACTAATCTGTGGGTGACCTAGGGGTGGGCTTATACATGCTGAGCTCCCTGCACATCTGTGGCTAATCTAGCTGAGCTCAAATGGAATGCCTTGGCTGCATTCTCAAGATTCTCACCTCCCTCCTGGGACCAGCAGGCTAGCCTAGGCGTACCCTACTCATGAGTATGGCAGAGCTGTAGTAGTCCAAGTGCAATCACACAAGCAATTCTTTAAAGCCTCCTCTTATGTCGTGTATGCTAACACTCCATTGGCCAAAGTAAGGCTCAAGTCTAGATTGGAGTCAAGAGGCCAGGAATATATTCAGCCTCTTTATGGGACAAACTGAAAAGTCACATGGCAAAGAGCATGGCTATAATAGAGAAGGGCGAAGATTGGTGCCATGAATGCAATCTGCCACACTCCTATTCAGGTTCATGTCTTTGGCCACAAGAGTGACCAAGTCATATATATAGTGGCTGTTTCAGTACAGATGGACCCTCCCCACTTCCATGGAGCTAGCTCAAGGCATGAGAATCATTAAGGCAGGGAAGAGGCAGCCATTGCTGCTCAGTAAAAAAGATGTTGCTGCTGCAGCAGCTGCCTCACAGTCCCCAAGGAAAAGTTCCAATCATGGTAGTTTGTTAATATTGAGAAAGATGACCTATGCCAAGAAAGGAAGACAGAGCATTCCATAGGAAAAATAAGTTGCACTGCAGAAATACACACACTAGGAACATGGAAGGGGCTTCCTGGAGCGACTCTGCAAAGTTAGTATTTCGAGCAATGCTGTCAATTTCAAATCTTAAACCCTGATGAGCCATCATGACTCCTGCAGCTCATCTGACCCCAGGTAGACAAAGCTGAAGCTTCAGGCCACAGTTTCATCAATTGCCAGAGAGTAACAAAGAGCCTCAGCCTTCTCACCTGGCAGATGCTCTCCGTCAGGAGAATGAAAAGCCAACTCCAGGTGAGGGCGAGACTGACAGTGAGAGGGTATTTTGGACATTTTCTGAATATACAGAAAGAAGCAGGGAAAGTTGCTCCTCTCCTTTGGGGAAAGAGCTGTCCCAGCTCTTTATTTGTTTTGATAGCCAAGTTCTGCATAGAATAATGTGTAAAATGGGTGCTACATAAACAGATCTTCATAGCGGTTCTAAGCTCACCAAGCGTGAGGCACACTGAACCAGCCAACAGGCACACTGCTTCCTGCAGAGCGAAACCAATCGCAGGAGGGGGCCCTGCCACAGCGGCCTTTGTGTGCATGTTTATGTCTCTGTGTGTTCAATATTCATTCCACAAACATCTGTTACATACTTGTTGTTTAGAAGCATTATGCAAGCACATCAGCGGGACAAGCCAGGACTGTAAAGAGGGAGACTAAGATGGAGAAGATTCTCTAGGCCCCCCTACCTACCTTGCCTTCTAGAGGAAGGTTAGAGCTCCAGAAACGGAGTGGGCAAGGGGAGTGGAAAGTGGACCAGAAAGTTAAAGGAACGAAGAGGCCTCCTGCTCCCCCAGCAAAAAGGCCCCTTCAATTTAATCTAGCCACGCAGAAGCACGGTGGGTCAATGCCTGGAGCGCAGAACCGGTAAGGATCCAGATGTGGCCTGTGGCCTATCAGAGTTCTGGGCAAAGTTTCAACTTCTGTAGTCATTGCAACATAGTGCCAAGAAGAGCTTTCTGTTCAGTGAAACTTATCAACTCAGAGCAGAGCTGTAAGCTAGCAACCAAACATGGGGCAGCCTTTTTTCATGCTCTCCAAGGCCTTGGCTTTCAGTGGCCCTAACAGCGCATTCCACTACACATGCTAAAGTATTCCTGAGATTCACTTGGCTAATGAGGATTTAAAATGTGGCTCAGGTCCCACATCTGTGAATAATTTTGCTTTAGGAGTTCACAGATCAGAGCAGCTGAAGATTTGTAAACAAAGGTTAGCTTGATATTTTTTGAACGTCCGTATTTGTCAGTAAAATTCTGAGTCACATGGGAACAAAAAAAATGTCCCATATATGCAAAGCACATATGTTATGTATTTTTATTCAAATTTATTTCATAAACTCACACATTAATGAAATTATTCATTTAAAAATATGATTGAGTGCGTTCTCCCTCCCAGGAGCACGCCCATGCCTTTCTTCCCTCTCAGGCATGCATCTCCTAATCTCTAAGGGTCCCCATGAGACTTGCAACCAGGAGAGCAATGAGCAGTGGCAGCTCGTCCCTGGCTAACCTCCTGAACCTGTTTCAAAGGCTGTAATACTCTCAACAATAAAGATAAATTTAAAAAACAAAACCAAAAACACAACAAAGGCCCCCTTTTCTCTGTCTTCCCAGTGAGGTAAAGCAGCCCCACCTTGGCTCATTTTTTCCTATAACATTTCTAGAGCGCCAAAGCAGCCCCGCCTAGGCTCTCTCCAGTTGTTTCTTCTATCCTAAGCCCTTCTTTGTGTCACTGTTTCTTGCTTTAATAAAAGTACTCTCAAATCAATCAATCAATCAATCAAATAAAAAAATAAATAAAAATATAATGATTATTCTAGACATTGTTCCTCACAGTTCTGGAGGCTAGAAATCTAAAGTTAAATCATTACCAGGGCCATGATATCTCAAAGGTTAGAGGGGAATGTTCCCCATGTCCTTCTCTTAGCTTCTGGTATCACCAGCAGTCCTTGGTGTTTCTTGGCTTGCAGCTGCCTAATGTCAATTTCTGCCTCTCTCTTTCTTCTGCAAGTCTCCTCTTATAAGGACACAAGTCATATTAGATTAGGGTCCACCCTAATTACCTAATTTTACCTCACACCCGCACAGACTATTTCCACACAAAGGTCACATTCACAAGGGCTGGGGGCTAATACTACAACTTTTTTTTTGGGGGGGGGGGTCACAATTCTACCCATAACGGTAGTCCAAAGGTGGAAGGGTAAGACATTAGTTGGTCTTAAAGAGGTGATATACAAAGTTAGTCTTAAAGATGAGCAGGAGTTTGACAGATAAGAGTGGAAGATTATCCAAGAGGGAACCGAACTGTTCAGGAGCGAAGATGCATGAAACAGAATTGTGTTCAAGGACCTGCGGTCAGTTCAGTACTGCAGTGTAGCTGGGTTTAATGCATTGGTTGTGGTAGCTTGTCTCCAAGACAGATGGCACCAATTCCCTTGTTTATGCACATGCCATTTTTCTCTCAGGAAATACAGACTATTCTTCCCTTCTCTTTAGTCTGGACTGGGTTTAGTGCTTGCTTGGCCCGTAGAATGAAGCCTATGTGACATTCTGAGTCTTCTGAAGCTCCATCATAATCTTGCAGCTCCTGCCTGGGCCTCCTGGCACACACTCTCTGAAGTCAGCCATGTGCATCTAGACAAGTAGTTGCACAAATGAGGCCCCTAATAAATATTTGTGCAGGTGGTGTCTACTGCAGAGACTGGCGAAGTAGAGAAGTAGAACCGGAGGTTTGACCCAAGTTTGTAGGTTTGTGAAAGGCATTAGTCCTAAAAACCATTAGTCCTAAGACCTGGGAGTGAGTAGCTCACGTGGAAGAACATAAGTGATTGATGTCATGGCTCAGGCTGGTTGAAGAAAGAAGCAAGGCCTCCAGGGGCCCAGTGGGCTGGCAGAAAGTGGAGGGCAATGGGAAGTGCTTGTCTCCATGCAGGCCACAAAAGGTACAGAGGGAGAAAGGACAGAAAGCTGGAGGGACAGGAGGTTATGGTTGTGCAGTTAGAATATGGGTGGCAGGAGGATGCTCTGGAGACTCCCACAAAAGGTACAGCTGCGTGGGACTTCTGGAAACTTCCTCAAAAGCCCCTGAGTATATCTTTATCCCTAGTTTTCTACATCTGTCATTCTCTCTCTTTTTCTCCTTCCGTTTCTTCCTAGTTTTGTTTTTATGTTTGAAAACTTTATCATTGTGAAATAAAACAAAGCACTCAAAACATAAATGCATGACTCAATGAATTATCTCAAAGGAAAAACCCATGTAATCAGCACTCAGGTCAAGAAATAGATCATTACCACCCTCGTGTCCCATTCACTCACTAGCCTGAACTAAATTTTATCAAGCTGTGAACAAGTTCTAGCTGCATCTTCTTACCCACTTATGTGACATGCCCAGGTAAGCAAATGCTCAGATCCTATTTCTTCCTAAGACATCCATCTCTCCAGATTTCAGGTTAGTTGTTTGCCTTGCAACCTTGATTTTTCTGATGGGTTCAAGAAAAGCAATTAACTTTCAGTGTGTCTGGATTTTTTCTTTTGTAAGGACGAGGGCAACCCTCTTTCCAGCTCTCTACATCTCTGAGCTCAGCCGCTGCTATATCTGATCAGAGTCTCCCTTCAGTTGCTTCCTGTCTGTCTAGGGATTTGATCCAGGAACAAGTGCTTCTGTATTCCACACTTCTCTTCTGCCAGAACTTCTGTAGGAATTTCTACCTGCCTCCCTCAAATAGCGTACCCTATGTGATGGCAGAGTTTTGCAGGAGGCAGCCTGCTGTGAATATATCACAGACACTGCTGGGCCGGAGAAGTAATGCATTACCAGATTTCTCTGAGCATCTTAAATCAGCTCTTAAAATGTCAAACATCCCTTTGATGCCCTGCGGCTCCCATGTGAACATTATAATTTTCCTCTGAGGGAGGTAGAGGGCATGAAATTGGTGCTATTCTTTATCCAAGTAAAATGAGGTATTCATTAAACACCTACTATGCATCTAGGGTAGTTTTAAGCTCTGTGGAGGGCTTAAACTTTTTGACAAGAGGCAGCAATAATGCAGACCTCTAGTTACATGAGCTTAAGGTACTGAGAAGGTCCCTAAGCTGTCACGTTTATGAGCGGGCTGGGAGAGATTCTTAGTCCTATAAATGTAGCTCAAGCCTGAGCTCTGAGTGCCTTTGTTTGCTTCTGACATCCCTCTGATTTCCTAGTTACTAATCCTACTGAGCAGCAGTGGCTTTTAGCATCCTTCATGGGAAATAGTTTTGCCCCTTTATTCTGTCTCTTTCTCCCAAGATAGAAACTAATATTTGCACTTCTCCAATCACAATCTCCATACATCCAGTTTTATTATTGCTATTATCTCGGTTTCCCTTTTTCATGCTTTTACTAAGTTCATCATCCCAGTGTTGTTGGCAGTCATAAGGTAGCCTCTGCCATCTCTCAGTAGTACATGGTTAACATGACACCCCTTTTGTTGTGACCTTTCACCCATGACAGCCAAAGAGTGACATTTGGATGACTGAGAAGCAAACAAGTGCAAGTGCTGAGGATGGAGCCATGGGTATTGGTAACACAGAAATGGAACACTATCGGTGAGGGAGATGAGAGGCAATCTTTGGGGACCTAGGATCCTAGGCAGGTCACTTATGACATGAAAACAAAGCCAGAACAGGAAGAGTAATATGTAGTTAGAGGCACGGCATTTGGAGCCAGACCCATAGGCGTTCTAATCCAGGCTCCACAGGTGACCCCAGCTGGTGGCCTAGAGCAAAAGACTCAATACCTCAGAGTCGTGGCCACATAGACTTGTGTGAGGATTACCTGACATGTTTTATATTAAGCACTTGGCACTTCACCTGGCTCATAAAACATACTCAATAAATTCAAGCAGCTCTTATAATTATAAATGATACCGTAAAATGAGCCTTGGCCACAGTGGAACAGGAAGGAGCCCAGTTGCTAACACAGTGAAGCCACACAAAATTAGATTCCTGCCCAGCTGAGTGTTTAACACAGACCCTGGCTGCACCAAGATGCAGTCCAGGTGACATTTCAATAACATGGTGTTATCTCTGGTCCATTCCTTCTGCCAACACAGAGGGAAAAGGGACATCCCCATTTCCAGAAACCTCCTATACACCAGCCACCATGCTGGGTACCTTTTACTTTCATTTTTCTTAGTACCCAGTTATCAACTGCCTTTCACTCTACCTACCCCAACCTCCGTAACAGTCAATGAAGACACAGAAGCACTGGTATCATAAATTCCCTTGCAAACAGTCTAGCAAGCAGTCAACACTGCTCTGTGAGCACGTTAGTGTGGGGATCCTGCTGTGTGAATGTGGACATACCCCCTCCCAGGGCTCCTATAAGTCAGCTCCCAAGACAATCCTCCTTCGGGCATTTCTATTGTGGTCACACGCCGGCATGACAAGTAATCTGAAGAGCCTTTCTCAGGTGCAGTATTTATGGTTCGGTCTGAAGCAAAGAACAGTCAGAGGCAATGGGTAAAAACTAATTTGCTGTACTGTCACCCTGGATATATAGCAAATAGCTGTAAACAAGCATGTACAATATAATTAAAAATATGATAACATTATAAAATAAGATGATGGCTAGTTAGAGGGGAAGATCTATCAAGTAGGAATATGCATAGACCACTTGAAATATTGCCTCAATTACTCGAAGTCTTCAGCTCAGGCTTCTGGTCTCAAAAGCAATCCTTGCAAATGCAGACTGCAAATGACGAGCACTGTTTATTTCCGTGCTGGTTTCCTTTCCATCCATCTGTCCATGGGAATTTTCCTTCAGTATTTGTTGAGCAAAGAGCTACAAGACAAGGATAATTCCAGTACCTAAACTCTATCCTGTCTCATTCCTGACTCCTCTGTGGATCTTAGCATGAGAGCTGAGCTAGGAAAAGCATCTCTGAATTCTTCAGAATAAAATACCCCCAAATACTCATGTACAAAAGCAGGTGGGGAAAAATAAAAGTAAGGGGAATCATTCATTAAGAAGACAATTAATTTACCAGTGCCATTCCAACAGGTGAACCGATTCCTAGGTTGCAAAGTAGGTCCGGCAATCACCAAGGAGTGTGAAACCCTGCGGCTTCCTCAGGATCCCACAGGAGGGACAGTTGGGTCCCTACTGGCTGTTGCTGTGGTGTTTCCAGCCCCAACGCCTTTCTCAGTAAGAATGTGTTAAGGCTTACAGAATTGACCCTTAGTCAAAAAAGGAAAACTCAACATTTATCTCTAGTTCTGGACCATTCTCCTCAAGCTACTCTTTGTGTTTAACTTCTAGTTCCTTCCTGCTATAAAACTTTCTCTCTTCCCACTTCCATCAGAGCCTCAATATTCAGCCCGTAGCTCACTTTCCTTGCTATGATCAGGATTCTTGTCACTCAGTTACTACTTTTCATGACCTGAAGCAGCTTGAGGAACCAATCCTACCTGATTTGTTCAACATCTAGAACTTTCTATCATTCATTTCTTTCATGTGCAAGCTCCCAAAGGTTTGCCTTGCTGTGTCCACAGGACCAGGCACCGTCTACCTGGTTTGTGTGGTTTAAGTTTCCTCTATTACGCCCTGGTCTACCTAGAGCCAACTCCATTTCCTACTAGTGTCTTTAACATATGCAAATTCAAAATTAATACAATGTGTATTTTCATTGTCCTCACCATGGCTTACCTGGAACGTTCTTTCTCTTTCCTTTTGTTCATTTAAATATTACCCACACTCCATGTTCCAATTCAAATTTACCACTTCCATAAAGCTGCCCTCACTTTTCTCTCTTCAATGATGCTCTTGTTTTAATTATACTGAGGGCATGATCTAAAGTAATAACTTATTATTGTTTTATATTTCTCCACAAGACTGAGAATGTCTTGAAAACAGGGGTTACATCTTGTTTATCCCCATTATTGCTTTTAAAAAGCAAGACAACAAGCCCAAAATGGAGTCACTTATGCTAAGTCCATGTCACCAAACTGAGACTAAATTTAATTTCAGTTTTATTCTCCTAGAAATTAAGTCACCTGATCACCACTCATTATGTAATCTGCCTGATAAGACCGCTGTCATCCCCTAAAGGAAAGTGACCTTGCAATAGCCCTTGCAATAACCCACTTTTTTGCCTGGTATAACTTTCTTGCCCCTGCTCCCTTCTGCCTATATGTCTTTCATTCTGTGCAGCTCCTCAGAACTCCTTTCTGTCTGCTAGATTGGATGCTGCCTTATTTGAATTTGAATCAATTTTTGCTCAAATAAACTCTTAAATATTTTAATATGCCTCAGTTTATCTTTTAATAATACCTAATATAATTGTAGGCCCATAGTAGATATTCAATAAATTCTTTTGATTGATTGAACTGGGAAGAATATTTGGCAATTTTAGGATGACTATTTGGGGGCCATATAGAAAAAAAGCTTTCTAAAAATACATATTAAGACAAAAGGAAGGAAAAAAAAGAACGAATCTGTTTATTAATTTAGATCTAGTCCAGAAGTCACCAAGAATGGACATCCTGTAAATAACCCCCAGCTTTGGACTGAGGTCTGAAGTATTTACCATTGGATGAAAGAGGAAATGATTGATATGGAAGTCAGGTAGAGCAGATAAGAAAAAGTAAAGGAGCTAACACTCAGTACATAATACATGCCAGACACAGTTCAGGACACTTCACATTCATTAACTGATTTCATCTTTACAACATTCTGAAGTACTCCACACTTCAGATAAGGAAACTGAGGCACTGAGAGGTTAAACAAGTGGCTACTAAGTGACTGCATTGCTTCTCACCATTAACATACCGGTGCCCAAGAGAACTGAACAAAAGAACATAAAATGTATTTAAAGGAAATATTCAAGAAAATGCAAGAAATAAAAGATTTGAATTTACCTAGTAAAATCATACACTGTATCCCTGGAAAAACTTGATATGGAACAGTATACATAAGGCAATAAAATTATTAGACTTCAAAGATAATGAAGTAAAGACAAGCAAAAAATACCAAATTTCTCTTATAAAAGGAAAAAAAAAATCATCTGGCCTCCTATCCTTCTGTACCAATGTTCACTACTAGAAAATACTTGAGCAATATCAACAGAGTATAATTTAAGAATTTCATAGCCAGCCAAACTGTCACTCCAGCGTTAAGAACACAAACACCTTTGGTCCGACAAGAGCTTAGGTAATAGGAGCCTTTCTTGAATAAGATGCCAAAGACTAAACTTCAGCCAAGAAATGAGCAATAATAAAATGTTGGCAAAAATACTGGAGTTAAACAGTGACTCCAATTTAATGCAGGACTAAGTATAAAACAACTGAGCTGCTATAAACAATGACAACTTCGAAATTATATAATTAACTACAAATAAAAGCAAAAAGAAGAAAGTTAAAAGGGAATATTGGTACCTGGTTTCTTCATCTTTTATGATTGGGAATCCAAACATATTCTTGAGAACTGATCAATTAAGAATGCTTTAATTTAAAACAAATAATTAAGAAGTCAGAAAAAACAACAACAGATTCCATACCCACCCCTTTAGGTTAGGCTAAAAAGGATTTTTCCGTATGTTTCTGTTAGGATACAGGAAGGTGTATTTAGATAAATTCCAAATGAAAAGAAGTCATGCCTGCATATGTCACCCAGGAGACAGATGGAGACATGTGCTTGTACCATTCACTCCAGTGGAGTTCTGGAGGCTCTTCTTACTGATTCTGATTGAAGCTGGAGGGAGGAAATAGAAACCCCCTCACAGTTAAAGACATGGGCTGGGTGAGAGGCAGGAGACAAATTTCAGGTCTCAAATAAGGAGAAGAAAAGAAATTGGAGATACTTAAGACGGGGGTGTAGCAAAATGGTGACTGGAAATTTAAATAGAATACCAGCAACTAAAATAGCTTTATGCACAATTTAAGTGCCAATTTAGTGTTTAATAACTTTGTACCATTACTCAAAACTTTCCCTCCAGTGCAAAGAGCTACCTAATCACCTTCCAGCAATATCCTACCTATCCCTTGTGGTCCAATTTAATGCCATCCCCTCTAAGAAGCCTTGATCGGCTTGACGGCAAGTGAGAACTGTACCTCCTCCGTATGCTTATGGCTGTGCTACCATCTCTATCCTGCCCACACTCAAGGGGCCCTTTCTTTAAACCCTCTCTTGACAATATATTCTAATTCCTTAACCCTGCAATGCGCTCCAACAGCCCTGCAATGGTTTTGAGGAAAGAAGTACAGATGTTGAGTAACCGCTTGGGGAATGAGAGAGGTAGCTGAACAGACATTGAGAAAGATGTGGAATGACATTCACACCTCAGCTGAGGTTAAAAGCAATACAGTTTTAGACATTAACAGGTCCTCTAACATGCTTTGGTATCCTACCTACATGGCTTTGTTCTCTAGCTCTGTCACTTCCTAACCCAATGGACATTTGAGCAAATCATTTCATGTCTCCATTAATTTTTTTCATCTCCAAAATGGGGATTTTAATAAATGGGCTAAATTATTTTCATGCCGAAATACAAACTCTTCTTTGACCTTGAGTCTCTCTCCAGCTACAGTTCAATATTGCTGTTTCTTTCTCTAGAGTCCAGTCTTTGAAATAGCACTTTGCACTTTCTGCTTCCATTTCTTTCTCTTTCATTTACTCTGAAAGAGCTACAACCTGAGGTCACTAATAATTTGTGCAAATGCCACCTTTTCAGCAAGACCTTCCCTAATCCCTCAACTTATAATACCAACCTAGTGCAATTTAAAAAACAGCAAGTTGCTTCACTCCCGGGCACTCTCATTCCCCTCTCCTGATTGATTTGCTTCCATAGCACTTACAAACTTCTAACATGCCATGCAATTCACTTTCCTATTCTGTCATTTGCACCCCTTGATAAGAATGTAAGCTCAGTGAGGGCTGGGGTTTTTGTCTATTTGGTCAGTGCCAAAATCTTGATGTTAATAAATATTTGTACAGTGAATCAATGAGCATGTACTATTTGGGTCTTAACTTACTGCACTTCTGAGACATCTGATGCTGTTTTTGCTTCCTTTGTCTTCTCATTTTTCTCTCACCCCTTAGCTACTGTGACACCCTCTCCCAGGTTTCCATCGTTTCTTTGATGGCTACTTGCTCACAGTCTAGGTTGCCCCTTCCTTCACCCACATGTTAACGACCAACATATTCCCAGGGTTCCATATTTGATCTCTTTTTCATCTCTTTCTTTGCTTAACTTTGATGATATGTGACAGACTGCTCGAAAAGCTTTTTGTGCATTAACTCATATAACTCTGAACCTGAGAAGCACATATTTATCATCAATATTTCATTTTTATAAACTGAGAAAACTGAGACACAGAGATATTCTTATTTTGTCCAGGGCCATGAAGCAAGTGAATGGTAGATAGAATATTGCCCCTGAGCAGTGTGGGCTCAAGGCCTTGCAGCTCTTAACCATTTGGAGATATACTCTGAATTTTCCATTTCTCTATCTCCCAGCTGGAATCATTTCCCTGAGCTCCAGACCTATGCTGATCTCACCTGAGATACTTGGAACTCAATATAGGGAATGATTTTTTAACTCATCTTTTCTCCAAACAAGATCGTATGTTCTCATCTTCAACAGCAACCCCATCTATGCAGTTGACCATTCAAACTATAATTCAGAAAACGAACTTAAAGACTCTTCATTCCTTTATACCCATTCTCTCTAGCAACAATCAATGTTGAATCTACCTTCTAACCATTCTAGAATATGACCCCTTCCCACTGATTAGTATGTCCATTGATCAGGCCCTCTAACTCTTCACCGCCTTCAGTCCTGTCCCCCATGAAGTCATTCTATACATAGATGCAAAAGTGAACTTTCTAAAATGCACGCATGATCACTCTCTTCTAGTGGCCCTTCTTTATCAAATCCCTTAGTCCAGCACTCAAGGCATCCTGTGATCTGGATCCTGTCTATCATGATCTCTCTGCCTCTCTTCCTCCCCAAAGGGCTGCCTGTGCCACCATCTCTGAGCAGGACCAGCTCTCTCCTTGTATTTGGATGTATTTGAGATTGGGTTTATGTTCCTCACCTCTAGATCACTAGAAATCAGCATGTGCTTGGCACACCGTAGATGTTTATTCAATAAATGAATGGTCACCTCTGCAGCAACTGCTCCATTTCCTTTTCCTCCCTCTCCTGTGAGTCATCGACCTCGGTAATTCCCATTTATCCTTCACAACTTAGCTATTTGCTCCAGGAAGCCTTTCCTAACTCTCGCCCTCCCAGCCTGAGTTAGGTACCTTGTTTTGTTCTCCCACAGCCCTCAGCATAATTTTATTACAGAGCTTATCATCAGAGAGGTCATGGCGAGCTTGCTTTTCTGTCATCCACTCACACCCTTACTCACCAGATCACTTATATGAATTTTGCTCTATGTTAAGTTTGGTGGGTCTAGGAGAACTTAACAACTGACACAATGAAGAGTTTCCTAATGATATTATGAAATATGTTCGTAAGAAGTTGTAGTTTTGAACAAGGCTAGCTTCATGAGGACCTTTTGGAGAAACGTCTTTCATTTATTAGTATCAGGGACAGCTTTGACACTGCAGTGCAGCTTGGTAATCAAGCCCGTAGTTGCTGAAGCTGATCAGGTTCTGCCTTCCACCGGCTGACCACGACCCTGAGAGCCCACTGTAGCACACTTGCATCCCTCTGCTAAAATGGGCCGTCATCCAAAGACTCTCATGTTTCTCAATATCTCAACTATGTCACAAGCTATGCTTGCTTACAAGAACTGAAAAGGATTCTCGACTGCGAAATGAGGAAGGCGAAGCACAAAGACCAAAGTGCAGAGCAAAATGCCAAGGTGCCAAGTGCAAAAACCAAGATTGCAATGAGGCATCCTGTGCAAAAAGGCCCATGTGCCAAAGGGTCAAGTGCAACAGCAGAATAAATATGCATGCCTAAAAGAGCTTCATCACTCCACTTCACCACCTATAAATCCAGAAGTCTCCCTCTCAGTTGGGGAAAAGAGGCTGTTAGAGCATAAACTCGCCTTCTCCATTACTTGATCAAAGAATAAAGTTTCTGCTTTGCTTTACTGAACTCAGCCTCATTACATTGGCAGGAACAGCACTGGGCAGAAGGGCCTTGGTTTGGGTCCCAACCTGGAAGGATCGGTAACACTGTGGTTTGCCTTCGTTGTTATAACAGCTATCATTTGCTGAAGTTAACGGAATCATTTTTTTAATGTTAATAATAACGGCAAACATTTGTTGAGCGTTTACAATGCACCTGGCTTTGTGTTAAGTAACTTAGTCATGTGTAATATTTAAAATAACCCACTGAGTTAGTGTTGTAGTAATGACAAGTTGCAGGTTACAAACTCAGCTGTACATAAGACACAACATTCCTTATTACTGTGTCTTCTCTGCTTCCCCAGAACTACGTCTTTTGTGAGGGGCTTACTTGGTACCATAGAGTTAGCAGACAGCCTGGGCTGGGGGTGAGGTTTTTGCTCCTGGGTGGTGCCATCTGTCCCCACTGGTATCTCATTAAGGAGTCTTCATTTCTTTGTTATCTTCAGTCACCAATCCACATGCAAAGCTGTGTCAGGCCAGACTGCATACGCTCAGGCTCTACCAAGGGTTGCCCCTGTCCCTTTGTTTCCAGATCTCCTCATACTGTACATGTCTTCTCATTGCCTGCCACCAAGGGTTCAATTCGAGGGAGGGCAGGACATGAGGATCAACCTCAGGGGCTCTAATCTCTTTCCTTCCATCCTCTCTGCCCTCTTCCTAGAAATGCATTTGAGTATTAATTTGGAGGGGAGGGAAGGGCTGGTCATGAATGTTCATCATTTGATGCATCTGCTCCTCTCAGCTTAGACTTGTGAAACTCAAAAGCCCCTAGTTGACTGTTGATATTAGCTGTGCTACCCTTTCTCAAAGCAAATAAGTTAAGGATATTCTAGCTGATTCTGTGGGGGCAAGAGGTTCCTAAGACCATCTCCAGGCTCAGTGATTTACTAGGAGCTTTGATAGGACTCAGCATATAGTCATACTCATGGCTATGATTTATTATAATGAAAAGGTTTATACAAAGAAAAAGGTGCATGGGCGAAGTCCAATAAAATCAGGAACAAGTTTCCAAGAGTTCTTTTCCACTGGAGTCACACAGGATGTGCTTAATCCCCACAACAACAACATGTTGGGACAGCCTGTGAAGTGTTATCTACCAGAGAAGCTCATTAGAGACTCAGTGCTTAAAGTTTTGGGGGGTTTGGTATGTAGGCCCTCTCTGCCTCCCATGTTCCAAAATCCCAGACTCCCAGATGGAAAGCAGACATTCAGCATAAACCACATTGTTTGTACAAACAGTGTAGGACAGTGAGACACTCTTTTCAGTGAGGGTGGTTGGAAACTCCCAAAATCCAAGTTACCAAGTGACAGCCTTGTATGCAGGCCACAGCAGTTAGGCCTGCTCTACTAACCCTTTTCTGGACACCAACTAAATAGCGAGGGGCCAGGAGTCCAGGAAAATGTAAGTTTGTGTAGGGGGAGGGTGAAAGGGAGGCCAGGGGATACACCTCAGTTAATACTTCAAAATATGTTGCTACAGACTTGTTGCTCCCAGTTTACAGATGCAAATAGAAGCTAAGAGAAGTTAAGGAACTGCTAAAAACAAACCAACAGTAAAGCTTAGCTTTAAATCTTGGCTTGTCTGATTCCAAAGTTCGTATTCCTAATTGTTCACCAGTCCTGCCTCCATTTTATGTCCCTCACTTGATTTTACCCTATGTTCCCTGCTGCATTAACTTTATTATCTTGTACTTTAAAGCAACTTTAATCGTTGCATTCAATTATCTTCAGTCTTATTTGTAGAAAATGCACTAAATTACTTGACTATTCCTTTTCATCTTTTTCCCCCAACTGCCACCCATAAGCTCCTTAAAGGTAAAAGCTGTCATCTGGCTCCTCCTTATAACCAAAATAAATGAATGACAGCATTTGTGAAATAAAAGAATTCAAGACCAGAAACAGTGCATTTGAAAGCACTGACAACATGGAGGAGCATGTTTGGGTTGCTTCGAGGACTGGTGGCAGCTGGTGACAGCTGGTGACAGCTGGTGATGCCCCCTTCTTCACCTGACCCAGCTTTCAATTTAGTCCCTTCAACCCCAGTCCATCTTCTCATGTGCATGGGGCTCAGCAAGACTGAGAGGAAGTTATCCATTCACTTAAGGGACCTTTTCTTAAATAAGAGAATCCTTCCAAACTTACCCACATTGGCAGGGACCTGTACCCAGGACAGGGCAAAAAAGGAGAACCAGATAGGGAAGCAAGAGCTACCAAAATGCTCCTATAGGTAGTGAGCTGCCAGCAGTTGTTCTCCTGGCTTGACCTGGAAGCCACTGCCCTCTGGCAGCCTCCGCACACACACTACACTTCCAAGGAGTTCGTGTCAGACTACGTATCTGAACCTTTGTCATATATTTGCACACAGGTAACACACCAAGGGCCCTGATTTCTCAACAAAGAGAACCCAGGAGCAAAGGCTTACCTTCCCAAATGGTAGGCAGTCACACACAATGACACATTACTTGAGGAATATGTAATCAGTAGATTTAAAGGAAACATCGGTAATGTATGTAGCATATACCCAGGAGAGGGAGCAAATTGTTGGCTGGAGAATTTTGTTTTTAATTAAACAGGTAATGTATGCCTGCGTTTAGTCCTATAAATGAATATGTATTCACCACAGAGGCATGAATCTTATTAGGCCCTCCTGTACATAAACTGTATGGGTGATTACCACTGATTACTGTACTATTAGAGACCTGTGTGTGGAGTGGCTTGATTGTAGCATGTCTGGCTCCTGAAAGGGCTCCCATGTGCTTTGCCTGAATTGAGGGGAATCAGCAGGGCTTCAGATTGCCTGGCAATTCAATTGCAGGTTTGAGTGGCTGAGGGGGAGGAAGCCGCAAATGCACCCTGGAATGGTAGGCTTCCTCTACACAGGCCAGAGGCACAGGAGAGAGGCCTGTGTGGGGGAAGGAGCTCTCAGGCCTCTTACCTTGCGCACGGAGCCTACGTGTGGACCCGCCCTGGCAGGTACCTGCCCACATCCCTGAATGATGCCATCTCAGGGGACTCAGAGACTGTGGTCACTTTAGTGTGTATTAGTCATAAAAATCATGCCACCAGAATAAGGTGCTCACTCTAGACATGTTTATCTTGTTTTGTAAATCATAAATGGAGGCAGACCAATGGAGCAGACTAAGCTCACTTAGACTTTCCCTACCATGCCTCTCCTGCTTCACCTGCAAAGGAGCCCTGAATCCGCCTCTGACCGCGTTGTGTCCTCTCAACTCATTCCTTCTCTCTTCGCTCTTCCTCCACCGTGGATTCTGACTCCCCACTCCTTACACTTCCTCCCATCAAGAACACTCTCTCCCCTATTGCAATATTTTTGTTGTTGTTGTTAACCCTCCCCGGAAGATATCTTTTCCACTGATTTTTAGAAAGAGTGGAAGCGGGGGGGGGGGGGGGGCGGAGAGAAACATCGATGTAAGTGAGACACATTGATTGGTTGCCTCCTGCAGGTGCCCTCACCAGGGCCAGGGATTGAACCTGCAACCCAGGTACATGCCCTTGACCAAGAATTGAACCCAGGACTCTTCAGTGCTCAGCCAACACTCTAACCACTGAGCCACACTGGGCCAGGGGTGCAATAGTTTTAAATTAAGTCTTTCTTGCCATTTTAAACAAGTGTCAGAATGATTTTTCTTTAACAGTACTCAAAAATATCTCCCTTACCTGTCTGCATGAGGTTACCTTTACATCTCCATCAGAACAAGATGTGTGACTTTTTCTAGAACCACTATCATGCTAGTGAAAGAAGAGGGCAAGTTCATTATTCACTTTTGGTAGGCTCTGCCTTAAGTACTGTACAAGGATTATCTCCTTGCCCGAACCTTCTACCCAGACTTTTAGTAGTTCCTGGTGCAACTTACACAATGAGCTCAACATCCTCATTTGGTTTCTCTGATAATGTTGATACTCAGGGAATTCACTACAATTTCTTGTTAGAGTTGTCAGAAAAATGAATATATATGTCCATGATGTCATAGTACTTGGACTTCCTCGACTTGAATTGGGTCAAGTTTGTCCTTGGTCCTGTCAGCCGTACCAGTAGGTTTCTGACCCCTATCCTAAGTATCATTCTTCCCAGAATCTCAAGCCTTCAGGATCTCATTACTATTGAACTCTGACTAAAGAACATGTTTCATATCTGCATTTACATAATGTGATACTCAACTCCAGAAGTTTGCATTTGAAACCACTTCTCTCACTGAGGGTGTTAAGGCTTGGTTTCCTTCTCTAGGAATTCCAAGTACCAGATGAGAGGTTTAGGGGAGGTATTATTTAAAAGGAGAAAAACTTTGCCAGGGTATTTGAAAGCCTACTCCATAGTGATAACCTGATCTCCAAAAGCTGGCATCCCTGAAGAGCTAAGAAGTCATAGTTGGACAAGCTGAGATGTGAGCATATTTGGAAAAAGGGAGTCACTATGTACTGTGCAGGAGTGGTTAGGTATAAACAAGAGTTGATTTATGTTAAAACTTTTACCCCTAGGACTATCATGATACCATGTCCTTGGTCCATGACACATCAGCCTGAGCCCAGCTGACTTAAAAAAAGAAATGAATTAGAGAAGCAAGAGCCTTCTTGTCACTTTCTTGTACTCTGAAAGTCTCTGAGAAAATGACCATGGAGACACTCAGGGTCCTGATGATGATAACTGCAGCCAAGTGCTAAGAGTAGATCTCAAGCCCCACACACCAACACCTTGCAGAGACCATCTGTAAACCAAACAGAAAGTCAAACTGGAAATATAATTTATACCCACACCTACAAATACCATCAACAGCAGTGCCTTTTGCTCACCAGATAGAGCCCCAAGTCCTGCATTAAAGAGCTCAGTAAGGGGTCTAAGGTGAACCAGCACTTGCCAGCAGGTCCTCCCAGAAATCTTTCTTCTTGGGGTTGGACTGGCTCCCAGCAGGAAAACTATAGCTGTGCATCCTGCTTTCTAACAAAGGCTGTTGAAGAAGAGAGCAAGCCAGGTGGGCCTGTCCAATCCACTTAGCCCAGGTGGGACAGGCACCGGGCATGTCAAATTTCCATAATTAACCATTCACTGTTGCCTTTCACAAACTAAAGCTCTAATTTCCCAAGACTATTCAAGGTGACACAGGCTCTTCTTCTAAAGGCATTAATTAGGAACAACTCATTCCCTGTGGCAGGGGTGGAGCAGATCTTTCCAACTGTAGTGTGTATTTATTTAGAGCTATTACCACATAATATTTACAAGATACTTAACATGCATTAATTACCCCATAATGAACTCTATGACTATAATATCAATGTTCTGTCAAGACTGTAAAATGTCCCCCCCCACCACACACACACACTTTTTTATCACCTTGGGGGGAAGAAAGAAAAATTAAAATTAATTGCATGCCCATTAAATGCTTATTTTTAATAGAAAACTTGCAAATGATGTGAAAATGCAAAACAGGGCACACAGTAAATCAAAAGCAGATAACACACACTTCTAGATACACTCTACTGTTTTTATGAGCATGTTTTACCATCCATTCATTATGTTGTCTGTCCTTTTGAAAGCTGGTTATTATACTGCTCATACAAAGAAACATGTGAATGGCTGTGCAACAAGCCGTGAAAATCAGAACAAAACTGAACATTTCTGCTGCTATTTGAATCCGCCTCCCTCAAATCTCTGTCTGGAGAATTCTTATAGGAGGCTCATCCCTGTAACACCCACACAAAGCCTTATATAAGAGTGAGAAAGGGGAGGACTTGCCATAGTAGCTCATGATTCAAAATAGTGGTTACCCAAAGAATGGTCAGCAGTCATCCTATTTCTTTCAGGGGGAGACATTTTTTTCTGGAAGCAAAGAAATGGGGTAAGGAGATCAGAGTTGTACAGAGTGACCTACCTCCTAAAATCCCAGTTCACTCCCTATATATTCCTCCTAAATGTAAGCCATCTTTACATTACCCATGGCAAATCACCATCCACCCAGGCTGTCTTTCAATCATGGGAGCATCTTAACTCAGAGAAGAGTTAAACTGATTTAGTTTTTAGAAAAAAATCTTCCTAACTTAAGCCCAATATCTCTTAATAAATATCACTCATTTGTTCTAACATTGACCTTTGGGTTCAAGGTAGTCATGAAAGACTTTATTCCCCCTTTTACTTGACCACTTTTTAAGCATTTGGTAACGGGTATTTAATGCCTGAGAGAGTTCAACTTACTGATGATATGAAGAATGTATTTATCTTGTTAGAAGTCATGCACCAAGCAGGCAGGTTTATTTGAAAGTTTACCTATAGCTAAATACACAAACACTAGGTTCCAGAGCAGGGTCTGCCATGGTTGTTCATAGCAGCCCTCGTTTGCTAGGAACCCTCCTGTCCACACATAAGATGGAAATGTCTACCTCCCTTTCAGAACAAAAGTCCCTTCAGGACCTCAATTCTGCCTCTTGGTAGTAGTCACCTGCCTGGAGTCTATCCCAGTGCATGTGTGCATTTCCTAATTACAGCTTCCAGTTTTATGATAAATGCAGGGAGCTTCTTTTATAGAGCCTACAACTGGTGACAAGCATGCAATAAAAATATGAAATGAACATCTTATTCCAAGAGGAGGATTATAGACAAGAGGACTAGTTGACACGAATGCATGCTGGAAGTGATCCAGACAAGAGGAAAATTGAATACATTTCCTAGGTAATGCCCAAACATTGCTTATTTTATGCTACTAAAAAATGTGAAAATTATATATTGAATTGTCTGTTACTCACACAAAGAAATACCATGGCATAATATTGACATCCCTTTGGGTTTTATTTTTTGGAGCATGAAATTGAGAGCATTCCTTCAACAAACATATATTGACATCTACTCTGTGCCAGATACTATGCTAGATGCTGGGTACGGGACAGCTGTGGACACTGTCCTACAGGTAAGTCATAAAGGACAGTCAAGCAACTTCTGATTTGCCAAGAAACCACAGAGGGGAGAATAACCGAGTCAACTTAGCATACTGAAGGAAACATTCATAGGGGCAAAAATAAGCCAGCTGGGTATGAAAGGGAAAATCAGATTTATGGGGCAGATAAGGGTACGAAAGGCTTTCCATGCAGAAAAAGCAGCTAGTCAACACCAGTAGAGTGAAAAAAAATATGGCAAATTCATCAACAACGTTAGTTCATTATGACCAAAATTTAGGGGCATGTGAGCGAGAGGAGAAAGAAGAGGCTGAAAAATAGTTTGGGTTTATGTCATGCAAGGTCTTGGATGACTTGCTGAGGAGTTTTGGGTTTATTATGAAGGAGCTATGGAACAATTTTAAATTTTTGAAATAGAAAAATTAAACTTATGTTTTTTTAAATTAAACTTATTGGGGTGACATTGATTCACAAAACCATACAGGTTTCAAGTACACAACTCAACAAAACATCATTTATTAGTATATAGCCCCATCCTGCAAGGGACTAGAAGCAGCATAAAGAAAATAGATATTAAAGTAGTAAACTAAAATGTAATGTTCAGAAAGAGGCTACTTGTAGCACAGAAAGAGGCCCTGGAAGTTTCCTCCTGTGCCAGATATTAACCTTTTAGCTGCTAGAGGTAGGGCAGCTGGTAGGTGAACCAGGGAAGGGACCATAGTAACAGAAAGGCACTTGACAAGGGGAGTGACTATCAATCATGTGGGCTGATTCCCATGTTACCTGAAGGAAACATTAAGATGAACATCATTCCCTGAAATTAAGGTTGTCATAATTCATTAAGAACAGATTAGTCATGTTGTCCATTTATACACACCTGACCACCCTCACTGTCATTCCCTTCCTGTCCTCTGTCCAGAAGACCTCAACCTGCTTGACTCAACAGCCTTAAATCTTCATCCAGTTCTGACTGTTATTTTTATCAAATATGGATTATTTAACCATAAAGCTTTAACATACATTTTTAAATTCTGTTTTTTCCATTCTCACCAATCAGTCTCCAAGTCCTTGTACCTGGTACCTAATATGCAACATTAATAGTTACTAAAAGAACGGAAGCATGGCAAGGTGGAAGACAAAACTAAGTGATCTGGGTTGTGGGTTGTGGTCTGGCCACCGCATTAACAGATTTTTTAAATTTTGAGTTAATTCATTTCCCTAAACCTCAGTTTTCTCACCTCTGAAATACAAATATATAAATGGCTTCATTATTCTCGCCCTCACTAGCATGAATTAAATGAGGAAAGAGAAGCAGAAAACTAACAACCTGCCTGGAAATTTCACAGGTCTAATCAAAGTGTCTGCTACACTCTTCAGAACTTTCTGGGAGATCTAGGTGGGGGCTCCATTTCAAGTGAGCAGAAGTTGATTTATGATTTAGTCCAAAGGCCATGAGAAACTCAAGGGTCGAAATTGCTGTTTCCTTGAAATTATTCTGTTCCGGTGAACTCAGATGAAATGAGCAAAAGCAGGCTCTCAGAGAAACCCTGGTGAAGCAAAACTGCTGATTCTCCCGAGGCTCCAACGTGCCCCTGATAAATCTGCTGACACCACCTGAACCGAGCCTCTCACAAGATTAACAAGAGCCCATCACCAGGACAGAAGGTATAAATGGGTCTGACCTAACTTCTGAGAGCTACCCCAGGTCATTTTTCTATCAGTCTTTGAAAACTGACCCAGCCAGATGTCACACCCTGTGTCAACTTCCCTAAAGTGACAAAAGAAATTTTAGGGCCTAGAATATAGTCTGTGGCTTTTTGAGAATTTCAGGTAATGCCAAACCGTCAAGGGTGCTTTAAGGCCTTCACAGAAGGAGGGCAGGTTGTCCTTAGGAGAGCAATTAGTAATAATTAGCATTTCTTGAGAACTCAATATCATGCAATGGCTATACTCAACCTGTGACATCTCATTTAAACTTACACTCAAAGTGACTAGTTTACAGTTGAGGAAACAGGCTTAGAGAGAACTCAAAATGCATCCCGTCTGAGATTCTCAATGGACTTAACCCGGTAAAGAGCCGCTGATATCCAGAAAGGAAAGCGTCAGGTACTGTGAAACATGATTTAAAATACAAGTGCAGTTTTTGACTATTCTTTCTTTTCTTATTTTGTTAAGATCACATTTTGTAAACTCTTCAACAGCGGTTAGCAACATTTTAGGAGTGTTTGCCGAAGAGCCATCATATTTTTCAGAGGGAAGAAAGAAAGAAGCGAGGGCTCCCAATTCACTGTGAACTCTCTAGAGAGATGGGAAGTAGGAAAACGAACCTCCAGGAAAAAGGCAGTGCAGTGGGGAAGTTATCAAGAGCAGGGGTGTAGCGGCGAAAACTGTAAAATCATGAAGAAACAGGTATTAAACAGACACAACCTTGGAAAGCTCGGATTTCGGGAAAGTCCTAAGTATTTTGACAACCAAAGTACACCTGGGAGAGAATGGCAGGAAAATAACACAGTGATGTGATATTAAGATCAGGACTTTCTCACCTACGGAATGGAAAAGTAGCCCTTCACTTACTGAGAATGACTTATAAGAAGGGGTGTCACGCCTCTGTGGTGGGCCACAGCCGGTGATATGCCACACATGCCTGGTCCATGAGTCAGGAGAGGGACTTCCACGAGGTTTAAGAGAAAAGATGTCCTTCATGGTGAGAAGAAGCAACTCTCTTCCCTTCTTGAAAGGTTTGAGTAAACCTGAAGGGAGGCTCCTAAGCTGCTCAGCACGTTGCCCATGGGCAGTGCTGGAGAAGATTCTAAACATACCTCCCTGGTCCCTGGGGTATTCTGAAAGAACCTTAGCTGTGACGGCTCCAGGCAGCTTTGAGAAAGCTCAGTGAATGCTTTGGGAGACGCCAATACAAGTCTTAGATCAACTCTGAAAAGAAGGAGAACAAGGGTGAGGGGAAAAGAGGGAAGAGAGCAGTTGTGTCAGCTACGCCATGCGAGCACAGCGAGACCATCCAAAGCTGAAACCAGAGGGTGAGCAGAACGTGGGCAGGATATCAAAAGCAGGTTTCGGATTTTGGAAGAGAGGGGGCGAAGGGATAACCAGGTTTATGAATGAAGCTGGCAAATGAGAGGCACCAAATCAGAGCGCAGTGTGTATGCAAGCTCAATGTGGCAACCAAATCAAAAGGAAACTGAAATTTTGCCCTTGACCCTTGACATGGACTCATTTTCTCCAGAACAGAGCATCATTAGGATCCAGTAAATATCCAGACTTTTATCTCTAGCACTGATCCCAATAATTACCCATTCATCTGCAATCACCCCTTCCACTACTTTCATGTTTCTGGTTATCTATTGCTGCATAATGACCCCTGCCAAAATACTGTAGTATAAAATAACTATTTTATTATGGTCACAGATTCTGTGGGTCACAAATATAGCAGGGCACAGTGGGAATGGTTTGTGTCTACACCGTGATGTCCAGGACCTCATCTGGGAAGACTCAGTGGGCTGAGGGTGATGTCTGGGTGCTGGATTCATCTGGAGTTTCTTCACTCACATGCCTGGTGCCTGGTCTGGATGACTCCCATGGGCCTCAGTGGGGAATGTTGGTCCACACGGGGCCTCTCATACTTTTGGACTTCCTCACAGCATGGTGACCTCAGGGTAGTCAAAGGTGGCTCAGAAATTCAAAAGCAAGTGTTTTAGCAGAAAAAAATAGAAGCTACTTGGCCTAGCACTGAAGTGACACAGTGTCATTCCCTTGTACTCTATAGATCAAAGCAGCCCCAGGCCTTCCCAGATTCAAGAGGCGAGAACAGAGAGTATGGAAAGATTTGTGGCCATGTTTTAAAATTGCCACTCTCCTCTTCTTGGCCATCTCTTTCCTACGCTGCCACTTCATGACACAGTTTTGACTCTTCCCTGGATAACTTGCTCTCCCTGGACATATATAGCTATGCATCTCCTGAATTCTTCCTCAGACACAGTTTTGGTTATTGTATTTCCGAAAGCTATAGACAAATGGTCTCTGGGCATGCAGGGCTTGGACTAGCCTCATGGTTATCTGTGTTAAGTTTATTTAGCTAAGTTCTATTTAGATAGTGCATGCATTATCTTATTGGATCCTTATAAAAATTCCTTGTTAAAGGTATAATTATTTCTTCAGTCAAAAAGTGAGGAAGCTAAAGCTTGGGGAGATTAAGCAGTTTGTCAAAGGTTCCACAGCTAAGTAAGTAAATTCTGGGTAGAAGCACAATTTAAACACAGTCTTAGTCGCCATGTCATAGGCATCTCTCCCCAGGGCTGAGGGAATACTTCCAGTTCTCTGAACTTGGACATGTAGATTATGATTGCATTTTCTATCCTTCCCCCTACCCCTGCTCACGTTACGGTTGATTGGGGTCACATAACCAGTACTGACCAATGAATTGTAAGCAGAGGTATTACATTTCAATTTGGGGCAAGCATTTAACTGCTGGTGCCAGACCCTCCTATAGATCCCCTAGACACTGAGACTGGCACTATTGGAGATAGCAGCTGCTCAGTCAACCTGAGTTTCCAGGTTGACTGAGCAGCTGCTGACTACAATGGGCAAAGCCCCCTTCCAACTCATGGTGGACGTGGACCATGAGTAAAAAAAATGTTTGTGGTTTTAAGCCACTGAGTATTGAGTCATTACATAGTATAATCTGGACTATATTATCAGACTGACCATATCATCTCTTTGATCTTCAGTTTCTCTGGCCTTAAAATGGGATAATTGCTACTGCTTAGAGGGACTACTGGAATAAGTGGAAATCATGTGTGTAAAATACCTCGTTCAGTGTTTAACCTAAAATAGGTTTTACTAATGTAGGACATTATCTCTATCACATGTAAGGAGAGCACATGGCTCTGAGTGGAGTGGGGACTAAGTTGGCTCAGCTCCATTCATGTGGACAGCCCAGAGGCTCACCTCATCAGGGACCCCTCCATTAGCACCCTGTCTGGCACCTGTAGGATGCCAGCAGGGTAGCCCCTGGCTGTAGAGACATTAGAGAGAAAGAAGGCAGAGAATGAGGAGAGGCAGAGCTGTTATGGCATATTATGAATGCGATGCTTGTTTGTCAGGATCAGAAGAGGGTAGTAAGACTTAAGCAAGTAGGTGAAATACAGAGAACAGAGGCAACCACTTCTCTGATATTGTACCCTAATTTTGATCACAGGAATAACTTTATGGAACTGAGCCTTCCAAAATAGATTTCTTTCATAACCAAATAACAACCAGGTAGGATAATCATATTTCAAAAGCTGAGCTTCATTTCCCCCTAGATGAGGAATTTTGAACACTTCCTCTAGTGGGAACCGGGGAAGTGCCTCTTATTCAAATGGATGCCAGTCTATGATTGTCCAATTATTCACTGCGTTCTGCCTTTGATGGCCCAGATGTTCTCAATTTCTTGTAATAAATTCTTTCATCTGAAAAGTCGTTCTACTCAGAAATGCAAAATCCTCTTCAGTTTGCCAGCTTTTTTTTGATGAGCGGGTATAATTGGCCTTCAATTTGCTTATTGTTTTGCAATAGAAAGCCCAAGTTTAATTTCATTTCTGTAAACCTGTAGACAAGAGCCGACCATTCCACCATTTAAGTCATTCACCTCATTACAATCTGCTGTGGTTCTGCCTACCCCCATCCCATAATCAGGATAACATTGTGGGAAAAGTTTTTTTTCCTTCCTTATTTTTCTGCTTAAAAAAATAATTTTCCCATTGGAAAATATTTAAATTTAATTTATTAGCAATATTTATTGAATACCTTTTTAATATCTTCTTGTTCTTAAAAAAATAACATATATAGCCCTAGCAGGTTTGGCTCAGTGGTGAGAGCGTCGGCCCATGGACTGAAGGTTCCCAGGTTCTCAGGCCAAGGGCACATACTTCAGTTACAGACTCAATCCCTGAACCCAGTCGAGGCAGGTGCAGGAGGCAACCAATTGATGTGTCTCTTTCACATTGATGTCTCTCTCTCTCTCTTTCTCTCTCACTCCCTTCCACTCTCTTTGAAGAGCAATGGAAAAAATATCCTCAGGTGTGGATTAAAAAACAAACAAACATATACTTATTAGCATATGTAATGATTAATCAATTGATTAACACCTTTAGTCACCAATTTGTCAACCAATATTTATCGAGCTCCTTGCATGATCCTGTATGGTACACAGTACACCATATAGAACACCCCATACATGTAAGCCTTGTGGGAGATAAAGACAAGTATGAAATAGTTTCCTGGTCCACAGGTTATCTATTTGTGGAAGTTGGCCATATTTATAATGAAAACATAACAAGGCACCTATCATGAATAATTAAATTTACTCTTTCAAAAAGCATTAATTAACAAATATTGATTGAACATCGCCACAGTTAAATACTAGGAGCTCAATTTTTCCCATCTTTACTCTGCACATTTTTGTGGTGTTAATGAAGCCTCCCTCTTTTTCTAGATGGTTTTGTTTCCAATTCCATGTTCTGCATTGAGTAGATTTCTCTTTATAGGGTTGAGGAAACTGAGCTGTCTGATATGTGTTCTAGACCGTGGCATAGAAAAGTGATATGTCAGGTGGTTAAAGCATCAATCCTGGAGTCAGACTGGCTGGATTCAAATATGCGGTTATGTGCTCCCTATGTGAACTTAGTCAAGTTACGTATCCTTTATGCCCTAGTTTCCCCATCTGTGATGGTTACATTTATGTATCAACTAGACTGGGCCCAGACATTACACTGCTCTAGGTGTGTCAATGAGGATGTTTCTGGATGAAATTACCATTTGAACCCGTAGGCTGAGTAGAGCAGATTGCTTCCCCCCAGTGTGGGTGGGCTTCATTCAATCAGTTGAAGGCTGGAACAGAACAAAAGGCTGAGTAAGGGAGACTTCACTCCTCTCTGCCTGACTGTCTTCAAGCTGGGACTTCGGTTTTCTGCCTTCAGACTGGAACTATACAATCAACTGTGCTGGGGCTCCAGCTTGCCAACTATAGCTCTTAGGATTTCTTAGCCTCCATAATCACATGACTTAATTCCTTATAATATATCTGGTTCTGTTTCTCCAGACAACCACAATTATTAGTTTTGTTTCTCTGAAGAACCCTAACTAATACTATTTATAAATGTGAGACAAAAATATATAAATCATTAAATGGCATAATATAGAGTACTTAGAGCAGTGTCTAGCACAGGTTAATGCCTCTGTAAATACGCACTGCTATTAATCTCACATCTATGGTGCATAGAGCTTTCTGGCCATTTATATCTGAAGATTGCCTCTCCACTGCCAGTGCCCTCATCCTGGGCTGCCCTTTCCAAAGACAGAATTGATGTTTCTTTGAAGCGCTTAGCTGATGTATTCATTTTCCTCTTTTGTTATCTCACTTGAAATCACATCATCTCTAGTCCATGGAAAATGATTCTGTTGGGTCACACACTGATTCAAACAGAGAGACTAGAAATAATCAGAAATTACTTATCGCAGTGAAATGTCAGGTGAGTATGCACAGACCATTCTTCCAAGAACATTTTTGGTAATTCTGTAGATAAAAGAGGATTGTGAGGGTTTTGTGAGTCTTTCTTTTTTCTTCCCCTTCTTCCAGATGAGAAGAGCCCTAAACAGACCTTTGTCGAAGAATAAATTTCCAAGGCTAGCAATTTGGATCTCAAAAACCCAGATTCAAAGGAACCCTTGGTTCCTGACAGGCACCGCTTTCTAAAATAAATGCCTGAATAGCTGTCAGTTAAAGTACACACTGAGCAGATAGGAAATGGATAGCTACATTATAGATTGCTCTGTGATTTCGAGAGGTTTTTGTCTGAGGACAATAGTGATATGAACAAATATTCAGGTTTTCAGTTATGGGCCAGCCAGAGAGCATCTAGCAAGAAATGAAATTAAATCCAAATTGACTCATCGATGCCAGCACCATTAGAATGGAAAGCATGCATCACTAGACATCCTTCCTCAGGTCTCCTGGCTCAACTCTTGGAAATGGGGTTGAATTATACCCAATCTAATATTTCCAGGTATTTTTCTGGTAGAGCATAATGAGGTTTTATTGTTCCTAATTAAATAGATTTGATTCACAACAATGTAATGGTTCCCTTGTGCCTTTCACCAAATGAGAATCCTCCCAAGACTCTAGACATGTTATCAATAGGAAATGTACTCTATTAGTTATGTGACTTTACTAAATTTAAGCTCCATTAGCAGGATGGCCAGGAAAATAATCATCTCTCATCCATAATTGTGCCGTTAATCAATTTAAACAATTTAACAGTAAGGTTTGGTTTTATCCACAACTGCTGTTGGTTCCATTTTACTCAATGGGAAAAAAAAACCTATGCGTATCCATGTATCTTTTTAAAAATTTGTCTTTATTGTTGAAAATATTACAGGTGTCTTCTTTTCCCTCCCATTCACCCTTCCTCCCCACCCCTACCCCCTCTCCAGGCCTTTAATGTACTACTGTCTGTGTCCAGGGATTATACATATATTCATACAAGTTCTTTGGTTAATCTCTTCCCACCCACTCTCCTCCCTCTGAGAAGCATCAGTCTGTTGCATGCTTCCATGTCTCTGGATCTATGTGTCTTTTTGCTCTGACCTGCTCTCTCCTCATGTGTTCTATCTTAGGTAAAAGCACCAACACTCATCTGACCCATCATCGTTGACACCTCCCTCTCATGTCCATGTCCAATCAATCACAAATCCTGATAATTCCATCACCCACATAGCTTTCATAGTCACCCTTTCCTCTCCTTTCCTTTGCCATTTCTTCTACTCAAGCAGGAACCCCCATGGGTGGGTAGCCCCAGCAGAAAGACACCCTGGGAGTTTTCAGTGGGGAGGAAAGAACAAGTTGTGGGCAATGGGATGGTAACTTCAGAAGCTCATTTAGGCAAAACTTTCCAGAGATAGGGAGCTAGCTAGTTTAAGTCACTAAAAGTCAGAGATGTGAAAGAAATGAATCCAAACCAGAGTATTTGTCTGAATGGTCTAATTTAAGGTGAATGGGCCAAAAAAGAAAGCATGATCTCAGATAGTAGTCATGTACAACATTGAGTGGAAGTCAAAACCATGGTTCAGAGGCCCCTTTTTGGATTCAAATAAATCTAAATATGCAAAGCAGGATCAGGTGGGTGTAAAGCAAACAAGCACAAGAGCTAAATGTTAAACTCAGATCTAATGGCCTCTTCCCAAGACTACACCATTAAAAAAAATAGTTTATATACATATAAGCTCCTGGTAAGATCAGACTGGTCACTCTCCCCAAGAGAGAAACAATCAGAAAAGGTATGATCTTTCTGCTTTCATTTCCAAATTGATTGAAGCAAGGCACCGGGCTTTGGTTTGGACAATTATTGATTACGTGCAACTGGAATTGTATTTAAATATCTCACTTTTCTTCTCAGAAATGCATTCAACTAACACATCCAAGTGTTGATAACTATAATCAATCTATCATAATAATTATTATTGTAATGATAATAACAATATACCTGTATCACACTTTACAGTCTGTAAAATGCATTCCAAGATGCTTTCACATATGTTTTCTCACAAATAAAGACATTTTCTACATTAACAGAGATTGGTCTTGAGAGTAAGAAGAGTAAACAAAGCAAGTGATCAGTTATGAATTGGCACTTTCTAGTCTTTGTGGCAGGCCCTGTCTGTGCTTGTCCTATATCCTCTCTCATCCCATTGCCATTTCTGTGCATCCCTCTCTGACTTCTGAGACAGAACATCACCGTTGTTGGCTGACTGACCCATGCGTAAGGCAGAACAGAAACAACCAGAAAGTAACATCTTCCCAGGATGGTCACACCCCTTAAGCAATGACTGATGGGTGTGGGAATATATCAGCTTCTTTATCCCTCAGCTGGGATAATACTGAAGGATGTGTTTTACATCATTTTCTGATGCTTCCCTAACAACATAAGCTTACTTGTCCACAGTGGTTGCTGGGGTTTGATTATTTCTTTCCTCTCTGTATTACCTACCCATATCCTACCATGTCTCTGCAACTCTCAAATAAATTATGCATTCTCAGCCCTCCTCTCAGAAACTGCTCTTGGATGAACCCTGTTCAGCTAGTGTCAAAAGTAATGGTGAATACTCTGAAACATGTTACATACAAATGATAAAATCATCCTAAACTGAACAATATAGACATCCACTGTGTTCTTTAAAAAGTCTCTCACCTGTCCATAATAAAGTAGTGGCTGCTATTATCATGCACTTGTCAAGAGAGTTTAAGTATTAAGACTGAGTGGACAAGGTGCTGGACACAATGAGTAAAAATTAAGTCGTCGACCTTGACCTCCCAGATGTCATGGTCTAGAGATTAGAAACAGACACCAAAACAAAGCATCGACCCACAGTGGAACAGTAACCATGAGCTGGGGGTATGCAGAAGAAGGAGAGACTCACTAACTACTTACCAATAATCACCTTAAGGTATAATCAGACTTGGAAGCACATGAAAACAGCAGAGCCATGGAAATAGCCACCTCTGATTGCTCCACAATCGAAACAGAAAAGCCTGCTGTTTATGGGCTTAATTCACCATTAGAAGAATGGATGTCAGTAAGATATAATCTAACAGTCTAAAACTAAAGGACAAAACCAGAAGTACTGATCTTAGCAAACCTTAGAGATCTCAGCATTTGTCACAAACTTTGTTTGTGGTGTCAGAAAAATTGATGTCTCATGACCAGTTCTTGTACAACATGTCTCCAAAGACAGAGTGGAAATAGACCAAGTTATCAGCCTGTTCTGTTGGAAAAAAACAAACACCTTCCCCAACAATGCATCAAAGAACAAAGAGCACAGCGCTTCCTCCAATCTCTGTATCTCAGCCTCACAGAATGAGTGCTGAGATGTTCACTTAAGTATAAAATCAGCTATCCCCAATACTTCTTTCCATTTTCAAATGTGAGCAAGAAAATCTTAGGCCAAAAGCATAAGCCTAGCATTTCTGTATACAGTCAATAACAAACAGATGCCACTTGTTTCTCTAAAAAAGCTGCACAGAACAAATACATGATAAGTTTTCAGAAAGGTTGTGATGCATTTGATAGGCTCAATGCTGATTAGTAGTAGGTTTGTCCAAAATCAGTCAACCACATGGGTTAGGAGTTGTTAAATAGCAGGCTGCTATTTACTTAGAAAGGTATATGTTTGCTTTATAGAAAGCCACACTCTGTAAGCCCCGTTATGTAGTATGAATTTTCTTAGTCCTGAGAATGGTTTCTATTATAGAAGGAAAGCAAGACCCCTGAGAAGGGCATCTAGGGACTTAGTGAGCCTCACAGAACTTCCTTGGACCTGGTAGAATGATGTCTGTATTTCCAGGTGTGACCCAGAACAAGCACAGAGAAGCAGGAACCCAAGAGTTATGCACACACTGTGAGTTCTCCCCCCAAAATTATTCCCTAAAAAGTTGACCTTACTCCATGTCTCCAATTCTTCATCTCCAGTTCTCTCTTTGTAAACTTATTTCAATTGGTTTTTCACTTCACTTTTTTCCCAGAAACTTGTCAAAGTCATTAACAAGCTCCATGTTGCTAAATCCAATGGTCCATCCTCAGTCTCCATTGTACTTCATGAGTCAACAGCATTTATCACAGTAATTCACTTTCTCCTCAACAGTTCACTTTCTTCCATTGGCTTCCAGGACACCAGACTCTCTAGGTTCCTTTGTTTTGGATTCTTCTTCTAAAACACTTAAGATTAGAGCATCCCAGGTCTTCGTCCTTGGTCTCTCCTCTCTACATTTCCCCCCAACCTCAGAGCTTTAAATACCATCTATTTACCAACAACTCCAAAATCTATACCACTAGTCTAAACCTCTCCCCAGAACTCCATACCTGTACATACAACTGTTACTCAACATTTCTATTTGGATATATTCATACATTCACATTGGACTCAACCACTCTACCTGTATTCTTCTCCATTTCAGTTGGTAGCATTCACACAGATCAAAAACCTTGGTGACATATTAGCTTTCTCTCCCATCCCACAATCACTCCATTTGCAAACCCTGTTGGCTCTACCTCTTGATTATGTCCAGAATCTGACCTTTCCTCACCATCTGGTCTGAGCTACCATTATCATCTCTGCATTGTAATTGGTCTTCCTGCTTCCACTCTTGTCCTTTCATTCTACTTTCCAAACAGAGCTAGAATTAGCTTTTAAAAATGTGTGCCATATCATGTTCATACTTTGATTTAAATGCTTCAGTGGCTCCCTTTTCATGAGATGAGAGGTCAAAGTCTTCTCAGTGTTTGTTTTGTCTGAGGCACCACTATACTTCTCTGCTCTCTTTATTTGTTATTCTACATCCCTAATTCAAATATGCCTACACAGGCCTCTCTTCTGTTTCTTGAACTTATCTGACAAGCCTCTGCCTTAAGGCCATTAAACTTTCCTTTATCTAGCCTTTGTCTACAATTCTCTTCTCTTTGATTTCTGTTTAACCCCTTACTTCCCATCCCACTACCACCTTCAAGCCTTTGCTCAAATGTTACCTTTTCAATGAGGCCCATGTTGACCAACTGAATTAAAAACTCAACCTTCTACCAACTTTGACTTTCTCTGTCTCTCTCCCCCTGCTCCATGTTCTCCCATATCACTGTCTGGTGTGCTATACAGTATAGTTATTTATGATGTTTGTTGCTCATTGCCTTCCTCCCCCTGCTAAAATATAAGCTTCACAAGTATAGTACTTTTGTCTTTTCAGTTCACAGAT